>NC_090445.1:693478306-693781336 GCF_031143425.1 Pleurodeles waltl
CCCCGAGACAGTTTGGAGCCTTAACAGAGTAAAAGGAAGAATGTTCCATAACCAGATGTGGGGATAGGAAAGGAAATCATCCCACACCAATACTGGCACCAAGTATAAAATTGGGCCACCAGAACCACTTGCCAGAACACTTCTGGACCTGTAGAAGTTACAGAGGAAGGACTGCCATGCTGACAGAGGACTGCCCTGCTGTTAGAAGGACTGCCTTGCTGCCTGAGAAGGAAGATTGGATCTGCTTGTCTTCATCCCAGGCTATCCAGAGTGACTCCAAGGGTCTATTGGCTGACCACCTGTGTGAACTACAGGGACACAACGAGCTTCATATGCCTCCCTGCAGCTGACCTGCTGCAACTGGAACTTCCCTGAACCTGCAACTGGGCGTTCCTGAGCCCTGCTGATAGCTTCTGCAGGAGTGATACTTGATTCCCAAGAGGTGTTCCCCAGATTCTGGACCCATGGCTGGCAATAAAGAGAACTCCTCCTTGTCTCACTGAAGGTTCTATCAAATCCAGTGCGAAGTGCTGCAAAGCACTGCAAAACCTCACTGCACAGCTGATAGCATCACAGGACCTAATGCCGAGGCATGTCAAGCTCTGCAAAGCCTCATCGCACAGCTGAGAGTTTCATTGGAACTGATGCTGAGGGATAAAAAGCTTCGCAAAGCCTTGTCACACGTAGCGAGCTTCGAAGGAACTGATGCTGAGGGATGCAAAGCCCGACAAAGCCTCCCCACACACCTGAAAGCTGCATTGGAACCAACGCCGAGCAATACGAAGCCCCACAAAGCCTTGTTGCACTGCTGAGAGCTTCATCAGAACTACCGCCCAGCAAAGCAAAGATTTGCAAAGCAGTACAGCACAGACCTCGCTCCAAGAACATAAGGTACAACTCAAAGCAGACTGAACTTGGCTTTGTGCCCGGAATGTGCTTCATTGTGGTCAACCTAAACTCGTGACTTTGTCCCGGTCGAGTGTGACCGTATACCGTTAGTTGGAGGTTTGGGTGTTTTGGCACTATTTTTACCTAAAACTTAAGCATTCAATATCTCTAGTTCTAGACTGGATTTTTGTCATTCTGGTATCTTTTCATTTTTTTAAAATCTACTCTATTTTTGTAAATTGGTGTGAGTTTATCACTTTATTTCTGTTTGTGTGCCTAATTAATCATTTTTAAATTGTCTCTAAGTTAAGCCTGTCTACTTTGTGCCATGCTACCAACTAATTTAGTGGCTTTTTTGTGGTTCACCCTGAACATGATTTTTGTTATTCCTGATTGGAGCTTCCACATCCCTCAACCAATAACCAAAATTCCTATGATCCACTATTCCACTACATTTTATAGCAATGTATTTTTCACAATTCACAACAAGCACCAATTTGTCTGTATCACCTTCTTCCATGTGGCTCTTATTTGACCCTTTATCCTCCATTATCATGCACCTGGCTGGATTATTTCCTTTTCCACCTCTGCAAAACATTTTTTCACAACTTTTACATTGTTGTCCTATATCAGAGCAATGCCTGCCAAAACACACAAGGTTGTAAGTGGCAACTATAACATATGACCTTAGATACTTGTTTGGTAACTTGCCTTAGTCTATAAGGATTTAGGGCCTCATTACGAGTTTGGTGGTCCATGCACCGCCATGGCGGTGGTGGCGGCCCGAACGCCATCGGCTTGGCGGTCAGACCACTCTATGTGGGCCTATGAAGCAAAGACAGCAGTAGTCCCACCGGCACCGACAGGCAACGCAAACCACCACGGTGATGAGGCAGCACAAACAGGCGAGCGGAGCCTGTTTTTGTGGCCGAACACATTATGAGTTGCACACCACCAATGTGACCGTGGCGGTCCAACCACCACGTATCAACAGGCGGAAACGGAGAGTGTAAAGGGAGCAACTCACCTCCAGGCAGCATCACACGTCCTGTGCTGCCATGGACCCCATCACACATGTCCTGCTTCTGTTGTTGCTCATCGAAGGTGCACAAAATCCAAACCGCCGTGGACACAACCGACCATAAGTACACACACCTACCTGTGTCATTAATATCAACAACAAATTGTTGCTCCATCAATTACATGATGTAGGGGTCACGCTACAGGCATCAAGTACACTTGTCATTATGTACACAGTTGGAGTAATTCACATAGAAGGACACATTCACAAGCATTAAACACCCCCTTTGGGCAGGTCACTCACACTGCATTGCAACACTACACACATCTGCATATCTTAGGCACACAGATACTGACGTGTACCTAACATTGTGTCACAGAACACCAACAACCAAGCAACATCACATCTACCAATACAACTGACACCCTCACATTGCACACATGCCATGGACTGTCGTCTGATTCCACACACATAAGTATGAATGTATCATGGAACACAAACACCACTCCCAATAAACATCCCTGGTATGGACTCACACATCACCTGCATTGCAAGACAATGGAAGGACAATGGGATGCACAATAGTCAGAGACAAACATCCCAAGCTCACTTTGTAAACAATACCTGCACAATAGGGATGGGGCATCAGGAGCACTCAGGGAAGGATGCTGCATTGGGGTACATTACACTTTACACACACCCTGAAAACAAGATTTTCACAGGAACTGGCCGTACATGTATCTCAGGGACAAACTATACTAGAGCAAAGTGACATGCCTATCTGCAGAATGTCGAAGTGCAAGTCAAGAAAGCATATACAACAGCAACTGCATGGGACACATACATCTAAATGAAGTGGCAGCAAGGTACACATAGCAAAATAGACTCAACTGAACACCCTCTGTATCTGCACAAAGAAAACTCAATCTGCTACACATGCAATCCATATCAGGGGGGCAAGTCTAACACCATACATACTGACAGTGGACCACACAAGATGAAATACTTATCATACCAAACAGAACATAATGCAATGACACCACAATTGCATTAACAAACACATATCCATACAGTCAATATCTACTCTTGTCCTGGGTGACACCAGCACTGTCCACAAAGTCAGATTTTTATAACAACAGCAGATGGATCAGCAATCAGGCTGAAACACACACAACTGTAGGCAGACAACACAAATTAATCAGGAGCAGCATAAAAGTAGAAAAGGGATTGCAGGACAAATGTGTACCCCAAAAAACAAATATTTGGGTTTATTCCAACCAAAACGAATATGAGTAAAGGCCATTAGCCAGTCCATCATAAAGTCATTGCACAGTACTTCGCCCACACTTCACTCCTATTACTACTAGGGAACCTCCACAGGAAGTGGCATCAAATGGGCAGGAAGGTACCACAGGGATCATTCTTGGTGGAGGGTGGTCAGATTTGGGATTGGTGGGTTTGGGAGGGTTGGACTCTTTCGTAGGGGGGTTGGGATTCTTCTTGTGGGAAGGGATATGGGTGCGGGGGGACAGGTGTGACAAGGAGGACTTGGATGTGAAAGGGATGGGTTGGGATGTGGGTTGGGGCCTCTTGCGTTTCAGACGGGGGTGGAGGGAACAGGGGAAAGTGCAAACTCAAAAAAGAAACTCTACTTGGGAACACAGGGATCAGAGGGTGTTGGGGATTTAAAGGTTGAGGGAGTGTTTGTCTGGTGTGTGGATGTTGATGTCTTGGGTGTGTGCGTGTGTGAGGTATGCTTATGTTTGGGTGATGTCTGTTGCATGTGTGAGTGTGGACGTTTGCGTGTCTTGGGGGCTGGAAGGTGGAGATGCTGGGTGATTGAGTGGTGGATGTGTGTGTGTTTGTGTGTGTTTCTGTTGGGGTGGAGTCTGCAGGTATGCTGGTAGTGGTGGATGTCTGTGTGCCTGTTGAGGGAGGTGTCTGTAGGTATGCTGTTAGTGTGGATGTCTGTGTGTCTGTTGGCATGGTGTCTGTGGGTATGGTGGGTGTGGTGGATGTGTCACTGTCTGTTGTGATGGAACCTGTGGGTATGCTTGATGTGGTGTTTGGGTCAGTTGGGGTGTCTGCTGAAGTGGTGGCTGTTGTTGTGTGTGTGCGTGTATGTTGAGTGCCTGTATGCTGGTGTGTCTTTTGGTGTTTGTGTTTATGTGTGCTGCTTGTGTGTGTTGAGGTTGGTGCGTGCAGATGTGTCTGTGTGCTTGGGATAGGAAGGGGAATGGGGGATTTGGATTGGGAAGAGGGAGGTGGAGGTCGGGCAGAAGGGGGGGGGGGGGTGACCAGCTGCTATTAGTGAGGAGACCAGTGCCTGAAAAGACCTCTGTAGACCAGACATGGCACTATGAATGCCTTCCAGAAAAGCATTGGTCTGCTGAAGTTGGCAGGCCAACACCTGGATGGCGTTCACAATGGCAGTCTCACCCACAGAGATGCTCCTCAGGACGTCAATAGCCTCCTCACTCATGGCAGCAGGGGTAACAGGAGCTGGGGCAGAGGTGCCTGCGGCAAAGGAGACATCCACCTTCTTGGGTGAGTGAAAATGGCCAACTGGGTGGGGAGCAACAGGGAGGGTGGCGATAGAACTGGGGTGGCGGACAAAGATGGTACAGGAGTACATCCCAATGAGTCCACCACCACAAGGGAGTGGCCACTGGAGGTAGAATCTGAGGATGAGGATGTAGATCCGGTCTCCTAAGTGGAACTCCCCTCACCCTCCGGGCCACTTGGTCCCTCTGTGTCGGTGGGTGTCTGGAGGTACAGTGGCCAGACGCTTCCCCACTTGGTTGTGCTCTGTCTCCTTTGCTTGCCTGGTCTGATACTGAAAATACAAAAAGGAAAAGGGTCACCACATGTTCCTGATCACACTTTAACAACATCCTTGATTAGCAAACATTACCATGATGTCAAGTAGGTCCCAGCAACAAACTCCACCAAAGTGGCCCCTACATGTACCATACCATATGCATGCATGCCAACAGTTGCCCACAGGAAAATCAGGATCACAGACAACTACATTTGCATAGCTGAAGTTGTGCAATCACAGTAATCATTGAACAAGTAGGAGACCACATCACCTTCAGTGCTTTGCCTCATGGAGCAAACCTCAGTTACCTGTTGTCATACAACTTCATTCCCATAGATCCCACACAAGGTCATGCAGACGTTTATTTGTCATATAAACAATAACACAACAATGTGAGATGCACCCAGAACATGCCATGTTGCTGACAACAGAACAGTAGCCTGGTGAAGGTGGAAGGAATTACTCATGTCACAATGGAAACATATCAACAATGTACGCTTCACCCTGTTAAATTTGTTCCAATGGAGTCATGAAGGTAGTACCAATGCTGCTCTGATATGCCACACATCTGGCATGGAAATGCACACTGTAGACATCATGTGCAAATTGACAGGGACATATGTCTCTAAAATCCACAACACAATGAATCAGCAAGCCCCAGGGAAATCACCACTAATGTCTGGCACCCCTTACAATTATAGACGCTGATTGCTTTGGTAGACGCCATTAGCCCTTTGTATGTTGTTGGAGAGGCCCAGAGATTTTCAAGTACTGGTAGAAGTCCCTCAATATGTTGTCCAATGGGAAGCTACATCACTGTCTCTGTTTTGGTCCTGCAAATCCAGATGTCTGTGGATAAATGGTTGTACCCAACCACATGTGATTTCAACTTAACTGTAGGTCACTCCATGATGCATGTCAACAGTCAGGTTGCAAACCTTCCCCATTACACCGGCGCAGTTCACTTTGCTGCATGATGCAACATCAATGGCCTGGAAATGCACAATGTGGCTAAAAAATCTAGTCATACACGTCTTGTCCCTCATTGCTACTGCAGTTGTACATGCCAAATGACATGCAATGATAGTTGAGGGCATGTGTCAGCCAGCAATCAATGGTGACATACTCCTGTCTGTGGCACCACATGAAATGTATCCCCATTGCAAATGCCCTATTCCACACACACAGGTTGGCATGCACATTTTTGCGAGGGAATACATGAATCATCCCATGAACACAGGTATACCATGCATGAAACAGCAACGTACACATTTTGTCAAAAGAGAAAGGGACGCATACTAACATGTAGGCACAAGGAATGTTGGCAACAGTGATAGCACACAAATCATGTCAATAGACATTCCCCACTTACAAAAGCAAAGTATTGATCTGTAGCTGACCAAAAGAACAAAATATGCTCTGTCACATGTATGATGGCCATCTTCAAATTACAGACAGTAATGAGGCACAAGCACCTGTCACACGCTGAAGACATGTAGCCTCTGGGTGGCAGATGCCAATATACTCATTTGACCAGACACATGGCTGAGGACAGTGATCTATCATTTCTTTTCCATTGGCCTGTAACAATGAGGAGTAGTGATCTGTTGCAACAAACAGTACTTGTTTGATGAATGTACACAGCCATATGTTGTCCCTGGAGAGAAAATTGTGGATTGTACACAATTGTGTCCTAGGTCCCTGGGCCAATAGGCAAGGCACATCAGTATGCACCATATTACATATCTACACAGTCAGTCATCTACTGTGTCACACATGGCACATCCCTAATCGTCAGGGTGATATGTCAGAACCAAAACACGTTGACTTGGCAATTGGGCCTGTACTCACCCTGTGGCTGCTGTGCTCCCTGTCAAATGCCCATCAAGATTTGGGTAGAAGTGAAGTAACAGTAACAGAGTCTCCTGGCCTTAGCCGTCATGTCACTCTCTGTACTACACACATTATACAAATGTTATCCCCTCAAGTGAGTACACTTCAATTGAGAGATTATAAAACATTTTTTGGATAAGTGTACACTGGGCTGGTGGTTGGAATTACAGTAACAGGGCCTCCTGGCATTAGCAGTCAGGTCACTCCCTCTACGTCCCACACTTGACAAATGGTATCTTCCCAGGTGAGTAAACTTCAGTTGAAAGTTATCAAACAGGGGTATTATTTGGACACATGAACACTGGGATGATGGTTGGAGTTACAGGCACAAGGCCTCTTGGGAGTTGAAGTCAGGACACTCCCTCTGCTCCCACATTTGACAAATGGTATCCTCCCAGGTGAGTAAACTTCAATTGAAAGGTACCAAACAGGGGTATGTGGACAAGTGAGCACTGGACTGGTGCTTAGAGTAATCGAAACAGTGCCTGATGGGAGTTGCAGTCAGGTAAATATCTCTACTACAAACACTATACAAATGTTGGGTATTACATATCTGCATGGAGATTGCATTTAGGTTAGGGCATACATATACCTGTTGAGACATACCATGAGTCCAGGGATTATTATTGTATATTGAATGACTTACAGGCCCCATTTGGACATATGGCATGTGATGGACCTTAGTAGCTGTGATGTTGGGTCCAACAATACAGATTAACAGTATTTCCACTCATATACCCTGGGTATTGAATGTTGGTGTGGTACATGAACAAGACAGTGGTAAAAGGTGAGCTGTGAGCATGCATGACATGGCATTTTTGTGACTTTTTTGTGTTGTGACTTACCAGACTCCACTCCCCTGGTATTCCTGTCAAGCACTCAGGATGCAGGTTGGCCAAGACCTTCTCCTTCAGGGAAAGAGATGTAATGGGGCACTGGGAGGGCCACCACCAGTCCTCTTGGCCTGCAGCTGGTGCCTGGAGGCCAGGGAACAGACCTTGCTCCTAAGGCCATTCCACCTCTTTCTGATGTTTTCCTTTGTGCCCAGGGTGATGCCTACAGCATTCACTCTTTCAACTATCCTGTCCCACATTTCTATTCTCCTACTGAGAGAAGTATGCTGGACTTGTGCTCCGAGTAATTGTGGCTCTACTCTCATGATTACATCCACCATGACTCTTAACTCATCTTCTGAAAAACAGGGATTTTTAGAACGTGACATGGTGGGGGAAAAAACGGGTGACATGACTTACTAAACACGGGAAGTGCAAAAGGGTGTGAATGGACAAACGTGTTTGAGGGTGTTCAATGAGATGGTGAGAAAAGGGGTGCCTAATATATGTACTATGTGGACAAAAAGCGCTCTGGCTTCTGAGTTTAGGTTTCGAAATGAAAAGGATTGTGGTCTGTGAAAGGGTGTGTGTTATTGTGTCCTTTGCAGGTGTGTCCACTGTGGCAATGTGTGTCATCTCTGTTGTTTTCAAATTCATCTAGTGTGCGGCTGTCTAATACTTTGCTGACTGCAAGCCACCGTGGTTCAGTCTACCATTGGCTGACCGCCACAGCAACTGTGTGATTGTAATATCCTTGATGGTTGGTCGTGGTGCTCTTTTCGGTGGAGGTCAGACCGCCCATTTCCAGGCTTTCACACTACTGGTGGTCTGCCATTTTTGCTTGGTGGTCAGCGCTCCTGCCCGTATAACTCAAAATAGGGCGGTCTGAAAGACCACCAACATGGCGCCCTTTTCAGGTCCACCAACATAGTGGTCTGACTATCTTCTAATGAGGCCCTTATTCATTGCTTGCTCTGACATTGGAAAACGAGGCAAATAATAAATCTCAATAAACAGGATGTGGCTACACTTGCAGTTTCATGTTGCATCATTCTGAATAACAAGCATCAAGGCATCTCAAGTGGATCCCACAGTTCATTTACAAATATAAGTTAAGTCATAGAATACTTCTTTGGGTTCACATTCTATTTACAAACATGCTTTCAGGGAAGCAAAGGGTCTCCAATGTTTCAAGCTCTGGAAACAAGATGCTGGTTGCAGAAACAAAGTATCTTTATTGCACAGCCATGACACAGTGAATAGCAAGAAAGTTTATTCTCAGCAAGTTCAAACTGGCCACTGCCATTTCCAAAACTGTGAGAGTTCAGAATATTCATGGGAATTGTAGTTTACAACAGGTGCCAATGAGTACTGCCAGAGATGTGAAGCCTTTTGTCATGTGGCACTGACATTTGAGGATAACTGCAAGCTATACCTAACATGGATTGAACTTAGGAGTTCTGCACTTGTACACCAGTCAAGCACTAAAATGTAAGCCACAGATCATGACAGATTTAAAGTGAGTTTGCAGTTATATGCAGAGAGCTGGGTCTCTATAAAGCATGTATGTGTGTGTTTGACTCGTTGGGGTCAGGAATTTACTTTGGAATTCCTGTGTGTGGATGTCTGATAAAATGAAGAGTTGAGGTGACCTTGCTCTGAGTAGTTTCCCCCAATATTATTGGGATAATTTACAGCAGATCTCCTTTGCCCCAAAAAGTAAAGAGTCCTATTCAGAGAAAATGAGAACTGTCAAGTGTCTCTCATCTCCAATCTAATGAAGTATGTGCTAGACATGAAGTTTTTGGAGTCAGACAAGCCTATCAGTGAATCTGGTATGTGGAGGTAATAACAAAAATGAGCCCCACCTCAATCTCTTTGTTCAGTACACATACACAATGACTGGCTGTGGGGAACATGAAGACAAACCAGCGTTCTTCTTTTCAGGTAGTTTTATTATTAGTCCAAATAAGCAAACAAAATTACATTGAAAGAATGGGGCACAGAGAAAGCCATCAGCACTGACACCCGTTGGCGTAGTGTGGAATCCCGGCACGAAGCTGAGTCAGTGGATTCCATACTACGCACCAGCATTCTCTCTTACATCACCACACTTCTCCCCCCTTTTTCAAAAATACAATAATAATACACAATTTAAATGATCAAAGAGAAGCAAATCTAAGAGAAACAAGTCAAAAAATAAAATAATCACACTGAAGCTTAAACATTATAATATTTTTCCTCAACAGTATAATATTTTTCCTCAAGGCAAAACATAGTCTTGGAATTTTGTAGGCCTGTGGCATTTCCTCACACTCCTTCTAATTCCCATATTTAATTGTTCAGAAAGAACTTTATTCCCTACTTGTTTAGCTTGAACCAAAGATTTGTGCCCATGCTTCTTACTCTCTGCAACACCATGTCGGACACTGGGATCCAACGCCAGTCTTGTGATGCTCCACCAACTACCATCAGTAAGTTTTGCCGCATTTTTGCGTACCTCAAGAATTTGTTGAGAGTCTCTGAACTTTGACATGCCTTTCCTAACCACTAAGGGATCTTTCACTCTCACCTAGTCACCCACTTGCAGAGTATTGTTACCCCTAATCCCAACCAGCCTTTTCCTGCCAATAAAATTTGAATTATGTTTTGCAGTATTCCAAATTTCCTTTAAGTTGCTACCATCATGAAAAAGCTCAATCATCCAGAAAGGGCACAATTCCGTTGTAGCAACTCTGCCTCTCATTAATTCAAAAGGACTTCTACCAGTGGCGACGTGAGGTGTTGTACGATGGGACCAAATCAATTCCTTAATTGCCTGATCCACTGATAAGTTGCTCCTGAGAGCAGCCTGAATACACTCCACTAGCACACAATTAAAACGTTCCACAATACCATTACTCTGAGGATGATACAATGGGGTCCTTATGTGTTTAATTCCACATTTGCTTAAAAATTCACACATTTCCCCAGAAACAAATTGAACACCATTGTCCGTCAATATCTGTTCTGGGAAACCCTCACGACCAAAAACATCTCTCAAGCATCTGATAACACTTTGTGTAGTTGGATATCTAACTGGTAGAACTTCCACCCATCTTGAAAGGTGATCTACAATTACAATGAAGTACCTCATATCCGGTGGTAACATGTAATAGGGTCCTAGAAAATCTAACCCAATTTTCTGCCAAGCTCTAGCTGGGGATGGAACAAAAGAATCTCCCGCCACCTGAGTGTTGAGTACCTTGTCACTAGAGCAGCATCTAGTACAACTTCTCACAAATTCTTCAATTTCTTTGTCCATCTTAGGCCACCAAAAGTTTGATCTTAGTTTCCTTTTGGTGATTGTGGAACCTAAATGACCAGAATGTGCTTTAGTTATCAAATCATTTCTAAAACATTCAGGAGAAACGAGTTTATCACCTCTAATAAGTTTGTCCCCTTCAATAGACAATTCGTCTGACACCTTCCAAAAGGGCTGCAAATCTAAAGACAAACTCTTTTCCTTCGGCCAGCCAACCTTAACCATACGCATAACATCACATAGTAAGTCATCCTTTTTTAATTACTCAATCCAGCACCCTTCTTCTGAAATATTATCAAAGTCAGAGATGGATGCTATGAAACACTCTTCAATTTCAGTTTCCCATTCTAATTCGTCATCCTCTCTGATGGGCAAGCGAGATAGACAGTCTGCCCTACTGTTCTTCCCTCCCGGAATATATTCAACCGAGAAATTGAACTCAAATAATTTAGCTGAAAGTCGGGCTATGCAAGCAGTGGAGCGTCTAACTTTTTTCCCCGATAAAACATCCACAAGGGGCCGATGATCCGTTCTTAGGATAAAATGTCTACCCCAAAGATACTGTCTAAACTTTTCCACACTCCATACGCAAGCTAAAAGTTCTTTTTCAATTACGGAGTATTTCCGTTCTACCTCTCGTAAAGTTCTTGAAGCAAAGTCGACAGTATTTTCATTGCCAAAGTCATTATCAGAAACTTGCATTAAAACTGCTCCTAAACCATACTCACACGCATCTACTGTAACTATGGTTTTACGACTTTCTGAAAAAGGTTGTAATGCTGGAGATTTAACAATGCTTTGTTTAATCTGCTCAAATGCTTCATTACATTCTTTAGACCAAACAAAAGTCTGTTTATTCCTAAGTAGTGACCTGAGGCAATCTGTGGTCTTGGCAAAATCCTTCAAAAAATGTGTGTAAAATTCACACAACCCTAAAAATGATAGTAATTGCTCTTTGGTCTCAGGTGCTGGAGCCTCAAGAATACTCTTTACTAAGCCTGGCTTGGGTTTGACCCCCTTATCAGAAAGAACATGACCCAAATATTCAATTTCCCTAGTCTTAAAAATGCACTTGTCCTTCCTTAGGGTCACCCCCCTATCCTCCAAAGTCTTCAGGACATCTTCCAAAACTCTGTCATGTGCACTATCTGTTTCAGCGAAAACCAGCATGTCATCTTGAAATACCACCACATTAGAATTGTTAGAAAACATATCAGTCATCAGTCTTTGAAATACGGCAGCAGCCGAAGCTAGACCAAATGGTAACCTGCAAAATTGGAAGGTTCCATCAGGAGTCACAAAGGCTGTCAGGTGTCTCGAATTAACATCTAATTCTACTTGATGATAAGCTGATCTTAGGTCTAATTTTGTGAACCAACATGCAGGGCCAACTTTCGTAATAAGATCATCAATGCGAGGTAATGGAAAACTTTCAACCCAGATTACATCATTCAAACTTCTCAAATCCACACACATCCTCAACTCTCCAGAACTTTTCTTTGCCAGAACTATGGGAGACAACCAAAGCGTAGCTTCCACTTTCTCTATAATGCCCTGTTCACACATGTCTTTCAGCAACTTGGACAAATCCGATCTTACACTAAGTGGAACATTTCTCAATTTATGTGTTATGAGTACTGCAGGTTGTTTTATCTTTATTGTGTGTGCAAAATGTGTAATTTTCCTTAATTTGTCTTGAAACAATCTGTTGCCAAATATCAGCAGTGTGGGAAACAGTTTGAACACAGTTAGTAACATTCTTTTCAACAGTGACTGGTTTCATTCTTCCTGGTTTGATGATTAATTTAAATTCAGCTTGTTGTATCAGCCCTAAAACATTGATACCTTTCCTGGCTACATAAACTTTACCTTGAATAGTTTCACTAAAGACAGATAATGATGTCCAAAAATATCCAATTAAATCAATTTTACTGCCTTCAAAGGCCAATGTGGCAACATCAGGAGGAGAAAGAGTTTTCTCCCACCAAAACTCATTGAATTTCTCTAGTGAAACAATTGTGATGCGAGCTCCTGAATCAACCAATAATTTAATCTTAACTCCTCCAATCAGTACATCAATGTCAGGGTCCGCCACTAATTTATTGACTGTATAGGTATCTCTGACTACTAAAACAAATTCATTGTTGTCGTCTTCACGATAGATCTGCTTGTCTTCCTCTAATACACAATGAACATTTCCCTTTTTAATGCTCCTGCAAACCCGTGAGAAGTGTCCAAGTTTGTTACAGCTCCTACACTGTTGATTGACCGCAGGACAGTTTTTAAAGGAGGAAATATGATTCGCAGAACCACATCTAAAGCACATGGTTTTGTGGTTGCCATTGGAAGAAAAAACATTTCTGGAGGATGAGAAGGTCTCTTGTTTCCTTTCCATACGAGACAATTTCTTGTTGTCATTATTTTGTGAATTTACAACTGCACCAGAAATGGAAATGTTTGACAACGACATCTCCAATTGTTTTGCATCCTCCTGCGAACATTCAATACTTTTTGCTATGTCAATAGCCTTATCCAGGGATGGGTCTTTGCATGTTAACAGTTTTTCCTGGATTCTCTTAGAATGACACCTTGCAACTAATTGGTCACGTATGAGTTGAGAAGTAACATTTTCAAATTCACATTTAGCAGCCAAAACTTTTAACGCTGTTATAAATGAATCTATACTCTCATTGGGATTCTGTGATCTCGTGAAAAACTTATACCTATGTACCACTATATTTTTTGATTTAATAAAATGCTTATCTAATTTGTGCTACAGCCATTTCGAATTCATCTAATTCTTCATCCTCACGTAACTCATAAACTGGTAAATGATAAAAAAAAATTTGACCTTCCACCCCCAGATATTCATACATTAAACTCTTTTTCCTTTCCGGCCTAAATTTATGGCCGTCAATGGCACCTAAAAAGGCTTTAAAAGAACGGAACCACAATTTCCATTCTAAAGGGGGTTCGCCGGGGTCTTGTAAAAAAGGAGCAGGTGGCATAACATTCTGCATTTTCTTCTTTTTAAAAGTTCTATTTCAAGTGTAAAATAAGATTGAATCAATAAAATGTCCCAATGAAAGATGGCCGAACCAAAGTGTTAAAGAAAAAAAAAATTAGTCCTTCTTTTACTTCAATAGCAAACCAAAAAGAAAAAAACGGTGTCCTTCCTTTATTTCTTAAGAGTTCAGAGCTTCCGGTAAACTTGAGTCTAGCGATGAGACGCGCGAGTCAAATCCAGAGCAGCATGTGTGGAATGCAGACGCGCGCAGGAAGACAACAATACGGCACGAGCGTTGACAGTTAGAAACGCTTGTGACCGTTGGCAAAAGAAAAATGAAAAAAATAAAATAATTGAGGAAGAAAAAGACTCACTCTGTGCCCCCAAAGCGCTACAAACACAACGAAGCTCCCGGGCTTCCAAAGCGCTTTCCTTACAGCCTCCACTTCGAGAACTTGGCCACCGATGGCGCAACTATCTTAGTCCAGCAGAAACGGATATGATGAAGCTCCAGTGCTTCCAAAGTGCTGCGATTTGACACGGAGCGGCAAAACCTTCGGCCGATAAAACCGAAGCGACCGGTTCGCTTACCGGTACACGAAGTAAACAAGAAAATGAAACGGCTCCTTGGTAGATTCGTTCCCCCTCGTCGCCAAAAATGTGGGGAACATGAAGACAAACCAGCGTTCTTCTTTTCAGGTAGTTTTATTATTAGTCCAAATAAGCAAACGAAATTACATTGGAAGAATGGGGCACAGAGAAAGCCATCAGCACTGACACCCGTTGGCGTAGTGTGGAATCCCGGCACGAAGCTGAGTCAGTGGATTCCATACTACGCACCAGCATTCTCTCTTACATCACCACACTGGCATTTTTAAGTATAAGTTTATTTGTTATTATGCCATTCTTGCCTACATAATGAGTGTATCGGAATGTGTATTATTATTAACAAGGTCCCAATCATGTTACATCACACATCCCTAAGTTATTAGTTCATCCCCTTCCCAAAATATATAAAATGGTTTCATTTATCCAACACTAATGGCTGCATTTGTTCACCAAGCTTAAATTATTCTGAGCCATGAATTGATTCCCTATTTACTTTACCTTGTCATGAGGTCAGAATTCAGCCCTTCAGGTTCTCCCACCAGCAGCTGGTCCATGTGTCCACCCCATCCCTGCACCAGAACATTATATACTTTTAGTGCAATGGTGAGTTATATAGCAAAGAGGGATCACTCCTGCTTGGTTCTTGTTTTACTCCAAAAGTGTGCAAACAATACCTCTTTGCAGAAGGATGTGGAAGCTAATTCTACTTCTCCTTACTTCAAGATGGATCTCTGCAAGATCATCTTACCTGCAGCAGTGATTGCAACACTTGCAACAGAGAAAATGAATGCGACCAAATTACTCAAAAGTAAATATTCTAGTGTAGAGCAACATATTATTATAATTATAATACTACTCCTAATGGAAATAACAACAGAGAACAACAAATTATTTTATACTTATATTCATTATTTATGAGTAGGAAATGTTAACAATAAGCACTTTGTTTTATAAAAAAGGTTTATATTGTACATCACTACCAATAATAAAAGTCATCTTGGACCTTTCATGCTCTTGGATCAACAAATATAATAGTCTTCATAACAGCTAACACATCTTTAGCAGTGTTCAAAATCCCACACTCTTCAGGGCTGTTTGTGTCTGGTAGCAATAACAATCAAATATGGTTCATATCATTGGTCCAACATTGATGATAATTAATAAAATAACAAAAAAACGAAACCACATGAGCCCCATTCACAAACTGCATTTTGTAGTACATTTGTAGTACTACAAAAGTACTACTAAAGCACAACAACATGCTAGTCACTAAACTACGAGCTATAAATCTCTACCACACTACCACCCATGTAAATTTATTACTCAGTAGTAAATATGGGAGGGATGGGGTAGTGGCTGGAAGGGTCATACTTTCAATTTAATGGGAGGGATTTACAGAGGAGTAAGAAGGAGTTTCAGTAAGGTTCAGGAAGGGTTTAAGGAGGGATGGACACCAACACACAAAACAGTAAGACCATTCTTGTTCAAAAACTGCACTTCTTACTTACTACAGCCAAAAAAGACCCATAACATTGGTAAATGTGTGTTAAATGTACTTCAGCCCAGAGCAGGACTAAGTTCAGCACCATACATGACCAACCACTGGCACTGCAACATCTTTCCATGGAAAATAATGGCAGTAAGGACTTAAACTAAAAACCCATAGGACAAATGTTAAATTAAAATAAATTGTTTCAACAAATTAAGAATAGAAATACATTTAATTTAATGTTAACAATTATACAAAATAAAGCATATCTATTGTTTTTTATAAATGTTTTAACAAAATTGTTGATGTAAAAGATAATGTAACAATTATTGTTAGTAAAATCTACTTACATTATTGTAAATGATTATATGCCTACAGAAATACACATTTATTTTACATTAGATCAGATTTGTTAATTTAAACTTCAGAAAAACAAGAATATATCTATTGTAAAAACATAGGGAACATTTAAAATGTAAAATAAACTTTTAAAAACAATAGTAGAAAAACGTTTATGTCCAAAAATGGTAAAATAATGTTATACTCATTTTTAATATGGAGTAATATAAAAATGTTATAGCACCTTACTTAATTTCGAATCGAATATTTAAGTAATTTAAATGTATTAAGTTAATATTGTTTAACAGATTTATTAAAAAATCAACCTTAAACAATATGTTTATATTTATTTATCATCTATTAAAAATTACAAAACGGTATGAATAGTATTAATTTTAAATAATCTAATTTTATTTTTAATGTCAGTTACATATATTTTGAAATATAAAAGTATTGAGATACAGTAGCACTTATTTTAATTATGTTTAACTGTTTGAACATTAAATGAATTGTGTATAGATCTATATTTTTAAAATGCAAAATAAATTCATTTAATTTAACTTTATTTGGATGGGGTTCTATTCAAGTCCATGCTTCTATTATTTTCTATGTGATGGTGTTGCAGTGTCAGTGATTGGCAGTGTGTGGTGCTGGACCTACTACCGGTCCTTTTTTGCAGTAGCAACATACACTCATATATTTGGCTCCACCCCCTGTTTCAGATGTTGGAGACATATAAGTCTACAATTTTTAATAACTTTTCACTTGTAAATGGTGAATAGACAAAAGTAGAAAAGTTACTCAAAAGTGTAAGAGCAAACTGACAAGTATAACTAGTTTAAGTTACCTTTGTGAATTGTATTGAGACATATACACAGTAAAAGAGAGTAAAAACAAGAGTACAAATAAACTAATATGAATCACCCCTTCATCATTCTATTTACCAGCAGTCTGGAAAAAAGATGATAAACTAAAGCTTCCTGACAAACACAGTGGTTAGCACATATTTCTAAACTCTGGTGTATATTTATATATGCTACGGTTGTTGTTGGCGCAAATGGTATAAAAAAAACATGGACTTTCAAAACATAACAATGAAGCACACCTTTCTTAGCATTACTATTCAAACAGCCCATTTTTAGCTATAGGCTTATACTTATATAATGTTAAACACAGTCACGTAACACGTATGTAGGCATGTTTTGCATGTTAATTGCATTATTATTAGCAAATAGAAGTCCTTGTAGACATAACACCCTTGTCTTGTGTTCTGACACTTGCCTCTGTCTTGTATGCAGACTAACAACTTTGACCATTTTAATTGTGTATCATTAATATAGTATTGTGCGTGTGTTGCATGTCTCTAAAGCATTAAAAGTGACCAGAGGATACTTAATATGCTGCTCCATGCTCAGGCCATCATTTTTCAAGGTGCTATTCTTCAATAAATCAGTGGAGCACCTAGTTTCATTCATGATGCACTCCTGAAGAATGACACAAGGGCAGAAAGGTTCAAATGCCTTTCAGAATCCTAGTAATCTATTTGATACATTTGTGCTTGTGGGCTTTATTTAATCCTTTTTTCGTTTGTTTCCTGGGTCAGATCTTAACCTGTTCTGTGCCTTGGACGAGATGATCTCGTCCAAGGCTACAGGGGAACTTGGGGGAGCGCTAGCGCGCCCCCCGTGCACCCCCCTCCCCCCCAAGCCGGGGATGGAAGGGGAAGACCTTCCCCTTCCACCCCGACCCTCTCCCACCCCCCCCTGTGACATCAGCGCGCGCGCTGATTAGTCACAGGGGCCTCCCCCATCGCGCTGGAAGCAGAGCTTCCAGCGCGATTGAAAGAGAAATGCTAAGCATTTCTCTTTCAATCACTGGGGGAGGCCCGGAGGGGCTTCAAAGGAAAGGAAATGTATTTCCTTCCCTTTGAAGTCTCTCCAAGGGTTTCAAAAGCCGGATTGCTTGCAATCCGGCTTTTGAAACCCCACTAGACAGCAGGGATTTTTTTATTTTTTTTATATTGTCATAAGGGAGAGACCCCTTGGGCAAGGGTCGCTCCCAGGGGGGGCATGTTTTCGGGAAGGCCTTTTCTGCCCCCCCTGGGGGGCCGATCTGCCCCCGGGGGGCAGAAACCTCTAGGCACCAGGGATAATTTTTTGAAAAAAAATTTTTTACGTTTTTTTTTTTTTTAGGTGGGGGAAAATTATATTTAGGCCATTTCTGCCCCCCTTGGGGGCAGATTGGCCTATTTTGATGAGGCCAATCTGCCCCCAAGGGGGGTAGAAACCACTAGACACCAGGGAGTTCTTTCTTTGCGTGAATTTCACGCAAGGGGAGCGACCCCTTAGGCAAGGGTCGCTCCCTGGGGGGGGGGGAAATTAATTTTAGGCCATTTCTGCCCCCCCTGGGGGCAGAAACCACTAGGCGCCAGGGCAAATTGTATTTTTGTGTTTTTTGTTTTGTTTTAGAGATGGGTAGCGACCCATCAGGCAAGGGTCGCTGCCCTGGGGGGGCAAATTGTATTTAGGCCATTTCTACCCCCCTTGGGGGCAGATTGGCCGATTTTAGGTCAATCTGCCCCCAAGGGGGCAGAAACCATTAGGCACCTGGGATTTGTTTTTTGGCGCCAATGTCACGCAGGGGGAGCGACCCCGTAGGCAAGGGTCGCTCCCGGGGGAGTGGGGGTTGGGGGGGGCAAATTTATTTTAGGCCATTTCTGCCCCCCCTGGGGGCAGAACCCTCTAGGCGCCAGGGGAATTTTTTTTTTTGTGTTTTTCTTTTGTTTGTTTGTTTTTTTAGAGATGGGGAGCGACCCATCAGGCAAGGGTCACTCCCCTGGGGGCAAATTGTATTTAGGCCATCAGGCAAGGGTCGCTCCCCTGGGGGCAAATTGTATTTAGGCCATTTCTGCCCCCCTTTGGGGCAGATTGGCCGATTTTAGGTCAATCTGCCCCCAAGGGGGCAGAAACCACTAGGCACCTGGGATTTGTTTTTTGGCGCCAATGTCACGCAGGGGGAGCAACCCCGTAGGCAAGGGTCACTCCCGGAGGGGGATGGGGGTTGAGGGGGGCAAATTTATTTTAGGCCATTTCTGCCCCCGGGGGGGGCAGAAACCTCTAGGCGCCAGGGCAATTTTTTTTTTTGTGTTTTTTTTTTTTGTTTGTTTGTTTTTTTAGAGATGGGGAGCGACCCATCAGACAAGGGTCGCTCCCCTGGGGGGCAAATTGTATTTAGGCCATTTCTGCCCCCCTTGGGGGCAGATTGGCCGATTTTAGGTCAATCTTCCCCAAAGGGGGCAGAAACCACTAGGCGCCTGGGATTTTTTTTTTGGCGCCAATGTCACGCAGGCGGAGCAACCCCGTAGGCAAGGGTCGCTCCGGGGGGGGGGATGGGGGTTGGGGGGTCAGATTTATTTTAGGGCATTTCTGCCCCCCCCTCCCGGGGCCGGCTGAGCTAGAGGCCAAACTCCACAGGTAGGCACTTTGCAAAAAACACCTCTGTTTTCTGTGAAAAAATACGTTGTGTCCACGTTGTGTTTTGGGCCATTTCCTTTCGTGGGCGCTAGGCCTACCCACAGAAGTGAGGGACCATTTTTATCGAGAGACTTAGGGGAACGCTGGGGGGAAGGAAATTTGTGGCTCCTCTCAGATTCCAGAACTTTCTGCCACAGAAATGTGAGGAACATGTGCTTTTTTAGCCAAATTTTGAGGTTTGCAAAGGATTCTGGGTAACAGAACCTGGTCCGAGCCCCACAAGTCACCCCATCTTGGATTCCCCTAGGTCTCTAGTTTTCAAAAATGCACAGGTTTGGTAGGTTTCCCTAGGTGCCGGCTGAGCTAGAGGTCAAAATCTACAGGTAGGCACTTCGCAAAAAACACCTCTGTTTTCTTTCAAAAAATTGGATGTGTCCACGTTGCGCTTTGGGGCGTTTCCTGTCGCGGGCGCTAGGCCTACCCACACAAGTGAGGTATCATTTTTATCGGGAGACTTGGGGGAACATAGATTAGCAAAACAAGTGTTATTGCCCCTTGTCTTTCTCTACATTTTTTCCTTCCAAATGTAGGAGAGTGTGTAAAAAAGACATCTATTTGAGAAATGCCCTGTAATTCACATGCTAGTATGGTCACCCCGGAATTCAGAGATGTGCAAATAACCACTGCTCCTCAACACCTTATCTTGTGCCCTTTTTGGAAATACAAAGGTTTTCTTGATAGCAATTTTTTACTCTTTATATTTCAGCAAATGAATTGCTGTATACCCGGTATAGAATGAAAACGCACTGCAGGGTGCAGCTCATTTATTGGCTCTGGGTTCCTTGGGTTCTTGATGAACCTACAAGACCTATATATCCCCGCAACCAGACGAGTCCAGCAGACGTAACGGTATATTCCAGGGAAAAGTTACAGAGTAAAACGTAGAGAAACATTTATGTTTTTTTCACCTCAATTTCAATATTTTTCTTTTTCAGTTGTTATTTTCTGTAGGAAACCCTTGTAGGATCTACACAAATGACCCCTTGCTGAATTCAGAATTTTGTCTACTTTTCAGAAATGTTTCTGGGATCCAGCATTGGTTTCATGCCCATTTCTGTCACTGACTGGAAGGAGGCTGAAAGCACAAAAAATTGCAAAAATGGGGTATGTCCCAGTAAAATGCCAAAATTGTGTTGAAAAATTAGGTTTTCTGATTAAAGTCTGCCTGTTCCTGAAAGCTGGGAAGCTGCTGAGTTTAGCACCGCAAACCCTTTGTTGATGCCATTTTCAGGGGAAAAACCACAAGCCTTCTTCGGCAGCCACTTTTTCCAGTTTTTAAAAAAAAAACGAAATTTTCCCTGTATTTTGGCCAATTTCTTGGCCTCCTTCAGGGGAACCCACAAAGTCTGGGTACCTCTAGAATCCCTAGGATGTTGGAAAAAAAGGACGCAAATTTGGCTTGGTTAGCTTATGTGGACAAAAAGTTATGAGGGCCTAAGCGCGAACTGCCCCAAAAAAAAGGCCTGGCACAGGAGGGGGAAAAGGCCTGGCAGCGAATGGGTTAAGCACCTCCTTCATTCTACTCAGCTTATTTCTTCAGCAGTAATATCGAAATGAGTGCTTTTCCGCCCACTATTACGATTGGAGCCAGTTTACTGAGAAAAATAGATGTAAAATATCCTAGAGCTTGTGAAGCTGATCCCAATGTGAATCTAATGCTCCTTTACTAGCTGATTTTATAAGTGAAACTATTCCTGTTGCACATGATGCAGGGAAAATAGTTTTTAAGCTGTCTATATTCGCTGGAATGCAGGCTGTCTGTAATAACTCATACTTGTGTATGGCTATGCAAGTCATGTTGCATAATATTCATTTGGTAATAATATTTTTTTAACTCAATAATAAAACTATGCTAGGTAATTGGTCAAAAAACGTGCATACAAAAGGTTAGTGATTGGCCAGTAGCAGATCTTGGTGGTGATAGATAAAACTTATAACCACAGCATTCAGTCATTTCTTTCGCATTCACTAGATAAGTGCAGCTGCTTTTCAAAGAACATTTGTTTTCTGAATCTCAATAAATATGTACCACTTTTCTATGGCTAGGAAAATTTAAATTAGTTCTTGTTCTGGAGACACCCTCAGTGTACCTATGCCATTTAAATTAGTTGTGCTACATTCTTCAAAGAAGTAAATCTGTTTACCTATGAAAGAAGCTCCCAGTGGGCTACAGCAGTCTTTTGTGTTCAAATAAACTGGTTGTTCTTTCCATAAGCAATGCATAGAATAGGCTGTTTTCCAAGAATAATGCAAAGATTAATTCAATTTTGTGTATACCTCCCTTTTTCTTTTTTACAGGAGGCAACCTTCTAAATGGAAAACATTAATTTTAACAAAACTGTATTAACCAACTCCTACGTGGCGTTTCATAAGGAGTAATTGGTGATATTGCATAGAAAAAATATAAAAGAATTACAATATGTAATCATCAACAATAACATCATAAAAGCATATTTCACAGCTTCATAAAATAAATAAAAAGATGCATAATATATCATCTTACATCCCTGAGTAAGGCACTAGCTCCCACGTGTCCAATTTCATGTAGGTGCAAAAGTAAAAAATGCTTGAATTCTCCACAATAAATTTACAAGCTTAAAGTACACTCAAATACCCCAAGGGATATTTTTGAATAATATCAGGGATTACAAGTTTAAAAAGCTTACAACCTAACAGATGAATATGTTGCAAATATAAGAAGAGAAGAGGAGGTCCCCAGTTTACATAAGCATGCATAAAAATAAGAACACTAGCTTAAGGCCGAAAAAGTAATGGCCTCGTTACGAGTTTGGCCATTCCAACGTGGGACAGCCAAGCTTGCAGGCAGGACCCCACCGCCATGGCGGAGGTGCCCCCGCCCTATTGCAATGTTCCTGCCAGTCTAACCAGCAGAAACATTGCAATAGAGTAGTCCCACCGGTCAGACAGGTAGTTACAGTGCTACGAGATAGCACTCATCTCCATTAAAGCAGCCGAATGCTATCTCATAACAAAGTGGAGGCCGACCAGCACCCTCAGAATGTGCACTGTCTGTGCATTTCGAGGGTGCTGAGGGTGTTGGGGGTACCTGCACTGCCCATGGCATGGGCAGTGCAGAGGTTCCCCTGTGGCCCCCCTGCACTTGTTTTCCATCAGCCTTTTCATGGTGGGGAAACTGCCCCTGAAAAGCCTGGTGGGGAACAAGGTTGTAATCAGCCAGGCGGCGCTGAGTTGAGCTCCGCCCTGACTGACTACAACCAATACTGCCATAAGCCCGCCAGAAACGATGTTCCCAGTGGGGCATGGTGGTCCTGTGGTGGGTCTGCCTGCCAGGGTCATAATTGAGCGGTCCGACCATCTGGAGTGTGGTGGTCCTACCTTCAGGGCAAGTGTGGAGGTCTGAGGACCGCCACACTTGTAATGAGGCTCTATGTTTGTTCTGTAAATATTTATATATTTTTTCTTTCAGCATTCTAAGATCACCATGTAGGTCTCTGAGTGCTCCTGGAATATTCTCACCAACTATTTCTCTAATCCTTCTTACTGTTTCACTTGCATAATTAGCTGATTTCTGCATGAGGCCAAGAACTAAGGGCATAAGAAACAATCTCTTTTAGATTTACACTTTTTTCGGACCTTCAAGGAAACCATTTACACTCATTTCTTCATGAAATGCTCCTATGTCTTGAGTGACAGTGTCTAATGAATAATTATTAACCAGCGGGCGATAACATACAAAAACAGTAGATGATAATGTGGCACTCAGTAAAGGTTCCACTCTGCATGATGTCCCACAACTCCCTTGGCAAATCTTTGATGACATTAGCTTCTGTGTACATTACATACACTGGTGCCCATTGATTCCGGAGTTACTTGTCGAAATGTGCAAACATTTGGTGTATTGTACAGTGCTATTTAGAATATTAAATCTTTAGATAATCAACTATCAGAGAACAATGTGTCTGCTCCCTGAATCTGCCAACCCCTTCTATATTCCCCACACTAGGTGCAACTGCATTGTTTTATTCCAAATTGCAAACCCCCTGTTCAGTATATTTATCCAAGAGTGTCGTTTTGTATCTAGAAGGAAACGCACAAATCAAATGTGTGTAATTTTAGTTGTAGCAGTAGGTGTTGGGGTCAAACCTACTCTTTGATGGATGTCAGTAATGGGGGACGTGAAAGGTTTGCCAAAATGGCATATTTCCTCAGTCTCCAATATTCACCAGATCCACAGATCCATCTGAAGTACTATGGAAAATGGTAGAAAGGGATAATGCACTCAAGACAATGGTTCGCAATTACGCCAACTGCAGCCAAGGTCTTCTAGTCTGCAGTTGGCGCCATTCTTAACAAACATACAGGAAAACAATACATTACTAATTTGGGCTCTAACCATGAAGTTATATAGGATTCAACAATGGTTCAATAATCGTAACGTCTCATTCGGCCGAAGAGTTTCAACGCCTTCTCCAGTTCTACCACGATGCAGGCCTAGAGCCAAACACAACAAGCAGTGTGTTAACTGAGAGGAGCAATAGATTCAGTTGAGGCTGAAAGTCTGTATTACCAAGGAGGACTAATAAGAGAAAGGGAGGGCCTGGAGAGGAAAATGGGGTTGTAGCAACTGTAAAGGGAAGCAAAACAGGAGATGCAAAAGCAAGTGACGAACTAAACGGGCCGAAACAGCTGGGAGATGTTGCCAGGAAACGTGCCTTGTTACCGTGAGCCTTATATTGTGGCTGTAGCGCTCTTACCCTAGAAGTCCTGGCTATAATACGAAAGTGATTATGTAAACTTATCCTTCTAGATTTCACCGTCTCGTGATTTAAAGCTTTCAGGTTTGGCCTCTTTTGATCGTATAACATCACAGAAAGTAAAGTCCTTTACCTGTACAGACAGTGCCTTCTTTTGTATTCATGTCCCGGACATGAGAGTTTTAAATACAGGAATGTTGCAACAAATCCAGGTTTGTTCTCCCACATTGGCACATTGCAGTGTATCGATTGCCAGTGATAAAGCACTGCCCCATGTGGCATTGGGCATCTGTAAACACCAACAAACATATCAGTTACAGCCATAAACATGTTTGTAGTTGTTTGCTGCGAGATAAGACTCTGCATCATACCTGGAAGCATGGTTCTATACACTGCAAGAAAGTTCTTTATCTTGTGTATCTCACAGTCACTGACGATTGGCTCTGGAGAGAAGATGTCATTTGGTTCAAATGGGAGGTATGTGGCACTCAAAACTCTCTGCTGGACCCAGTATTTGTTGATCCAAATCTTCCCAAAAGGCGCCGTCTTGCAGCAAAGCAGCAGTTAGGGTACTTTGATATTTGTTACATACACTCCTAGTGATTTTGTGCAGATATTCATGTACACCTTGGTTTCATGGCACTAGATTAGGATCGTCAAGCTCCGGATCATACCCAACATGCACCATCTTTATTAAGAACACCACTGTTGTTTAGCAAAAAATTAGAACAATGCCAACATTTTCCAGGCATAAAATCTAATTCCCATATGTTTTAAATCTACATTGTACTACTGAACACAAAATGAAGAGTTGAATACTATCAAGATAGGTGTTGAATTGTTAGCTTTCGGCACAGCTTTCAGCAAATTCTGCTATTTATGCTGTTGAAGGGCTATGTTATGGGCTTCATAAGTGTCTGCTTTTTAAAAATTCTGAATCCTCTAAGACCCCTTGGACTGCTACATAGATTTCGGAGTACCGCTTTTAGTGCCTGCTGTAGGTTGTGCTGATCCACCTGTGTAAAATGCATCCCAGTGTTCATACATTGGCTTTACCGATGTCTCAGGGACTGTTTACTGCTTTAATAAGAATTCCTGTGTTTTTATTAGAGATGGACAAGCCAACAAGTAACAGGGAGAGATGAGCCAGAACCAAGCCCAGGGCTGGTTCTGGCTTTAAGACCTCATACATGAGCCGAGCCTTGAAAGCATTTGGCACGTAATTCATACATCAACCATAACTTTAAATATAAGGTGCCTTCAAAATTCAAGAAAGTGTATATTTTACATGCAGAAGCAGATTATTTGAAAAGTATTTATTAAAAGTGAGAGTTTTTAAACATGAACTTAGAAACATTCCTTTCCTCGCAGGGATGACAATGTTACCAGTATTAGAAGATGTAGAGTGGGAAGAGGGGCTCATGGCCCCTAGAGTTTTGGCAATTAAAGAGAGGTTTCATCCAATACAATTACGTATACTGCAGCACTCATACTACATCTGGGGTACACTGCATAAGATGGGATGCACCAAAATGGACAGGTGTGTAAGGGGGTGTGGTGAAGGGGGACAAAGGGGAGATTTCATCGGTACTGTCTGGTCATGTACCCAACTACAGTACTAAGACTCAGAGCGATCAGGCTTACAGGCAACCACAGAGAAACAAACAGAGGGGGTTAAACACTGATTCTCAATATCTGGGATGATGAGGACATGCCAATACACCCAAAAACATTGGTGATGGTGGAGTTTGCCGTCGCAGAGAGAACCATAGTGCAGAGGTGGGGAAAAAGCACCCTCCTGAGGTGGACTCCTGGATGGAAGACATGGACTGGTGTATGTCTGTAGAGAAACAGGTTTACAAAGGAAGGGGTGCCCCAAAATATGGGACACAATCTGGGGACCATGGCAGCAGTACAAGAATGTAAATGTAAGCCCATGAGAAGTGGGTGTATATGGTACTATCCAGCCAGGACATGGGCAGGAGCGGGAAAGGGGAGGAAAGAGGGGTGGTATGAGATACAGATGAACTGGACTTTAAGGTTGGGAGATATCACATCCTGTCAAATGTCAAGACAAATGTGGCATTGTATGGACTTTTTTTTTTTTTTTAATTAAAACAATGCTACCAGTGAAATATGAGGTAAGTCAGTAGTCATGTATACTTTAAATGTTTACTAGATTCTTATTACAGATGGCGCTACATTGTAGTCCATTAAATCAAACACAAGTGAGTTTTTGGTACAATGTACATCCTGCTCATGTATTTAAAGGTACTTTCATATGTGATAGTGAACAAAAAGGAGGCTTGGTGAAATAAAGTATTTGGCTAGAATCACACAAATTGGTTAAGCAGGTAAGCTGGGATTGATCCCAGATCTTTTGCATTCTCACACTTTACAAGTCATCTACTGGAGGAGTATCTCTTTCTGACAGCAACAGTTAATGCTTCATCCTTAATTCTTTGAGGATTAGATTAGAGCATGGGTGACAGGCAGATTCCAAATTTTATTTTGAGTAGCTTTTCATAGAGTAAACCTTGCATAAGGAGAAGAGCCTCACAACAGTCACAGACTATGTTACACATTTTAGGTTTTATTTTTGGCGCATAGAGATTTACTGGATTCACCGGATGCTAAGCCAAGGCCAGATTTATGCAGACTTCTCCATGAGCACCAGCCGCAGCCACTAGGACAGATCACTTCCTGTGAAAGCTTGACTTGTTTTGGTCTTGAAGTTACAAAAGGAACTCCACCTGAGCCAGAGCCAGGCATCTGGCTCGAGTCTGGCTCAATCTTCCAGTGTCTTGTACACATCATATTCAAATTATGCATCTGTGATAGATAAAATCTCAGCCTATTATCCTCTGTGTACATGTAAATCACAGGCATTTTGTGTACTCTCTTGGCTCCAGAAATGGTATAGACATTTTTTCAGTTATTTTTTTTACATTGCATAGTGGCCATTCTTTAATAACTGCTGTCTGATTTGAAGAACTGTTAGAAGTTACTTATTGGAGCAAAGCACTTCTCTATGGAAGAATATACATGTGATTTGTATGCAAATGATGTAGTATGCCCTTGACTGAGATGGGGCGATTACATGACACTTTATCATGAAAACCAATATCGACATAAACATATATCGCAAAAAAATATCAAAAACAAAAATACTCCAATCCTGCACTTAAACAGTGAAGACAGCAACAATGATGACAAAATATTGTGGAAACAAATATCTAAAATACAACAATATTGTAAACAAATTCCTCTTCAGGAAACATCTAAACAATCATGAAATCTAAAGTATCGAACACCTGAAATTCAGCATTATTCTGAATAAAATAAACAATATTACATAAAATATATAATAGTATGGGCATAATTTGTGTAATTTGTAGTAGTGTAATTGCGCCAAGTTGCAGAAAAATTATGCAAAACTACGCAAGAAAAATATAACTCAGCATTTAGTGCTATTTACTTAGTGCAAAACGATCCCACTACTATAATGGATCAGAGGATGCCTTTTACGCTTTGAAAAGATGTGCTAATTGCAACAGAACAACAAGCGGCAGCAGTCATCAGCCTCTCATGCTCGCAGTGTTTGTTCTTCCTGTGCTCCTGTGGTAGGATTTTAGTACATAATTGCTCATAATGTGAACAGGCTTAATCGCATAGTTTTCTGTAATTTCCAATCCAAAGAGTAATTACTTATCATCAAAACAATAAAAAAACGAAAAATGCTCCGGTGTAATTTAAATTGCACCCAGGCCTAATATACATGCATATATAATAATGATTTAAATAAAAATAATTTACATTACATTTATAATGAAAACACTAATTAACATTTACCAAGATTGGTGCAAAAACCAACCAACCTATCAAACGAAACTTGAAAACAGTTAACAAATAGAAACGCTTTTCCAATTCAAAAAGAGTATAAAAGGGCACAAAGTTGCACAAGAAAAAGTTTCCTAAAATTAATTATGGCAGGACAGTCATTCTACCAGATTCTAGGCCTACAAATGAAGACTTTAGCACTTTAAAGAACCACTACAAAGTAAGTTTGACAATAAATGAAAGCTAAAAAAATGAATGCATTACTAGATCTAAGTTAAAATAATAAATAATTAAAACTATGCTATATGTTTATTTCTCCAAATTATAGGTGCATCCTCTACAAGAAAAAAAATACTCTATAAGGAAAGAAATGGACATGGAATTACCCGAAATGCAAAAGAGGCCACCTTCAAAGTAAGTATTGTAACTAAGCATTTGGATAAATATTGATTAAAAATATCACAAGACAGGTATATATTAAATTAAATATTGTGACACACAAATATTGTGATGTAGAAATACCATTGACAAGAATATCGTTTTTTGAGTTAACATCGTTATGAATAATATTAATGCGTTTAATATTGTTTTCACTAATATAATGGTTAAAATATTGTTTTTTAATTATTTGAATGTGTTTCAGTTGATATATTAATTTTATGTTACCATTGTTATTCAAATGCATTCATTACAAATATATATACCTTGTAATTCTAAATGATTTAGATTTTTTTATTAATTTGTAATAATAATTTTAGCATCATAGGGGGTTGTTGGATTTGTCATGGGACAGGGTGGGGAGGTATTTAAGTAATAAATAATGAAGATGTTCTTAAAACATTTTATTCAATAATATGATTGATTTTATTATGTAATTGAAGTATTACTAATCAATTCTAGTTATATGTTATTTGCGGGCTGCTAGGTTTGTTGGGATGTAGGGTGGGAAGTAAATTAAGTAATACATAAGTAACCATTAAATAATAATTGTTAATTAATTATTTAACTGATTTTTAATTATGTGATTTAAGCAACTTTCTTTATTTTACTTATATATTAGTTGTGGGCTGCTAGGTTTGTAGGGCTATAGGATGCAAAGTTAGTTAAATAATAATTAATTAACTATAAATTATTACAGTAAATTAATAATTGAATTACATTTTAAATATGTAAATTGTGGCATACCTATTTAATTGTATTTTAGTTTAGTTGGAGGATGCTAGGTTTGTAGGGGTTTAGGTTGGAAAGCTAAGTAATACATAATTAACAATTAATTTTGAATTGTTAATTCTTTAATGCATTTTAAATATGTAAGTTATGGAATAGTTATTTTTTTAAATTATCTTTTAGGTGAGGATTGCTAGGTTTGTAGGAGTACAGGGTGGAAAGTTAAATAATAATTGAATAACAACTATTTATTAATATGTTATGTAATAATAATTATGAACATTGATTAGTTGCTTTTAATTTAAAAATACATATATATCTTTTCATGTTAATTACTTTTTTTATCAAGAGTTTAATATTTTTTCTACATCAGTGGGGTTACTCATCTATGTAATGTGTTTGAAGTGAAGTATTTTCTCTACTCTTTCTAGACTACAGTAGAATTAGTAAAATGAATGTCTTCGCAGTTCAACACTTTCTCTACTGTTGTGCTGTTTGGAGTGGAAACATTTTACCCCTTCGTTAGTAATAGACAGTATGTTCGAAAATCTTCTCAGTGCACTCCAATTACCAGAAGATGGCAATGGTCAGGTGTGCCCTACACCAATGTCCACAAAGGTGAAGTTTTCAGAGTGAATGCCCTAGCTCATTCAGCTACTAAAGATCCTGTGATGTTTGAGAATGCGGATGGTACCATGTGTGTTGTAAGACCTGGTTTATTTCTCATGCCATCTTTGAAAGGTTTGTCTCTGTTACCGGATCATGCCTCCTCTGAGAGTGAGAAACAATACTGGATCAAAGAGAAATATGAAAGGGGCCCTGAGGGGGTGTGGAGTGACAGCATTAGTTGAGTAGTAGCACTGAAGTTTCAGTCCCCTAGCTTGCATCATGGGGTAGCTTATGTTGGTAGAGCTGGCGTGATCCCTGTTGCTGCAAGCCATTGGTATGTGCCCTTATTTTCATATATCTGCCAAAATCATTGTCACTCCTGTGCCACCCATCAGTCACACGGTGGTAACAATGGGATCATCACTGCCCACCCTGCCTCAACGGGCCCATTTGTGTACCTTCAGATGGATTTTATCCAGATGCCGAGGTGCACTTCTTATTCTTAAGTCTTGATGATTGTATGTTTTGGGGTTGGATGGAAGCATATCTATGCACCAGAAGAAATGTCATTAATGTCGCTCAATGCTTACTTAAAGACTTTACTTCTCTGTTCAGAATACCAAACTGCATTTCCAGTGTTCTAGGGCTACACTTCATTTCAACAGCAGTGTGCCATTTTGCAAAGATTTAGAAATACATCAGCATTTCCACTGTGCTTACTACCCGGAATCAACAGGGATGGTCGAGAGGAACAGCAGCACTCACAAGAATAAGATAGCAAAGATAAGTTGAGAGACACAATTGAAGTTGCCTGTCACCCTGGCCTTAGTGCTATGGTCTCTTAGAGAAGTGATCTCCCAGAAACGTAAACGAGGTCCCTATGAAATTGTCATGGGTAACACATGATGTTGCCCTCAAATCATCCTGTCTCAACTGCTAAGTTATTTACATTTGAATGATGATGCATTTTTGCATACAATGGTATGCTATTTCAACAGTTTCTATTCCCGGATCCAAACTGACACCTGTCATTCCCTCCAGCCTGGAGACTGGGTGTATATCTGAGTGCAACAGAAGAAGACCACTCTGTAACCTTGCTGGCGTGAATTCTACTAGAGTCTGCTCATCAGCAACACTGTCAGGTGTTGTGTTCTGGTGAGGTGGGTCCACTCATCCCACTTCAATTTTGCTGCTCTGTCTAGAGATGACAACATGCCTCCCTCCACTTCTGGACCGGCCTCAAGCTCTAGGCCACAGTCTCCTGCCAGAACTGTTCCAGTTGTCACTTTGCCTATCATCAGTGGGCCACGCCACCTGTGCTCACCTCCTTCAGCTGCTCCTCCACAGCCAGACAATAGTGTGCCTGCACTCCTCATCATTAGCACCTTTTTCGGAGGGAGACGTTTTTCTCCCAGAAACTGGATCCCTTTGTACATCTGGCCTGCGATCTTTGCTGCTGCCCTGACCATTTAGTTATTGGTGGGCTACACCATTGTTGTGGATGGAGATTTATCAAAAGGCCTAACTATACAGAAACTATCCTTTTATGGAGCCAAGTCTTGTCTATGTGAACAACTCCTACATGCTGTTGCTTGTGAAATACAAACTATTATTCTCTCTTGCTGGGTCTGCACTCACATGCTTGTGGATATATGAGGAAATGTGCCTTTGATCGACTTATCCTTGGAAAAAATTGAAACTTTTCTCCATTTGTTCATCCATGGGCACAAACTGCCAGAATACACCCCCATTTCTCCTCAGTCTTATCAAGGACTTGAAAAGTACAACATTCCCCGTGGCCATTACCGACCTGATGTTAGGCATCTCGTTATGTCTGAGTGGGGAATAGTTTGTGAGTACTGCAACCCCAGTAACCCTACTCTTTGTAGAACAAAGTGACTGCAACACTGTGGTAGACACTATTAGTTTTGAATCTTCTTTGCAAGGACACAGCCTTCCCACCACTACAGTATTTCACAACCGTTGCCATCGAGCATATGCTAATTTCATCTGTGGGACTAGAATCTATTCTTGATTGCCACTGGGGTCTGTTACTCTGGTTACGTTGTACCAACCATTAAACATTCTTCTGTTTTCCTCTTCAGAGCCAGCATTGCCCCTATGTGATTTCAGATAGAAATCGGTTCTTTTTCCCATGATTGAACTATGGTAAGGTCATCAAGAGAATGCCCACAGCAATGAGCTGTTGAAAGAAGTAGTGCATGCCCCGTCTTTGCACTTGGGCAGATTACTGACTAGTAGATGCTCATAAAACCATGCTTTTGCAGAATAGAATGACTTTTGATCATAAGCATCAAAAAGGGGTGCATCTGCTATAGGAGAGACACTGTGTTGTACTTATATCCTGAACATCTCACTCAGCATATCCGATCAGATACGACCAAGTTAAGGGTAGCATTAGTGAACTGCATGAAATACAGAAATTATTAGATTTCACTCTAAGTGGCATCTGGATTTGGCTCTCTGAAATCTTTGGAAATTGAGAAATGCATTTTTTGAAAATGAATATTGCTGTTATTTTAATTGTGGTTATTTTATATGTCTTAATAAAGTTTCACTTGTGCAAATAAAGGCTCTGTCCACAACTATTCATTTGCTACTGTTGAGAATGATGAAGATAGTGATAATGAAGATATAAAAGCACAAATCATCTGGTTGTAAGCAATTGAATTACTGTAAAGAGTTTTGCTTCCCTGCAAAAATGACAGGGTTGAGAAAACAGAATCATGCATTTCGTCCCTCAATACCAAGGCTTTATTATGAATACTCTATAGGATATGTATGACCTATGGATGCCATAAAGCACATTGATATATTACATGTCTGAACTTTAATGCCATTCTTATATTAATCTGAAGCACCTTTTATCCTTAACATGTTTGTAAATTTTCTGGTTTCCCTAACTCATGGAATCCATTTCAGTGTTGTACAAATGTGCATTTCGCCTACATCTCATAGTAAGTGCAGCCTTTCTCTGAAGTTTGCCAATAAGATGCTTGAATTTCAGAAAGCAGTGAGCTCAGCATTTTGTTTATGATCCACTATCTACCATTCAAGGTCTTCGTGGTTCCTTCCCATGAGAAGATCCTGCCACTTGTTCATTAGCTAGTTTGTTAAAGTAACACGTTTCTATCAGGTTACTAATGGGTTCATGTTTCCATTGACTTGTAGTAGCAGAAAGGTGTATACAAATGTATGAATTTTAACTTTAAATGTCCCAACAAGATTTTAATGCTCTGGTCCATTCAAATGACAAATGTCCCTTATTATTTTCTTTGACTATTTGGTATTTTTGCATTAAAGGCACGATAGTCTTGTGGTCCTACCAAAAGTGTTATATTTTATTGTAAACACTATTGTTCAATTTTGCCAGTAATTAGAAATGTTTTATATATTCTCTTGAAGAAATTGAATGTTTACCCCCGATCAAGCGATTTATTATTTATAATTTCCTGAAACAAATTGCAGTATGAAGCAAATTTACTCTAATAATATTGTGGATATGAATAACCATGAAAAACATACTTTATTGAAAATTTATTAAAAAAGGTTTGTACTCCATGTTTTTGTGATATTAGTTTTTAGTTCGATGAGCCAATAGAACTAGATCTGAATTGATTTAAGGATGAAGTGGTAGACAGCCTCAAACGACTACACTCTAATCATAAATGAAACTATTTTTGGCTCAATGTTGATGTACAGAAGGAAACAAGAATTATGATAGATCAGTAATGCCACCTATTTCTCAAAGATGATTTTCATATACAAAAAGTATGTTAGACCTGTCAGCCTTAGGGTGGTTTTCCCCTAAGCGTGTTGCCATCACCATTCAATTTTTCTCTTTCTGAATTCATTTTTGCTGGCTCTAGGACTCCCTGCAGTTTTACCACTCCTCTGCTAATCAGAGCCAAAGTGCTTCTGCCCACTCCCTAAAACATGGTAAAACTGGCTTACACCTGATTGTCATATTTAATTTCACTTATAAGTTCCTAGTAAAGTGGTGTATCATATGCCCAGGGCCTGTTAATTAAATGCTGTTAGTGGCTTGCATCACTTTTCATGACACCCACTTAAGTAGCCCCTTAAAAAATGCTCCATGTCTGCCATTGCAAACTGCATACAATTTTAAACTGACAATTCGACTTGACAAAATAACCTCCTTGCCAAGCATTAAAATTCCCTTTTACTGCATATATGTCATCCCTACGGTAGGTCCTAGGTAGACCAAAAAGCAGGGTGGATTGTAATTAAAAGATTAGACATGTACTTTTACTTTATCCATGCCCTATAAGTGAAAAACTCCTAAATTTGTTCTCACTACTGTGAGACCTACCTCTCCCATAAAAGGCAGAGAACTCACAGACATCTGGAAGATCAGAAGAGATGGAATAGGAAGGAGGTGGGCTTAAGGGGAATATTTTCATGTGTGTTCTATTGCCTGCAATCTCAAAAGAGAAGCATAAGGCAAAATAAGCTGCTAGGAGGGAAAATGAGCACTTGTAATGCTGTGCTTCATCAATCAATCAATCAATCAATATTTGTAGGTGCAGCACTGTCACCCTGGGGTGTCTCAGTCGAAAAGCCAGGTCTTGAGTTTCTTCCTGAAGTCTGCCAGTGAGGGTGCTGTCCGGAGTTGGAGTGGGAGGTAGTTCCAGGGGTTGGCAGCAATGGAGGAGAAGCAACGGCCACCCCTGCAGCTATGACAGATGAGGGGAGTGTTTGCGAGGGCTACTAATTGTGGGTTAATGGAAGTTCAGTCTGTGGTTGATGTAGACTGGTCCCTGATTATGTAAAACCTTGTATGCATGTGTGAGGAACTTGAACTTGCATCTCTTGTTGCTGGGGTACCAGTGGAGATTTCTGAAGTGGGGGTGATCTGGGTCCATTTGGGGACGTCCAGGATGAGTCTGGTTGCAGCGTTCTGTATGGTCTGGAGTCTTTTGAGGAGTTGGGTGGAGGTGCCGGAGTAGAGTGCATTACTCTAGTCGAGGTGGATGGTGACTAGGGCCTGGGTGACGTTCTTCCTTATGCTGACAGGTATGCATCTAAAGATTCTGTGCAGCATGTGGAGGGTGTGGAAGCAGGAGGAGGTGACTGCGTTGACCTGTCGCTTCCTTTGTACGTTTAGTATTGAGGATGATGCCGAGGTTGCATACACGGTCTGTTGACAAGGGTGTGGGACTGAGTTCGGCTGGCAACCATTTGTAGTCCTGTATGGATGTGTTTTTCCCAAAGATCCGTACTTCCATCTTGACAGAGTTGAGTTTAAGGCAATTGGCTCTCATCCAGCTGGCTACATCGGTCATGGCATCGCAGACGTTTTTTCTGGTGGTGGTGGGGTTCTTCGGTGAGCGAGTGAATGAGCTGTGTGTCAAGATATGATGTTGAGTTTTTGGGATCTGACAATGTCCATAAGCGTGGTCATGTAGGAATTGAACAGTGATGGGCTGAGGGATGATTCTTGGGGTTACACCACAGATGATGTTCTTGGGCTCAGAGGGGAAAGGGTGCAGATGGATGCACTGCAGGCTTCCTGTAAAGAAGGAGGCCATCCACTTGAGGGTGTTCACCTGTATGCCAATACTGTGGAGTTTGTTGAAGAGGGTGTGGTGGGATAACGTGTTGAATGTAGCTGAGAAGTGGAGGAGGATCCTGGCTGCAGTTTTCCTGTGGTCGAGGATGGTTCTGATGTTGTCTGGGGCTATGATCAGAGCAGTTTCTGTGCTGTGGTTCACTCAGAATCCTGACTGGAAGACTTCAAGCAGGTTGTTGTGTTCCAGGTATTCAGTGAGCTCTTGGTTGATGGCCTTCTCAAGTACCTTGGCCGGATAAAGGAGCAGAGAGATCAGTCGATAGTTTTTTTAGTTTGCAGGGATTGGAGGAAGGTTTCTTTAGGAAGGGTGTTTCCATCTGTCCGGGAAGGAAGCTGTGGGGATGGATGTGTTGAAAATGTTTACGAATTGTGTGCTGTTTTGATTGGTTTTTGAGGCTGAACAAATGGTGGGGGCATGGGTTATCGGTGCCCCGGATTGGCTGGATAACCTGATGACCAAGAGGTGAGCGGGGTTCTTGCGGTGATCGTACAGCTGGTGGGTATAAGTTGACCAGGTTGTCGAGGTTGAGAACTGTGGGCTGGGGGTCAAAGTTGTTGTAGATGGTGGCCATTTTGCTGTGAAAATAGTGCAAGAGGGTATTACCGAGTTCTTGGTAACGGTGGATTGTGTTTTCTGTGCCTGCCGGGATGGAGTATTCCTTGACTAATTTGAATAGTTCTTTCATGTGGTTGGCTGCTTTGTTGATGCAGGCTCTGCTGGCTGATCTCTTGGCTTCTTTGATGAGCAGGGGGTAGTTGCTGAGGGCTGCTCTATGAGCATCTCTGTCAGAGGGATTACTTGAGGAACACCAATGTTTCTCAAGTTGGTAGCAATTGTGCTTGATGTTTCTGAACTCTCGGGTGTGTCAGCTGGCTTGTCTTGAGAATTGGATAGTTCTTGCTGGCTTCGTCAGGGCGACTGTTGGCGCATTTCATGATCCAGGTGGAGAAGTTGTGGACAGCTTGTTGTAGGGCCGATGATGATTTGTGCTGTGTGGTGCTGAGGGCCTGAGTCCACTGAGTTTAAGTTACCTTGCTTCAGCTGTGGTGGGAGGAGCTGAGGTGCTTGGTGATGGTCTGCTGTGAGGTAGAGATAGTGAAGTGAACGATGGGGTGGTCGGACCAGGTGAGTTCTGTGACATGGCTGACTTTGACTCTGTCACGGGTGGCAAAGATGGGGGTTGAATGTGTGTCAAGCTTCGTGTGTGGGTTTGGTGACCAGTTGGGTAAGGCCAATGTTGTTCATGTTCTCCAGGAGAGTGGTCAAATTGGAGTAGTTGGGGTCATTGAGGTGGAAATTGATGTTACCAAGTAGGATGTACTGATTGCATTCGACGGCTAGAAAGGGCAATGAGGTTGGGTCTGGCGACGCAGAGGGTCAGTCCTGGTCCCGAGGGTGTGTATACGAGTGTGCCTCTTACTGTTGTCTTGGCGTTGGTCTGTACTTGAAAGTTGAGGTGCTCCATGAGGAGTGTAGGGTTGTTGTCAGTGGCGATGCATTGGATGGTTTACCTGAAGGTGATGCCTCCCCCTGTTTGTTGGTGCGGTCATGGTGTCGCATCTTGTAGCCAGTGGACATTGCTGTGGCGTTGTCGAGGTTTGAAGAGGGGCTGAGCCGTGCTTTGGTGATGAAGGCTACATCGGGAGCGAGGTTGGTGATGGTGTCCCAAATTTCAGTGGCATGTTTGCAGAGGGATAGAGCATTGATCAAAATGCATTGGGGCAGTTCTGGGTTGTTTGAGGTCTCCCGGTCCGGAGAGACACTGGCTTCTGTGTAGACCGGTAGGGCTGTGTTGCAGAAGAAGTCGCAGTGTAGGTAGGAGAAAGGTCCTTTGGTTGCTCAAGGGGAGGAGGTGCAGCAGTTGGTGTTGCTGCATCTAGGGACAGGAGATTCTTGGCAGTGTAGCAGTGGGTGGTGGGAGGGCTAGGGTTCCCGGCGCTGGGTACGGTCCAGGGGGAATGGGTGCAGATGGGCTTGCGTTTAGTGCGTCCATAGCTTGGCCGTGCTGCAGCCTCTATTAAATAAGTCCTGGTGGAAGGAGGGGACCTGGAAGGCGGGATTGAGGAAATGGCAGGAAGTGGACGCGGAGTACTCTGCAAGCCAAATGTGCAGAGGAGAGCATAAGGTAAAGGCAAAGCAGAGGGGAAGAGGATGCAAAAAGGGAGAGTTAAGTCAAGCAGAAGTAGAAGTAGAAGAGCGTACAAGGTCAAGAGGAAGACAAAAAAAGAGCAGAAATACATCAAAAGAGAAGCAGAGTAGCGTACATGAGTCAAGGAAGATAAGCGCAGAAATATGGCAAAGGAGAAGCAGAGGAGCGAACAGGGGTCAGAAAAAGCAAAAAAGAGAAGAAATGTGGCAGAAGAGAGGCAGAGGAGAGCAGAGGAGCATACAGAGATCAAAAGCAAAAAGAGCAGAAATGCGGCAAGAGAATGTAGAATGCAGAATACAGAATGCAGCACACGTGAAAAGAGGAAGTAACAAGGAGAAATAGAGATATTTTACCTTGTTAGACTTCCCCTGGGCAGGCATCTATTTTGCCACATTGCCAAGTTCACCAGGTTTGGTAAATCTGTGAATGCGTCAAAAACCGTGCGAGTTGCATGGGAACACTCATGCAACTCCTTCCCAGGGCAGTGTAACGCAACACAGTGATTTGCGCTGCGTTGCTTTACTCCAGATTTATGAAGCCATGCAGGGCCACGCAAAGTGGCTTTGCGTGGCTTCATAAATCAGACTTGGGGCTTGTGTCACTTTTGCACCACGCAACACCACATTGCATGGTGCAAAAGTGATGCATCGGGGCTCCTAAGTATGCCCCTATGCTTATAATGAGCCATAACCGACAGCTTTGGCATTGATCAGGCATTGCTGGCCAGTTGTTGCCCCACCAAATATTTAGGATACCTGCCGCCACTGATAAATTACAAGATTTTGCACAGCCTTAGTAAGAAGCACATAACTAAAAAATACAATGAAGAGAAATTCACAAGTGAAAACGTAAAACAGGGCACCTGAATAGTCACATATCATACATTGTTTATGACTTTTGAAATGATTGTGACACCGATTTATGACAAAGATACAATGTAGAACTATTCAGTTATTGTTGTTAAACGGATTGACAATTCAACACAGTATTTAATGTTTACCTCTAATACTGTTTAATAATTGCAAAAAATGCTGTGAAATGGAGGTTTGCTCGTCTTGGTTATTTTGTGCGAAATCCTTTTAACATTGATTACTTTACAGGTCACAAACACAAGGGTCTGGCAGAAAGAAAAGCAATGCGACAGGAGCTCAGTACAATGGAAACAAAAAGGCTCCAAATACTGTTTTCGGAAAAAGTTTGCAGGGAAGATTTGCTTACTTCCTTGCAGTAAAGTTAGCATTTATCTGGCCTTCAAAATGAGGACTGGGGTCCTAGCAGGTCACAGTCAATGGCTCCATGCACAGTTGGGGACCAACTATGATACTGACTGGGATGATACGCAATGAGCCCACGTGCGCTCATGCCCATCTGTGATTTCCAAATCCCCCGAATGGCACCTCCTTTTTTTGAGTGGGATAACATGTCCTTCTTCTCAGATAGCTGATTTATACGTGCTCTAGTATTGTACCAGTTCTCCTTGAGTCTGGTGTAGATATAGGATACATTATTTTCTTTGTGGTTGCGTTGTGTTCTATCTATTGATGTCTGGCAATCTAAGATTCTCTGCAATTAGACGTTGTAGTCCACACACTTCTGTTAGCTCCTACACCACACACCAGTGTAGCACCTAGTCTGTCCTAAACGGGAATTAACTATTTGCTGGTGTTGCTAAATGCATGCCTTACTCTCGGACTACTAGATATGCTGTAACTGTGAATCCATAAAATGCCTAGTAACAAGATTGTTTTTTGTAAATGAGCTATGAGCCCACGTGCACTTGAATCTAAATTGGAGCCACTCAGATCCATCTTTGGGTCTTTGAGTCATGACAGCATGCAGGTTAACCAGGTACAGGACCTCAGCACAACTAGACAGCTTCGTGTGGTATACAAACAATTATGAGGATGTGCGCAGATCAGCCAGAGTGACCACTGATTTCTATGTGCAACTCTCCTCTGGGCACCAGTGAGAGCAAGAGTGTCCTTCTAGATGGTGTATCTGTGTTTCAGGGCTGCGTATTTTGCCTCGGATTTCCACACGTGCATTGGGGGGGCCCGCGGAGAGAGAGACTCGCTCTAGTCTCTCCGCGGGTCTTTTCGGGACAGCAGGAAGTGGCGCGGGTGCGCCAGAATTGGTGGACAGGTAAGTGGGGGTGGGCTTTAAGGTTAGGTTAAAAGGGGGTGGATGGCTGGGGTCGGCCTCTTTCCAGGCCGACCATAGAGGGAGAAAGGTTTTGGGGAGAAGCAGTAGGTTTAGGGAGCAGCGAGACCAGGGTTTCAGCGAGGGCCCTTTGCAGGTTAGTTTGAGGGAGCGCGTAAGCAGTGACCGGTTTTGGCAATAACTGGCTAGGTTTTTAGTTACGGGCGAGGGAGGCAAATGCTCAACAGGCCGGGCGCGCGGGGCCGGGCAAGCGAAGGAGTGGGCAGCAGCCCTCCAGTAATTTTAGCGGCACACACGGACTCGGCCGCGCCCCCCGGGTGACCCCTGCAGGCTTCCGGGGCACGGAGTTTTTCTTTCGGCCCGAGGCGCGGACAGAGAACGTGCAGGCATGCGGAGGCCTACTGGGAGTGCCGCGGTTCCCGGTGCGACACGCCGGAGCTGTTATTGGCAGGTGGCCGTGAGGCTGCAAACAACGCAGGGGTTTTTTCTAGTGCCCCCCCCCAGATACGCGATTGCCGGCGAGCCACACGCCTAAGTACCAGGGGCAAGGCTCAACCAGACTAGGCCACACAGTCCGCAGCGCCTGGGCGGGCCCTGCTTAGAATTTTGAGGGATTAAGAGGCATACCAGGGAGGAGGGCTTGACACACGGGGAAAAAAGGGCGGGGGCCACAAAGTATGTTTTAAGGCCCGCAGCAGCAAGGGCCCACGTGGATATATTTATAGATATATAAAAAAAAGAATAAAATAAAATCCGCAAAGTTTTTCAAATAGGGAGGTATATAGGGCAGGGCAGTAGGGGACATGGCTAACATTCATGATGCGGAGGCTGTCAGGGCAGCGCTCCGGGTACTGGGCGAGGCCGGACGGACGGATTTGCTCAGGCCCGGGGTATTAGATCAGGCTTGGGTGGGCATGACACGTCCAACGCGGGCCGCATCAAGCGGGGTAGCGGCGGCAATCGCAGCATGCGACTCCCAGGACTCGGAGGGGGACAAAGATGAAGTCACAGTGAGACAAGAACGGGCCACAGAGGTACGGCCAGAGACTCCTAACACGTTTAGTCCGCTAATGTTCGGAGGGGAGACTCAGGGCACACAGGACCCGGGCACAGGTGACACAGGAATAGGCTGCGCAGGCCCGCCAAGCGGGGGGCCCTCAGGCAGAGTGGGGGATGACATGGCAGGGCAAGCCCTGGGGCAGCAAGGGGACATGACCGAGCAGCCAGTGCCGGGGCCCAGTGGGATACAGACCTCATTGGATTTGTCACGCCCCAGGAGCGGGATTACCTTACCCATGGGTCACAGGCCACCAGCCAAGAAAAGAGGTAAATACATGGGGAGACCCAGAGGAGGGGCAGGCCGGGCCAAACCTGCCCCACGCCAGGCGAAGTTACCTAAGCAAGCCAGGGAGGAGGCCTTGGTGGGGGGGTTGCCCGGACCTGCCCCCCAGGCAACATGGGACCAGTCAGAAACATGGGACCTGGAAGCCAGAATTTGCGAGCAGCGCAGGGCCGTGGCAGAAACGGAGGCCAGGTGGGCGCAATTATGCAAAGACAGGGAGGAGTTGGGGAGGCGACATGGGGATAACAAAAAGGTCAGAGAAGTCACAGACATGAAGGGGGTACAGGCAGCAGGGGCCAAAACAGGTAGCTGGGTCTGGATACCGCAGGCAGGAGAGGGTAGGTTTCAGGAGGCTGGTGCGGCCGAAAGGCAGGTTGGCTTGAAAAGCCCCAGTTCAGGCGGCCACATGGGGAGAGGCAGCACAATGTCAATGTCAGAGGTTGGCAAGAAAAAGGTGGCCCCAACGGGGCGCAACACGGCCCAAGCGCGTTGGAACGAAGCAATAGAGGGGTCTGCGGCGGCCTTCTCTACACCGCGGGAGCGGGGACATCATCAGGATGGCGGACGCCATGTGGGGCAAAGTACAACAGAGCCACCGGCAACCTGGAAAACAAAGGAGGTGGGGTAGGCGAAAAGGAGTTGGAATTGGATTATGACGAGGAAGAAGGAGATTGGGAAGATGGAAAATTACGTGACGAGGAAGTGAGCGGGGTTAGAAAGGGGGGGGCGGGGGCGCAAGTGCGGCGCAACCCCTGCCTCTGCTTTTGTCTTTCAGGACGACGTTATGGCCGAAGGGCCATCAGGTTTAAGGCCAACAAGGCCACGCGGCGGAATGTCAAGGCGATCACCGCGCTATGTGGAGGAACCAATTGGAGGTAAGGGGAGATGGTGGTCAGTCTGGGGTGATGGGGGAGTGGCTAACAAGGTGACACGCACGAGCAAATCCATAGGCGTGGGAGATGGGTCAGTGTTAGATCAACCGGGGGAGGTCGTAGCACAGAAGGGCGACACGGACAAGGAGACGGCATCCACCAGTGTCACAACGACGGTTAGCCCACCCGCAGGGGAGAGCAAGAACGCGGAGGATAAAGAAGGGGGAGCTCACAAGAAGCGTCTTCCGTACATGGGTTTGGCCATGCCTTTAGGGTCACATGTTGCAGAGAAAACTAAGGCGAGGATATGGAAACACGAATATGTAGATGTTTTCAAACTATTACATAGGGACATACAGGCCAAGGAAGGCTCCAAGGAAGAGGAGTGGGAGTTAGCACGCAGGCCTAGGGTTCCCATTACCATGGACAATTGGACGTCTGCATTTTTGATTTTCGCCAGTATATACTGCGAAAAATACCCAGACCGGGCCATCGCGCTTTTCAAGTACATGGATATCATTAGAAAGGCTCAGATGCAGTTTAGGGCCCGGGTGAGCATCAACCCCGAGAAACCATGGGGGGACGTAGATCCGGAGTTATGGATGCAATGGATGGCATCAGCACAGGCAGCGGCATCCACCCATACGGCGAGCGGATTGCCGGTAACATATAAGCCCTTTCAGGCGCGCCCCGCCTTGGGAGGGGCGGGAAATACTACAAAAACGCAGGCGGGTAACACAGGGGCTTGTTGGAATTTCAACAAGGGTTTCTGTTCAAGGGCTCAGTGTAGGTTCAAACATGACTGCTCCAAGTGCGGGGGTCGTCATCCAGTCATACAATGTTTCTCCCTCAACAGCCCAGCAGAGCAATGGAGGACGACAAGAGGAAGAGGCTCACAAGGTGCTCCTGCGCCAAAAGGGGCCTACGCCAGTTAGATTAGAAGTTTTGTAGCCATGGCTGCACAGGTACCCGGACAAGAATAGGGCCAGACAATTGGAATGGGGTTTTCGAGAAGGTTTAAGGGTAGGTTATCAAGGTCCTCGGCAGAGGCGATGGGCAGACAATTTGCGGTCTGCAAAAGAACAGCCGCAAGTAATACGCAACAAAATAGACAAGGAGGTAGCACTTGGGAGAATAGCAGGTCCATTCTTTGACTGGCCAACGGATCATTTGATGATATCCCCATTAGGGGTAGTACCCAAAAAAGCGCCAGGCGAATTCCGGCTTATACATCATCTGTCATGGCCGGAGGGGGTGTCGGTAAATTATTTTATCGCGCAAGAAGATACTAAGGTAATTTACGCGTCTGTGGATGATGCGCTGAAATTAGTATTGAGGTGCGGGTTAAAAGCGGAGATGGCGAAATGTGATATACAGTCTGCCTTCCGGCTGCTACCAATTCATCCAGCAGATTTTGACCTTCTAGGCATGCAGTTAGATGGAGCCATATATGTGGACAGGGTTCTACCTATGGGTTGCGCGATATCATGTGCGCTATTCGAAACTTTCAGTACCTTTCTGCAGTGGGTTTTTGTGAAAACAAGTGGCCACAAAGCGGTGACACACTATCTGGATGATTTTCTGTTTGTAGGGGAAGCCGCATCTGGGGCATGTGGGCTGGCCTTGGCAGCCTTTCAGAGACTAATGCAGCAGACAGGAGTGCCATTGGCACCGGAAAAGACAGAGGGCCCGCTGTCAATCATGACCTTCTTGGGCATAGAGCTAGATGCGGAGCTAATGGTGGCGAGATTGCCAGCATCAAAAGTGAAGGAAATCCTAGAATGCCTAGAAGCTGTGCGAACTCTGCACAAAATGGAGTTACGGACTGCACAAAAACTACTAGGCTATCTCAATTTTGCGTGTAGAGTAGTGAGGGGAGGACATACTTTTTGTAGAAGACTCGGACTGTCCATGTCAGGGGCGGAGTTACCTCACCATAGGATAAGAGTTTTCGTGGCCCTGAGGGAGGACATCAAGGTATGGGAGGTGTTCCTGAAGAAGTTTAATGGGGTACCAATGTCTTTTGGAGATGCGGACACAGTATGGTAAGTTCAAATATTTTCGGATGCGGCAGGCGTGGCTGGTTTTGGCATTTACTGGGACGGGAGGTGGTGCGCAGAGACATGGCCCCGGCAGTGGTTACAACAAGGGAGGAGCATTGCGTTCCTAGAGTTCTTTCCATTGTTGGTGGCACTGGCAGTCTGGGGAAGGGAACTGGCCAACAGGACGGTGGTTTTCCAGGTGGACAATATGATGGTAGTGGAATTGGTAAACAGACAGAGAGCCAGAGACCTATGAGTTTTGCGTTTGTTACGTCAATTTATGCTGCAATGTTTATCTCTCAATGTTATCTTTAAAGCTGCACACATACCAGGGCATACAACGAGATTGCAGACTCCCTATCTCGTTCACAGTGGCGGCGTTTTCGCGACCTGGCACCAGGAGCAAAGCAGACCAAGACTACGGTCCCGGCAGACATTTGGGAGTGGGGGGCATGATGATCTCGGGGCTGGTGGAGATGTCTTTAGCGGTCTCTACGCGGCAAAGTTACAGGCTTGCATGGTTGGATTTTCAATCTTTTGAAGAGTTTAAGGGCAATTTCTGGGCTCAGGGGTCTGAGCTTTTGGAAGCACGGGCCTTAAGCTTCGTGCTGTTTTTGATCAAGGAAGGGCTATCCCCGGCCACGATAGGCGGGAAATTAGCAGGTGTCTCATTTTATGGGAAGCTTTTCTTCGGTACAGATCCGGCGAGGAATGATTTATTAGGAAAAATGTTGAAAGGATGGGGCAGGGTTAGGGCCGGGGAGGGAAGTAAGGCAAGAGAGCCCATTACCTTTGGGATACTGAAAGAGCTGTTGCATGTTTTGCCGGTATGTTGTACGGATGAGCACGAAGTAGGACTTTTCAGGTTGTGCATGGTCTGGATGTTTTTTGGGGCATTTAGGGTATCCGAATTGTTGGGCATAGGTAGGGAGTGCGGCGTGAAGGAGAGGGAGGTCTGCATGCATCAAGGGAGGTTGGGCATATGGCTCCGGAAGTCCAAGACGGACCAGTTAGGAAAAGGGAAGTGGGTATGGTTGCAGGAAGGAGGTGATGATCTAGCATGCCCAGTGAAAGAGTGGATGGTTTTCAAACAGAAGTGGGGACAGGCGGGGGAAGCAGGGGTGTTTTTGCATGCTTCACGCAAGAAACTCACTAGCTATCAGTTGTTACAGGTTTTGAGGATGGCTTTGGGCCGGACTGGTCGGCAAGCAGGGGATTTTGGAACGCATTCCTTTAGGATCGGGGCAGCAACAGCAGCAGCTCATTTAGGTTGGGATTGGGCTAAAATTAAAGCAATAGGTAGATGGAAATCTAGATGCTGCGAGCGCTACGTTAGGCCCTAACGAAACCCAGGTTGGGGGGGGGGGGGTTAGAAGTGTATCACAGTTGTTATAGTGTTTTTTCTTTACAGGGTGTGTGGCCGGACCGAGGAACGATAAGACAGTGACTTGGCTGGTCGGCCATTCCTTCGTACATTGGGCGGCAAAATTCGCTGAAAAACAGATCTACGGCAGATCAATGGGACTGCCCAGCAGACACCACGAAGTGCGTTGGTGGGGAATGAGGTGGGGGAGTTTACTCCCATTTATCACAGGGAATTTGTCGCAGTGGGGATGCCCGGATTTGTTGCTGATCCACTTGGGAGAAAATGATTTGGTGAGGCAATCAGGGCTCACATTGATACAATTTATGCAGAAAGATTTGGAGCTATTAAAGCGGAAACTGTGCGGGACATGTCTGGTATGGACAGAGTTTATACCCAGGCGGGTATGGAGAGGGGCAATCAATCACGGAGCCATTGAACGGGCTCGGAAAAAGTTGAATAGGGCAATGAGGGTATTTTGCTGGGCCCAAGGGATTAAGGTGCTGAGGCACGAGGATATTAAGGAACAAGAGGGGACATTGTTTAGAGATGATGGAGTACATTTATCGCAATTGGGAAATGCGTATTATTTGATGGGTTTGAGGCTGATGCTAGAGAATTTATGGGGGGAGAATCTGTGGATCAGGGAATGAGAAGGAATCAGTGCGGCAAACAGGGGTTTTACCGGGTGGGGCAGCAAAACGCCACATGGGTTTTACTGGGTGGCAGGAAATGGGGGAGGGGGGAGAGCCAGATGCGGGCTTGTTCCCCCCTTCCAAAGGGAAAATGAGGTGAAGGATCAGAATGGGGGGGGGTGGATTGTTTACAAACAAGGAGGGCATGAAAGGAATAGGGGAGTGTCTAGGGGAGGGGGTTTAAAGTGAGCTATTTAGAAGAGAAGGAAGGGCATAAGGAAGCTTTTAAGTTAAAAGTTGGGCAAGAGGGATTTCATACAGTTTCAAAGTTGTTGATGTTTATGTTAAATCCTGTCCTAAATAAATGACCTTTTACACTAGAAATGAGTGTCAATGTATGTTTGTCCCGATGGGGGGGCCCGCGGAGAGAGAGACTCGCTCTAGTCTCTCCGCGGGTCTTTTCGAGACAGCAGGAAGTGGCGCGGGTGCGCCAGGATTGGTGGACAGGTAAGTGGGGGTGGGCTTTAAGGTTAGGTTAAAAGGGGGTGGATGGGTGGGGTCGGCCTCTTTCCAGGCCGACCATAGACGGAGAAAGGTTTTGACCACCCACCCGCCCTGCCGAGAAGGTAGGCAGTAAGGAGAGGGTTGTTAAGGGCAAGGCATGATTAGGTAGGCAGGGATAGGTTTGACGTCAGTTAGGACAGGTGCGGTTCACAAGGGATGGCAGGAAATGGGGGAGGGAGTAGAGCCAGATGCGGGCTTGTTTCCCCCTTCCAAAGGGAAAATGAGGTGAAGAATCAGAATGGGGGGGGTGGATTGTTTACAAACAAGGAGGGCATGAAAGGAATAGGGGAGTGTCTAGGGGAGGGGATTTGAAGTGAGCTATTTAGAAGAGAAGGAAGGGCATAAGGAAGCTTTTAAGTTAAAAGTTGGGCAAGAGGGATTTCATACAGTTTCAAAGTTGTTGATGTTTATGTTAAATCCTGTCCTAAATAAATGACCTTTTACACTAGAAATGAGTGTTAATGTATGTTTGTCCCGAGTGCCCAACAGCATCAGGGTAGGCCAACAGACCCTCAGCAGGGCTCCTGGCATGTTCGCATCCTCAAGAAAAAATTGAATCATTCCGCTGTTCATTTGGGAAGTACAATACCACGGTTTATGCCGGTATAAATCGATGTCCATGTTCTGAAAGCCAGAGGGAAGCTCCGGCTTCTATTTGTGGTCCTTGACCGTTGAGGAGCAGTCCTCTGCCAAACAGGGCCAATGCCTTTCCTAAGTTTGACATCTCAAGCAAACAGTCTGCAGCTGACTGCGCCGAACCACGAGCAGTTTCTGGAAGGACGTTCATTAAACTTTGCTCTACGTGCAAAGGCCTGGAATGCACACACTCTCCAGGCACTTACTTTGGGGGGAAACGTCTGTATTCCCTCCAGATAAACGAGAGAGCAAGGGGAACAGGCAAGAAAAGTGAAGCGGGGAATGGCCTGTACTTGTTGTCCTTAGTGGGCAGCAGCCAGTTTCCACTTTGCAAACAACGGTCATACAAGTAACCACAATTTGTAATCATCTAAGTGTAATTCCAGGGTACCAAAAGTGTCCCCTTTTCGTGCTCACTCCAACTTTCGTGATCATTATTGCAGTCCACCAAAAATGTTCATGAACATCCACATTTATTAAACAAAAGAAAGAAATAAACACAAATGTGTTATGTTTCCAATATGTCACTGAACCTAATTTAGAAGAGGAGACCAATATGCAAAGTACTCTAATTCGAAAGGGGATCGAGGCGATGGCTGACCAACAACTGGGAATTCATCTGACTATTTTTCTAGTCCATCGTTTTGCGAATCATTTTAGACCCATGCATATTTAGCTGGCCAACTAGGTGCAGATGTATGTACAGTGTATGTGTCAGAGCCTTCAATGTGGGTGTGTATCTTTAGGAGTCAATAATATAGGAGATTCTTAAGGCGAAGATGCATGCGGAATTATATTTAGAGTGACACCAACCTTCCTTGACTGTATATGTAGGGGGGGCTTGAGATGCTGGTGAATGTGCCTGTCGATCTGGTAGTGTTCTCAGTATGGACACTATGGATGTGCAAGAGTGTACAGGTGTACAGGAGTCCCATGGGGACGCAGCACACATGGGTCCCTTAAGAGTGGAAATGCACAAGAAGGTGTGAACATGATGGCCTTACAAGTGGAGGGATACGTACAAAGGGTGCTTCTGACGAGGAGCTGCATGTGCACATAAATGTGTATCTGTCATTGAGGAGGAGGTGCACATAAAGGGGTGTGTGTATGTGAGTGAGAGAGAGAGAGTGTGTGAGAGAGAGAGTGAGAGAGAGAGAGAGAGCAGGAGTGCTCAAGATGTACAAGTGTCATGTTTAGTGAAGCTCAAGTGAGAGTGCATGTACAGGTAGGTTAGGGCGAGAGTCCTCACCTGATGCCCCTGGCTTTTCCATGTGGAGCCTCCATTCCCTTTGGTGTAGAACGTAGTGTGCAAATTACAGTGGGTTCCCTAAACCTCTGCGGGGTATGATGGGTGCAAACCTGCCATATTAGATTTTTGGGAATAAACTTCTAGAGGAATTGGCAATCTTGGCTATGCACCAAGGCTTTCATGAATTAATGAAGCTATGGATTTTCGTCTAGGAGTTCCTTTTAATTTGACTGACACAGATCCGGGTATCGAGGATGGTAAATATGGTAAATCTGGCGCAAGCAGCAGGTATCACACAGCATCTGCAGCATCACGGCCACCTGTTTACATTTCCATAGATGGTTCACACCCTGGGTGGAGACTCCTCCAGCTCTCAAGGGGCGGAAGAGACGCCTCCATAAATCAGGTGCCAGATCTTGTTCTAGGTGGGTTGTTCCTTTTCCATATCCAGGAGAGGTAACTCCACGGAAGATTGGAAGGTACATACTTTCATGTAAAGGTAGGTTCGATGTATGTAACATGCTGGGGAGCATGCGCCAGCATGTTATGGAGGCTTGATAACTGAGCATTAACAATATACCCTAACTTTGGGGTGCATTTCGCAGCCCTCGTTTAACACCAGAATTCCACATCGGACATGGACTTGACAGCTATACCTCCTGACGTCCTCTCACCCCAAACATGCTCCTGCCATGTTGAATGCTTCACCTTGCAAGAAAAGCCTTTGTCATCTACGTGGATACCTTTAAATAATGCAATTTTCAGAGGCGGTAAATCGAATGAAAGAGTAAACCGTATGTAAACCGTTCAAACTCAACATCAAGACCAAGAACCTGTGCTCATGCAGATTATGCCTGCAGCACACAGAATGTGACTTTGAGAAGCATGATGCTTGTAACAAAAAAAAGTAATAATGTATTTATTTAAAGGATTTTATTTAACACCCGCATGTTGCCTTTCAACCATTCTGCAAAGATTAAAATGAGAGGTGGTACAGATCGAAGCATAGACTTGTGAAGATGGATCACCTGGATTAGACAGATGTCTTAATATTTTCACTTTCCTGGGTATGGAAGATGCTGCTTAGTTGTTTATCACAGTTGTTGCTGGTGGGACCTGGTTATTCATTAAGGGGTCATCCAGATGGAGCCCTCACTAGTTAGAGGTTGCTGGTTTGGAAGCAGAACACGGCTGAGATCGTGAAATAACACATTGCTATTGTTTGCTCCATGAGCAATTTAGGCCTCACCTGCTTGAGTGTCAATTCCGGGAACAAATGAACCAAACACCTTTAATAGAAACAATTGACAAAGGCCTGAAAGTTTATTATGACTTGGTCCCTGTGCCAAGGGTGAATCCTAGAGGTAATTTGAGGTTCTGATCACAAAGTGTTTTTGCGCAGAGGCAGTGGCATTTTTCTGCGCTGTCCAGTCGTGATCACTGTGACAAATGTGAGCAGGGATGCAGGGGGGATGAGATTCTCCTCCCAGGAGAACCTCAAAACAAGGGCACAAAAGTGAGGTTACCCCACTCAACTACCTTTTAACCTATAAGGTTCACCCTCTCTCAGAGAACAACGAGCCCGGTGCGATTCTCGTGTTCTTTCTTACCTTCAGCAACACTCCTTCATCGGAATCACTAGATGTGGGGAGGGGAGCCATGCAAACTACATCTGCTGCCTGGACTCTCCCGTCAAAGTTCCATCTTAAGTATCATCAGAATGTAATTGATATAAAAGTGAACGTAGTGCCTGTAGCCATATGATCTGCTTTCCTGTCCAAATGTATCCTTCACGTGCAAGCAACTGACCCACATGCACCCTATGTGTATGCACATACAACACTCATCCTGCTCAGGAAAGGGCAAAGAACGTGGTTACATGGGACTGATAGGGTACTTTTAAAAATATGGAGGATACAGGTAGTCTGCTCTTCCATGCATTTAACAGAGACAAAGCCTGTCCTGCTCAATAATCTCTCTCTGTCACTCCTGTCAGTCCTCTACAGCCCATGCAGATGACAGCAGTCACTCTCCTAAGAAAGGGAGACACACTTGGTGTGCCCTCCTCACCACAGAGCCCCAGTCATTATATCATTCAGCATCACATAAAAGCCTCAAGGCTCATGCATGGGTGTGGTATGCCCTGAGATGAGGGTCAAAGCACTACCACTTGCTCTGGAGACCATAAGGAAGGGGTACAGGCTCTCCAGAGCCATGCAGGAGACCTTTCTTCGTTCCAACGCTTGATGACCTACAATTGGGCATTAGAAGGGATCTAGCACCGAAACAGCCTTGTTTGGGGTGCCTAAATATGCTCTACACATCTTAAATGCGGGACACACTTGTCTTCTTGTCCCACCTGACTTATCTCAAGCCTTAAATACGGTGAAAAATGTTATGCTTATTAATATTCTCAGAGAGCACATGGGCACTGTTGGAACAGTCCTTAATTGGTTAAATTCTTATCGGACTAATCAGTCATGGCAATTAAACCTTCACAACACCTTCTCACGTTCTGTCCCTTGTCACAGGGATTTCTGCAAGGCTCTATCTTGGCTCCAAATATTTACACAAGAAATAAGTATTCTTTCAACATGAATATGCTGATGATACACAGCTCTTCCAATAAAATATACTAGCTCCATGATGCCCCTTAACGTGCAAGAATGGATGACTGCCCACCATCTTAAACCAAAACAAACACACCTAAAACTGAGTTTTTCCTTATTTTGCCGGCTCATGCTAATATACACGTCCAGTCCTGTTTGATTCTTTCGGTATCCTTCACTTCAAACATACTAGAATTAATAGTGCGAAATCTCTGCCTGTCTCTCTGGACAAAAAATGAAATCCTTCGTCTAAAATCACAGCTCTAACTAAGATTTCTGTGGAATCCGCTCGTTGATCTCCGTTCAAGATGACAAGACCTTAGGCCAATCCTTGCTGTTTTCCAGAAATAATTTTTTTTTTTTGACTAGCCTTCCTAAAGCAATTCTGCATGCAGCGGCTCCTTGTTGGTTTTTTTGTTTTTGTTTTTTCCGGGAAGCAGTACATTTGTGACATATGAGGCAGGACTTTCCTACACAAACACGAAACACACAATTCAGGACTAATTGTTTGTTCACAATGAAACACACTAAAGGCCAGTTTTACAAAGAACTGACGCAGCGCTGTTCTGCGCCAAAATTGGCAGCGCCACGCTGCATCAGTTCTGAAATGCAGGGATGGGCCATATTTACAAAACTATAGTAGACCCCTGTGTTTCCCCTGCCAACGCAGGCTTTCTTGCACCAAAGTGCAAGGGTGCTTGCGTTGAAAGGAATGATTGTCTTTGTACAGGAAGGTGTCCATTCCTGAACATAAACAATCTACAATAGCGATTTGTCACTTCTATGTGTGCTGCAGAATTCAGCACACATAGAAGTAGCAAATCGTCATTATTGAATTATTGTTTCAGAGGAATCTTCCTGTACATAAACAATCATTCATGACGTTTTGTTCTTTCTATGTGTGCTGTACAATGCAGCACACACTGGAAAAGCAAAAATGAGAAAAAATAAAATTATTGCTCCTCGTTGTGCCACGCTAATGCCACCCGTTGTTGAGTGGCGTTTGTTTTTGGCACTACGTCACATTTACTATTCCTTGTAAACCTGGGGCAATGTCAAGAGCAATGGGTGTTGCAGTGGAACGCCCACAGCAACACACATTGCACACCCCTCTGCCACAGAAAAAGTGGCTTAATAGCGCACTGCACAGCGCCACTGGAGAGTCGCAAAAAGTGATGCTCCGGTGGCGCTAGGGGCTTGTAAATATGTCCCTAACTCTTTAAAATGTGTGTGCAAGAATTAGGGCCTAGAGAAACTGATACTGATACTTTGAATAGTGAACATAGGAGAGTGTGCAAGGCTGCCATATTTTTGTCTTAGTCGAGGGCTGACAATAGCCACGCTAACAAAAAGAACAGAAATACAGCAGAAACTTCCATTCTGCTGTCTAACAAGTTGCTTGTAGCGCTTAGCATAGCAAGTTCACTGGTCCACGGAATAGGTGTGGGAGGAAGAAGGAAGCAGTGTTGGCTGCATTTGAGTGTCTTTTAAACATGTCTCTGACTGACATTCTTCATTCTGTACAGTGCAGATACGAAAAACTGGACAGCAACACACCCTCCCCTCTCTATAGATAATCACTGGAGTGAAGAGTATAAAGAGACCTGAGACCTTTAGAAGAGTGTCATATCAGCATGCAGGCCCGACAGCTTTCTGAGGTATGCTGGTATAAATATATATAGATTGGCATAAACAGTTATGATAATTAATAATGATCCAGCTAATATAATAACCATGAGGTTGATAACGATTATAATATATACAAATTATACATATTAAAACCCAAGGTTTAAGGTGACATTATATTTAGGTGACAAAGTCAGACAAGGGCTTGAATGACTGCCGCCACTGAAATTCACCAGTTTTAGTCAGCTACCTATAACTTGTACCCCTGCCTTGAACTGCTTATGACCACACATATTACATCACATGTGACCTGTTAACGGGCATAATTTACTGAAGACATCTCAAATCAAAACACTGATGATATCAGTGGTAACATCAGTGACAACACCATAGTTATATTTAGCACTGAGTTACTGAGTTTACATGTGGAAGTGCATAGAATGGAAATACAATAGGCCGTGGAGGCAAGTGTGGTTTTGCAAGTTGAAAATGATGTTGCACCATGTACAAACCAGTAAAGTTTGGGGTACAAGTAGCACTCTGTGTACAACAGGGTAAATTCTGAGTGCTCCTGGTTTGGGCTGCATATCCATGTTTCAAAGTAGATTGTGTCTGTTGCAAAAAAACTATTAGAAAAGCCAGACTTCTGTTGACAATAGATTATCTACAAGTGGATGTCTGGCCACATGCCCGTGTTAGGTAGTGCTATAGGCAAATTGTAGTGATCAAGATGTGTATAAGGTGCGGATGTTTATTTCCAGAACTTCGCTGAAGACTTTTCACAATTCATATTGCTCAATAATGTAAAATGTAGGGATGAGCCACCTACAGATGATTTAAGTCACACTGGAGTTATAACACTGGAGTTAATAGAATTGCTCTAAGATTGTATGACATTGTGCTGATCTCAGGAAAGTGTGAAGTGTATTTTAGTAAACTACGGAGAACTGTCCATAGGGTATGGTAGATATGTGATAAATACATACCGGTTAACTTTTTGAAGTAAATATGCATCATTGAAATGCTTTCAGGGTGGGATCCTTTCAAGGTGTGCAATTTCTTTTTTTGGAAGGTATTCAAGATTTAAAAAATGGTTGGCCCCAGTAACGTCTACTTGTTTGTTAGATGAGTGAATATTAAAAAAAAGAGAGTAACATCTACCCTTGACAGATATGTGTCCAGCATGTAGTCAAACTTTACGTCCATTATTACGTGATTGATTGAAAATTGGCTACAAGTGTAGTGTAGTGTGTTGAATTTCTTCAAGTCCACTGACCCTATAGGATGCTGTCACAAAGACTGGATGAGGTAATCAGTGATGTCATCAGTGATGTCATTTAACATGTTATGATTGATGTGATATGTGATATCACAAGTAGGGCATCATTGGGGCACAAGTAATATTTAGCTGACTGAAGTACAACTGGTGATTTTTCGCTTTCTGAATGTTAGCTCTAGTGTGACTTCTTCACCTAACTATAACTATAATGCCACTTTAACCTACATTTTGTTCAATTAATTTCTGGGGGTTTTATCATATTTTTATGTTAATATGTCTATAAGTTCCTTGGGGTGGGCAACTGCTATGTTTCACAACCTACATGTGTGCACACTGAGCTTCGGGTAGAGGGCCAGGCCTCCAGTCCTAGTATTTATTCTCTTGCAAGCAATCAACCCTACCACGTTTGCACAAAGGAAAAAATGTGTGTTCTGCAATGTCTATGTCTTTATTTTAAATTGTGTTAGAATATTTTAATGGGCATATTCAAATTTGTTTGGCACAATGTTGTGCTGTGTGCCAGTTTGCTAACACTTTTTAAAGGCCATGATTTACAAACACTTTGCATAGGCTAGGTATTACTACTGTAACATAAACCTACTGTAAAACATTATGGACATATTTATTTTCCAATGCAAATTAAGATTTATGCTAAAGAGTTGGCTAGAGTAATGCAAAGTAGCAGTATTCACAGCTATGCATTACTTTGCTAAGGGGCATTCAATAGGTGGTACAAAAGCATTTCTATGCAATGGCTCCTTGGCCAGGCCTGGCACCCAACCTTGTCTCGAGCACCCACAAGCCGATGGACAGACAGAGTGAATAAATCAAGTACTAGAACAGATACTGCAATGCCTTTTAACCTCATGTTCTAAATAATGGGAGTCCTTGTTGCCTTTTATAGAGTTTGCATATAACATTTCACATCATTCTGCCACTGGGGGGGTCTCCTTTCTATTGTGTAACAGGCACTAACCCACAAATGTTACCTGAAAATATTGCTAAACATCTGAGAGTGTACCTGAAATCCAAGGCTTTGTAAAGCACTTCGCTAGTTCCCAACAAGAAGTGTTACAACAGTTACAACAGGCTAAAGTGAACATGGAAAAAAAGGCTATTTAATATTGTCAATCACCACCAGAGTACAAAAGCGGAGATCAGGCTTGGCTTGCCACAAAAAACATGCGACAACATGGTGCTCGCAAACTGCAACCTCAATTTAATGCATGTCAAAATATTTATAAAAATAAATACTTTCTGTGATGCGCACACATTATTACAGCGCTCACTTATACAACAGCTCAAAACAAGACACTGTGATGCGCACACCCCAAAACACATTGTAACAGACAATATTCAGTGAAAGCCAGTTTCTATAGAATGCTCCTACTGGAATAATGTGTATAATTGAAGGATTTGACCAATTTATTTTAAAAAATGTAGTGTTTGGGTATTTACTATTAAAAGAGTACATTTTTAGATCTCACTGTGAAAAGTACATACAATGTGTGAATAACTGTATGGTGTATTCATATGGTATATTTTCATGGTTTGTAGTTTAGTGCCTCAACCGTGAACCAATATGCAAAGTGTCAATGTACCTCCACCATTTCTACAAACACCAGGAGATCCACCCATCTCATGGCAAAAGTGGTACAGAGGTTTTACAAAATACCTAGGTGCTATAGGTGGCAAAAGATATTGACATGAGCGTAAGAGATATTTACTAGAACACAATTTAGGCTTTGAGGGCCAGTCCATTTATAAGCATTTACCACCTTACGAAGTACCTGAGGGTGAAGAAGATATTGATGAATATCAGTTAGCAGTTGAAAAATTAGAAAACCAATTTGATGTTCAATTCAGTTTCATTGTAAATAGGGATATGTTTTTTACTGGGGAAAACACAAAGACAAATCAATAGACAGTTATGTTGCAACTTTGTGCACTCCTGCAGCAGAATGTGAATTCAAAGGGTTTCATATCTCAACTCATGTGTGGTCAAATTGTCATAAAATGTTGAGGAAAGTTACCGACATTGAAGAACCCTACAATTATGGAACAATAGATATTGTCAAGAGTATTGGGTTGTTATGCAAGTCATGCAAAGAGTTGACGTTGAAAGAGCAAAGTGGTGTGTCTGTAGTTAAAAAAAGTTTCAGTACTTATTTGAAAGGACAAAGTAAGTAGTTTAGTAAGAAAAAAGAGGGAAAGGAAAGATTGTTTAGTCACAAAAAATGTTGTTTCATTTGTGGATACCTCAGATATTAGCTAAATAGTCACCCCTGTCCGGCTAAGAATGCAAAGTGTAGAATTTTTGGCAAACTGGGACATTTTGCCAAAGTCTGTCAATCTGATAAAAATAAGGATATAGTGAATTCTCTACTGGACCATACGTTTAGTCAAGATTCAGAGAATGAACTAAATGTCAAAAGGGATTTAGTTGTGGGGTATGAGGTGGAGAATGCAAGTGTGTAGACCCCTTATGGGAACATCATGGTTGATGGCAAGGTGCTAAATTTGTTGATCGATTCAGGCACCAGAATGACTATGATTATTGAAGAATTATTCCATCAGACATGGGGTGAAAGAAAATTACTCCCTCCAGATAGAAACCCTGTGACATATAATGCACTGAATATTGAACTCATGGGATATTTTGAATGTCAAATGAAACTTAAGGTCAAAGTCATTTTTGGAAAGGTATACATAGCCAGGAAGGAGTTGAACTTTCTACGATGGTGTCATCAGGGATTGTTTGGCATGACACTTAGGCCAGGGAAGAAGAAGGTACAAGTTTCTTTAGTTACTGATGATCAAGTGTCTAGTGAAGAAAATGTAGAGAATTGTTGGACGAATCAACACAAAGAAGTATTCAGTGATAAATTGGAGAGGATCGCTGGATTTAAACACAAAATGAAGATGCAAAGTGGAGTCACGCCTCTTAAGCACAAATTGAGGAATGTGTCTTTCAGTGTCCGTGAACTCAAAAGAATGTGTGAGGATGGGGTCATTGAGTTCACTGAGTCAGCTTTATGGGTATCTCCAATGGTGATAGCAAAAAAAAAAAATGGCCAACTAAGGGATTGTGTGGACTTGAGAAGTTTAAACAAAGTAAGATTTGTACCCGTTACCATGGATCAATGACATTGTCACTACATTTGTAGGTGCCAAAGTATTTAGTAAATTCGATTTGGTGCCTGCATATCATCAAATCAAATTAGACGAGTCTTCTTGACATTTCACAGCATTTGATTCACTGATTGGAACATTCCAAATCAAGAGGGTGCCTTTTGGATTGGCATCTGATGCTTCCAAGTTCCAAAGAGTGCTGGAAAATGCAGTCCAGAGTATCAACGGTGTGGTGACACATTCCAGGATGACATTCTTGTGGCAAGTGACGGCCTAGTCAGTCATGATAACTTATGCATAGTGTGGTAAAGAGGCTGCAAAAGTATGGAATAGTAGCCAGTTAAAAAAATGGGAGTTTGCAAAACGAAGCATAGAATATTTGGGGCATGCCATCTCTGAAAAAGGTGTGGGACCAAGACCAGGTTGGTTGAAGCAATTACAGAAGCTCCTGAACCCAAATGTAAGGAATAAGTGACATCATTCCTATAAAAAACACTTCTCAACTAAAACTACATGTTTGAGAGAACTTCTAAAGAGAAGAAAGACATTTGTGTGGGTTGACTCATACCATCAAGAATTTGTTGCACTTAAAAATGACATTGTGTTAGCTGGAGTTTTGGCACCATTTGATCCCACAATAGAGTGCATGATAACTGTGGGTGCAAGCAACAATGGTCTGGGGGCTATGCTTGCTCAAAAGAATAGAGCTGGAGATGAGGTGACCATAGGTTTTGCTTCAAGATCATTGGATGAAAATTAAAAAGTATTTTCTGTAATAGAAAAATAAATATTAGACTGCTGGGCAGTGGAACATTTTAAATGGTTCATATGGGAAAGAAGATTTACTCCTAAAATAGATCATAAACTGTTGGTGAATATACTTAGCGGCAGAACTATCAAAGATCAGGCACCCAGGTTAGTCAGATTGAACTCCAAACTGATGCAAGATGACTTTAACACTGAATACATACTGTTGAGATGGGCCACACACTTGACATCAGGATGTCTGCAGGGGCGATGGTATGCCCTCTGACCTCCTAGAAAACCTCTTTGCACTTCCTGGTTGACACAGAAACCCCGGCAGGTGTCCCAGAAGGAAAGGGAGAGTAGAAGAAAAAGAGACAAAACACTGCCACGTCTTGCCAGTCCAGCCAGGCACCCTGGGGGTCATTCTGACCCCGGCGGTCTGAGACCGCCGGGGCCAGGGTCGGCGGGAGCACCGCCGACAGACCGGCGGTGCCCCGCAGGGCATTCTGACCGCGGCGGTTCGGCCGCGGTCAGATGCGGGAAACCGGCGGTCTCCCGCCAGTTTCCCGCCAGTTTCCCGCTGCTCTGCAGAATCCTCCATGGCGGCGGAGCGCGCTCCGCCGCCATGGGGATTCTGACACCCCCTACCGCCATCCTGTTCCTGGCGGGACTCCCGCCAGGAACAGGATGGCGGTAGGGGGTGCCGCGGGGCCCCTGGGGGCCCCTGCAGTGCCCATGGCATGGGCACTGCAGGGGCCCCCGTAAGAGGGCCCCATAAAGTATTTCAGTGTCTGCTTTGCAGACACTGAAATACGTGACGGGTGCCACTGCACCCGTCGCACCTTCCCACTACGTCCTCGTGGGAAGGCTGATTTGCCCTGGGCTGGCGGGCGGCCTTTTGGCGGCCGCCCGCCAGCCCAGGGCAAATCCCAAAATACCCTCAGCGGTCTTTCGACCGCGGAGCGGTATTTTGGTGGGGGAACTTCGGCGGGCGGCCTCCGCTGCCCGCCGAAGTTAGAATCACCCCCCTGTATTTTCGGGGGACAGGTTGTTGTTGACAGAGTGATAGTAGAGTTAGTGCACTCATCTTCCTTGAAAATGAATCTCTTTTTCTGATATGGGCACAGGAGCGGTAGAAGAACACCGGAACGCTCCAGCACTTTTCTTGGATATTAATAACTGTTGGCACAATTACTAACACTGCATTACCAAAAACCCAAACTGAGTACCATAACAATAAATACTGCAACACTAGGGCTGGCTTCACAGAGATTCACTGTTGCACACTACAATTAGAACTGTGGTTGCACTTATCATGCACAAGAAAGACAAACAAGGGCATTCATTATATCACATATAACTTTCCTGCATCCATAGGGTTAAACTAAAAGGAACAAAAACCATCCAAGAAATACAAATCTCCACTCTGGGTTTAAACAGTTAGGGTGGCACAGTTTGGTTTTGTTTCACTGTGTGTGTGAAAAACCCTTCAAAAGCAAATTCCTCAAAACTGAAACACAGGCATGAATGACACAATTTAAATCCAAGAGTTATGTGATTAGAGAAAGAAAAGTCACGTAAATGCTCTTTTAAAATTGCACTGTCATTTTTTGTAGTACTTGAGCTCAAGCAGATTTCCTGAAGCACATTTAGGCAAGTAACTACAATAATAATGTAGAATGTTCAGAAATGCATTTGTCTCTTCAAGATAAGCACTCTGCCCAAATACGAGGTCTAAAATACACCAGCTGTTCTAGGAATGCACAGCACACAAAGAACAAACTCCCTGGAGAATACTAATCACTTAGCTGCAGTCTTTTCCGGAGTGCTGGAGGAATGCCTGGTGTCAGCTGGTACAGGAATGAAGAAAAGAATTGCCTCAAAAGTCCTGAATATGAGGATGACAGCAGGGGCTTGACTGCCAAATCAGATGCTGAGATCTGGAAGCAAAACAAAGCCAAGCAAGGAGGCATGATTCACTCTGCTATTTATAGCCATTCAGGAAAGCAGTTGAGTTTCCACATGTGGATGAGTCACCACACTGACAGATAGTGCAGGAGGCACCCTTGGGATGCCTGACACATACCAGGTGGAAAAAACATCAGAGCAGATTATTTATCACACTCTCCAATCAATGTTGAAGCGAGAACTTTTGACTGGGAGGAGGAGGATGAAGAATGTTTGATAGCTACTATAGATGTTTGCCAATGAAATGCATTCTTTGAAGATGAGTAGAATGTTAAAATGGTGGAAGATGAGAATTTTGAACTTGTGAAGAAGTATGTTAGAGAAGTATGGCCCAAGGAGAAAGCTTTGCCTGTAAGGATCCAAACATATGTAAAGGTAGCAGATGCGTTATCGTTAGGAAGGAATGGAATGCTAATGAGAGGTGACAAATTGGTTCCCCCCAGTGGATTAAGGGATAAAATAATTTTGAGTGGCCATGAAAGACACCTAGGACAGACTATAACTTAAAGCAAGATTAGGGAGAGATTTTGGTGGCCAGGCATGGACACGGAAATCGTCTGGAGTATAAAAGCATGTGTAATAGGTGCTAAACAGTGATAAAGATATAAAAAAAAAACATGCCACTTTAACTGTGTAGTTTACCTGAAGGCCCGTGGTCAAAATTAGCAATAAATTCTATAGCCTCATTCAATATTTTACCTCGGCGAGCAAGGTTTGCATTAGTAGTAGTAGATTACTACAGTAAGTGGTGTGAAGTAGATTTTATAGAAGAGCCCAATACATATGCAGTCATAAAATTACCCAAAAAATGATATTTGAGGGAAGAATGTCCTAAAGAAATTGTCTCTGACAATGGGGTGCAATTTATTTCAAGAGAAGTGAGGGAGTTTTTGCAGAACAATGCCACTGAACATAAACACATAGCATTGTAACACCCCCAGGCCATTTGTCTAGTAGAAAAAATGAATTGCACACTAATAGAATGTATACAGTGGGCAGTTCAAAGCAAAATGGGTGTGCACAAAGCAGTAGAAAGCGTGCTTTGGTCTCATCGGTCAAGTCCCTTTTGAAGTCATGAGAGGGAGAGCTCCAGCATCTTCATTGTGTCCAGTATGATTGAGGGAATACAAACAAAAATCTGACTGAATGCAGTTGCTTTATAAGACCATACAGCCTCAGGTAAAGATGCTTCAAGAAAAAATGAAAAAGGAGTATGATGTCAGGCACAGAGTTAAGGAAGAGAGAAGTGAGATCAAAGTTGGTGACTAGGTGCAAGTGAAAGATCCCATTCATGTCAGTAAAGGAATGTCTAAATTTAGGTCCCCAGAAAGAGTTGATGCAGTTTCAAGGAATGTTGTTTGCATAAAAGAACATGAATGGTACAACAGAAGTACAGTAGTGAAAGTGAACTCAAGAGATGAAAGTGTTGATTTCCATGAGTATGAGTCAGATGGAGTAAAGGTCATTGATTCAACACCAGGCAGAAGCAAACTGATGGTGGTAAAACCAGCTAGATATCAAGATGTGTGATGCATAAAGTATTAAATGTGTGCTTTATTGAGCAGTATGGTGTCTATTATAACAAGATGCACATATCTTGAATGAAATGTATAGTTAATATCATTTTTAGGAAAACTCTTATTGGTTATGGATTATGTTTAATTGAGGTATTGATTCCTCAGTATAAAGGGCCATTTTATTGTTTATATTTGTTTAAAGAAAAACACTGCTATGGTTTATGGATAATTTGTAGTGTATTGTTTCCATTATATGAGGGGAAGATGTTGTGGTGATGTGATCTACTATCTACATTCCATGTTATTAATTATATGTTCATGGTGAATGGAATGTAGGGAGTGCAATGATCAGATGAAATTCTACAAAAAGCAGTTGCTGCCAAGACTGTGGCCAATAAACCTGTGTCTTGTGAAACGGTCTCTGTGTGATGTGTCGGTCTATCACACTACTACACTCGTTCTTTTCAGGAGGGGACTGTTATGGCTCCATCTTTTGCCCTATGTGGGGTGGGTTTTACTCGCCAGGCTCATGTCACCCCTCCCTCATGGCACCTTGTTGCCCCAAGGACTCACAGTCATGCTTTCCTAGTGGTGCTTTCCAGTCTTGATCTCCCATTAATTCCCTCCCAGAGAGCCTTAACCATTGACCATCCTGTTCCGTTGTTGAACAACTTTAGGCTACTTTGCACCTGCAGCTATCACGTGTCTATATCGGATAGTTACATTTCCACTAAGAACCATAGAATTGTACTTTTATGCACTTGGGGTTTTGTTGTGCTTGTTTATTGTTGTCCATTGCCATCTGCACCTGCTACCCTCTAGGCCTCATATCTGTTGCATGTAACACATGATTTTCATCAGGTTCATTAGAATATTCGATGCTTGCATGTGGGACACATGCCTTTCTTGAACCCTTATTGCTTACTCTATAAATACCCACCTCTGAACCTGCATCAATGCTTGGCCTCATCCCAGTCCTGCGCAAGCAACACCCCTGCAATTATCTTTCGAGTCACATGGATCTTCCTGTATTCTTATCCAGTGCAAGCTACATCCCTGCACTCAACTCCTGAGTCACCCGGAACTTTCAGAATTCTTCCAAGTCGTCCGGATGATTCCGTGATCCAAGCGTCTGCAACTCTTCCAGTGTCTTTCTTAGTGAAAATACAAGTCTTCCTCCCCCTGAGTCCATTGCATGAGGTTCCTGTTGTCTTCGGAATCAAGTACTGTTGCGGCTAAGCACCTTCCCCTCAGGCTAGTGTGCACTAATCTGTAGGTTAAGCCTTGTTTGCTACCTTTGTGTGTGCAAACACGTGTTTGGAACTTGGACATTATTTGAGTGTTCTCCCTCCCCCCACCCTCCTTTGAGGCCCATCGCTCCAGACTCTTTCATTTCCTCTCTCCAATCTCTATTGTACCTGAAGTGAAAGTTGCTTCCGTGTTTTCTTGACAAGTTGAGCTTTGGGATAAACTTCTTGAGTTTGAAGTCAGAATCCAGTTGTTTCAAAGTACCGGAAAATTTCCAGTTTATTCTTGAAACTGTTTTCTGCTCTCTATTGCCACATTCATGATGAAGTCTGTACTTGTTCAAATAGTGTAAATAATAGATAGATCAGTTAGAATTGGGACCCAATGGCTAACATTGTCTCTTGTTGTTTTAGTGCATCACACCTTCATTGAGGATAAAAGGTCCAGTGAGTCCTCACCCTACTAGGCAGTGCACGAGACAGTTGAGCAGTTTCTCAGTGATGCAAGATCATCTTTTTTTGTATAAGTGGGTGTAGGAAGTTGGCTCTGTATGCACTATTTCAAAGTAAGGAATAGTATGCACAGAGTCCAAGGGTTCCCCTTAGAGGTAAGATAGTGTCAAAAAGAGATAATACTAATGCTCTATTTTGTGGTAGTGTGGTCGAGCAGTAGGCTTATCAAAGGAGTAGTGTTAAGCATTTGTTGTACATATACAAGCAATAAATGAGGAACACACACTCAAAGACAATTCCAGGCCAATAGGTTTTTGTATAGAAAAATATATTTTCTTAGTTTATTTTAAGAACCACAGGTTCAAATTCTACATGTAATATCTCATTTGAAAGGTATTGCAGGTAAGTACTTTAGGAACTTTGAATAATCACAATAGCATATATACTTTTTACATAAAACACATATAGCTATTTTAAAACTAGACAGTGCAACTTTCACAGTTCCTAGGGGAGGTAAGTTATTGTTAGTTCTTGCAGGTAAGTAAACCACCTACGGGGTTCAAATTTGGGTCCAAGGTAGCCCACCGTTGGGGGTTCAGAGCAACCCCAAAGTCACCACACCAGCAGCTCAGAGCCGGTCAGGTGCAGAGTTCAAAGTGGTGCCCAAAACGCATAGGCTTCAATGGAGAAGGGGGTGCCCCGGTTCCAGTCTGCCAGCAGGTAAGTACCCGCGTCTTCGGAGGGCAGACCAGGGGGGTTTTGTAGGGCACCGGGGGGGACACAAGTCCACCCAGAAAGTACACCCTCAGCAGCGCGGGGGCAGCCGGGTGCAGTGTGCAAACAAGCGTCAGGTTTGTAATAGGAATCAATGGGAGACCAAGGGGTCTCTTCAGCGGTGCAGGCAGGCAAGGGGGGGGGCTCCTCGGGGTAGCCACCACCTGGGCAAGGGAGAGGGCCTCCTGGGGGTCACTCCTGCACTGGAGTTCCGATCCTTCAGGTCCTGGGGGCTGCGGGTGCAGGGTCTTTTCCAGGCGTCGGGATCTTAGAGTCAGGCAGTCGCGGTCAGGGGGAGCCTCAGGATTCCCTCTGCAGGCGTCGCTGTGGGGGCTCAGGGGGGACAACTTTGGTTACTCACAGTCTTGGAGTCGCCTGGGGGTCCTCCCTGTAGCATTGTTTCTTCACCAGTCGAGTCGGGGTCGCCGGGTGCAGTGTTGCAAGTCTCACGCTTCTGGCGGGAATTGCAGGGGTCTTTAAAGTTGCTCCTCTGGAAACAAAGTTGCAGTCTTTGTTGAACAGGGCCGCTGTTCTCTGGAGTTTCTTGGTCCTTTTAGAGCAGGGCAGTCCTCTGAGGATTCAGAGGTCACTGGTCCTGGGGAAAGCGTCGCTGGAGCAGTTTTCTTCCGAAGGGGGGACACAGGCCGGTAGAGCTGGGGCCGAGGCAGTTGGTGTCTCCGTCTTCTCTGCAGGGTTTTTCAGCTCAGCAGTCCTCTTCTTCTTAGGTTGCAGGAATCTGGTTTCCTAGGTTCTGGGGAGCCCTTAAATACTAAATTTAAGGGCGTGTTTAGGTCTGGGAGGGCAGTAGCCAATGGCTACAGTCCTTGAGGGTGGCTACACCCTCTTTGTGTCTCCTCCCTGAGGGGAGGGGGACACATCCCTAATCCTATTGGGGGAATCCTCCATCTGCAAGATGGAGGATTTCTAAAAGTCAGAGTCACCTCAGCTCAGGACACCTTAGGGGCTGTCCTGACTGGCCAGTGACTCCTCCTTGTTTTTCTCACTATCTCTCCTGGACTTGCTGCCAAAAGTGGGGGCTGTGTCCAGGGGGCGGGCATCTCCACTAGCTGGAGTGCCCTGGGGCATTGTAACACGAAGCTTGAGCCTTTGAAGCTCACTGCTAGGTGTTACAGTTCCTGCAGGGGGGAGGTGTGAAGCACCTCCACCCAGAGCAGGCTTTGTTTCTGTCCTCAGAGAGCACAAAGGCTCTCACCGCATGGGGTCAGAAACTCGTCTCTCAGCAGCAGGCTGGCACAGACCAGCCAGTCCTGCACTGAACAATTGGGTAAAATACAGGGGGCATCTCTAAGATGCCCTCTGTGTGCATTTTTTAATAAATCCAACACTGGCATCAGTGTGGGTTTATTGTTCTGAGAAGTTTGATACTAAACTTCCCAGTATTCAGTGTAGCCATTATGGAGCTGTGGAGTTTGTTTTTGACAGACTCCCAGACCATATACTCTTATGGTTACCCTGCACTTACAATGTCTAAGGTTTTGCTTAGACACTGTAGGGGCATAGTGCTCATGCATCTATGCCCTCACCTGTGGTATAGTGCACCCTGCCTTAGGGCTGTAAGGCCTGCTAGAGGGGTGACTTACCTATGCCACAGGCAGTGTGAGGTTGGCATGGCACCCTGAGGGGAGTGCCATGTCGACTTCGTCATTTTCTCCCCACCAGCACACACAAGCTGGCAAGCAGTGTGTCTGTGCTGAGTGAGGGGTCCCTATGGTGGCATAAGACATGCTGCAGCCCTTAGAGACCTTCCCTGGCATCAGGGCCCTTGGTACCAGGGGTACCAGTTACAAGGGACATACCTGGGTGCCAGGGTTGTGCCAATTGTGGAGACAATGGTACATTTTAGGTGAAAGAACACTGGTGCTGGGGCCTGGTTAGCAGGGTCCCAGCACACTTCTCAGTCAAGTCAGCATCAGTATCAGGCAAAAAGTGGGGGGTAACTGCAACAGGGAACCATTTCTTTACACAAGCCCCCCCCCCCCCCCCCCCAGCCCACAGGCCAGGAGACTCAGCTAAAGCTGGGAGAGTCTTCCTAGTCTGTCAGGCGAGGAAGAGTAGAGGAAATAGGCTGGTTTGTTGCAGGGCCTACTCTGCCTTACATCCTCCTGCTCAGGTCATTCCCTCTGGGGAACTGACCCACTTCCACAGTGATAGGATCTAGTCTGAATTGCCTCTTGTCTGTGCTTTTAATGTCTTCACCCATTCTCTCTATTTTGGGGTTAGAGGTATCCACCTCTGCTAATCTTATCTTAGCCAGGGTCACCCCTAGCTTACACAAAGAGGTTACCCAGAGCTGGAGTAACCCCACCATGACCAACAGGGTCAGGGGGCCTAACTTGCTATTTGGCATGGGGTCAGACCACCATGCCAAGGACAGTGCAGCCATAAAGGCTAACACCCAGCAGAGGCCACTGACAGCTGTCAGTGCCCAGAACCACACCTTTAGTTCTTCACCTACAAGGGAAGGGGCTAAGTTACAGGCTTCTTTGGGTTCAGGGTGCCTGTCTGCTGTATTAGAGTGGGGGGTTACCACATCTTGTAGTAAACACCCTTCTTCCACTCTTTCTTCTGTTAGCTGAGGAGCCACCCACTCAGGCTTAACAGTTGCCTGACTAGCCAGGACTTCTTGTGGGTCAGGTTGGACGTTACCAGTGCCACTTTTGGAGTTCTCCCCTACTGGAGCAGAATCTCCTTGGCTTGCTGGAACCTTGGCTAAAGGTTGTCCACCCTTCCTACACTGTTTTCTTTTCTTTTTCTTCTGGGGCCTACTTGCAGTTACTGCAGAGGCAGCACCTCCAAAATCCTTGGGAGAGGACTGGCACTGGACCAGTTCCTCTCTTGGGCTCTGACTAACCTCTGGGTAGTCATTTCCAAGGAGACAATCAAGGGGGAGGTCTGTACTGACTACCACCCTTCTCCAGCTAAAAGTCCCACCCACTTCTATGGGCACAAAAGCCACAGGCCTATCAGTGACTCTGTCTCCGCTAACTCTTACTCTGGCAGTCTCCCCTGGGATGTACTGGTTTGAGAACACCAGCCTGTCATGCACAATAGTATGATTGGCACAAGTGTCTCTCAGGGCAGTGGCTGGGATTCCCTTCACCAGTAGGTGGTGGAAGTGTCTACTTCCCTCTGGAATCTCCAACTCACCCGTTGGGCCCTTTTTCCAGTTGAAGGCTATGAAGACCTCCTCATCTGAGGAGTCATCCCCAATGGCTACACTAGTCACCCCTGGGATTTTGCTAGGGGGTTTGTTTTTGGGACAAGAAGTGTCCTTGGTGTGGTGCCCTGTCTGTCTACAGTTATGGCACCATGCCTTAGTGGCATCCCAGTTCTTACCCTGGTACCCATCTTTGTTTTGGGTTGTGTCTTGGGACCCACCCACCTGGTCTGTTTTTTGGGGGACTACAGAGGACTCTTTTTCTTTATTTCTAGTGTCACCCACTTTCTCCTGGGGAGGCTTGGTAACCCCTTTCTTTTGGTCACCCCCAGTGGAAGTTTTGGTTACCCTACTCTTGACCCAGTGGTCTGCCTTCTTTCCCAATTCTTGGGGAGAAATTGGACCTAGGTCTACCTGATACTGATACAACTTTTCATTGAAGCAGTTACTTAAAATGTGTTCTTTCATAAACAAATTATAAAGCCCAACATAGTCATGCACTTCATTTCCAGTTTCCCAACCATCCAGTGTTTTTACTGAGTAGTCAACAAAATCAACCCAGGTCTGGCTCGAGGATTTTTGAGCCCCCCTGAACCTAATTCTATACTCCTCAGTGGAGAATCCAAAGCCCTCAATCAGGGTACCCTTCATGAGGTCATAAGATTCTGCATCTTTTCCAGAGAGTGTGAGGAGTCTATCCCTACACTTTCCAATGAACATTTCCCAAAGGAGAGCACCCCAGTGAGATCTGTTTACTTTTCTGGTTGCACAAGCCCTCTCAAAAGCTGTGAACCATTTGGTGATGTTATCACCATCTTCATATTTAGTTACAATCCCTTTTGGGATTTTCAACATGTCAGGAGAATCTCTGACCCTATTTATGTTGCTGCCACCATGGATGGGACCAAAACCCATCTCTTGTCTTTCCCTTTCTATGGCTAGGAGCTGTCTCTCCAAAGCCAATCTTTTGGCCATCCTGGCTAACAGGAGGTCATCTTCACTGAGGCTATCCTCAGTGATTTCAGAGGTGCTGGCCCCTCCTGTGAGGGAAGCAGCATCTCTGACTATCACAGTTGGAATCAGGGATTGAGGGTCCCTGATCTCCCTAGTTAGGACTGGAAGGGGGGAATTCTCCTCCAAGTCACTAACATCATCCTCTGGGTTGTCATCCTCAGAGGGGTTGGCTTTTTCAAACTCTGCCAAAAGCTCCTGGAGCTGTTGTTTGGAGGGTCTTAAGCCAACTGGGATTTTCTTTATTTTACAGAGAGACCTTAGCTCCCTCATCTTAAGATGGAGGTAAGGTGTGAGGTCGAGTTCCACCACATTCTCTTCTGCACCAGGCATTATGTTTCTAAAAGTTGGAATACTTTTTAAGAATCTAAAACTATTTCTAGAACTTAATTCAAACTTTCTCAAAACTTTTAAACTCTAAAAGACATGCTAACAGGGACTAACACAAGGCCCCAGCAGGACTTTTAAAAATTTAGAAAAATAGCTAAAATTGCTAAAATCAATTTCTAATGACAATTTTTGGAATTTGTCGTGTGATCAGGTATTGGCTGAGTAGTCCAGCAAATGCAAAGTCTTGTACCCCACCGCTGATCCACCAATGTAGGAAGTTGGCTCTGTATGCACTATTTCAAAGTAAGGAATAGTATGCACAGAGTCCAAGGGTTCCCCTTAGAGGTAAGATAGTGGCAAAAAGAGATAATACTAATGCTCTATTTTGTGGTAGTGTGATCGAGCAGTAGGCTTATCAAAGGAGTAGTGTTAAGCATTTGTTGTACATACACAAGCAATAAATGAGGAACACACTCTCAAAGACAATTCCAGGCCAATAGGTTTTTGTATAGAAAAATATATTTTCTTAGTTTATTTTAAGAACCACAGGTTCAAATTCTACATGTAATATCTCATTTGAAAGGTATTGCAGGTAAGTACTTTAGGAACTTTGAATAATCACAATAGCATATATACTTTTTACATAAAATACATATAGCTATTTTAAAACTAGACACAGTGCAATTTTCACAGTTCCTAGGGTAGGTAAGTTATTGTTAGTTCTTGCAGGTAAGTAAACCACCTACGGGGTTCAAATTTGGGTCCAAGGTAGCCCACCGTTGGGGGTTCAGAGCAACCCCAAAGTCACCACACCAGCAGCTCAGGGCTGGTCAGGTGCAGAGTTCAAAGTGGTGCCCAAAACGCATAGGCTTCAATGGAGAAGGGGGTGCCCCGGTTCCAGTCTGCCAGCAGGTAAGTACCCGTGTCTTCGGAGGGCAGACCAGGGGGGTTTTGTAGGGCACCGGGGGGGACACAAGTCCACACAGAAAGTACACCCTCAGCAGCGCGGGGGCGGCCGGGTGCAGTGTGCAAACAAGCGTCGGGTTTGTAATAGGAATCAATGGGAGACCAAGGGGTCTCTTCAGCGGTGCAGGCAGGCAAGGGGGGGCTCCTCGGGGTAGCCACCACCTGGGCAAGGGAGAGGGCCTCCTGGGGGTCACTCCTGCACTGGAGTTCCGATCCTTCAGGTCCTGGGGGCTGCGGGTGCAGGGTCTTTTCCAGGCGTCGGGATCTTAGAGTCAGGCAGTCGCGGTCAGGGGTGCCTCGGGATTCCCTCTGCAGGCGTCGCTGTAGGGGCTCAGGGGGGACAACTTTGGTTACTCACAGTCTTGGAGTCGCCTGGGGGTCCTCCCTGTAGCGTTGTTTCTTCACCAGTCAAGTCTGGGTCGCCGGGTGCAGTGTTGCAAGTCTCACGCTTCTGGCGGGAATTGCAGGGGTCTTTAAAGTTGCTCCTCTGGAAACAAAGTTGCAGTCTTTGTTGAACAGGGCCGCTGTTCTCGGGAGTTTCTTGGTCCTTTTAGAGCAGGGCAGTCCTCTGAGGATTCAGAGGTCGCTGGTCCTGGGAAAAGCGTAGCTGGAGCAGTTTTCTTCCGAAGGGGGGAGACAGGCCGGTAGAGCTGGGGCCAAGGCAGTTGGTGTCTCCGTCTTCTCTGCAGGGTTTTTCAGCTCAGCAGTCCTCTTCTTCTTAGGTTGCAGGAATCTGGTTTCCTAGGTTCTGGGGAGCCCTTAAATACTAAATTTAAGGGTGTGTTTAGGTCTGGGAGGGCAGTAGCCAATGGCTACTGTCCTTGAGGGTGGCTACACCCTCTTTGTGCCTCCTCCCTGAGGGGAGGTGGGCACATCCCTAATCCTATTGGGGGAATCCTCCATCTGCAAGATGGAGGATTTCTAAAAGTCAGAGTCACCTCAGCTCAGGATACCTTAGGGGCTGTCCTGACTGGCCAGTGACTCCTCCTTGTTTTTCTCATTATCTCTCCTGGACTTGCCGCCAAAAGTGTGGGCTGTGTCCAGGGGGAGGGCATCACCACTAGCTGGAGTGCCCTGGGGCATTATAACACAAAGCTTGAGCCTTTGAAGCTCACTGCTAGGTGTTACAGTTCCTGCAGGGGGGAGGTGTGAAGCACCTCCACCCAGAGCAGGCTTTGTTTCTGTCCTCAGAGAGCACAAAGGCTCTCACCGCATGGGGTCAGAAACTCGTCTCTCAGCAGCAGGCTGGCACAGACCAGTCAGTCCTGCACTGAACAATTAGGTAAAATACAGGGGTCATCTCTAAGATGCCCTCTGTGTGCATTTTTTAATAAATCCAACACTGGCATCAGTGTGGGTTTATTGTTCTGAGAAGTTTGATACTAAACTTCCCAGTATTCAGTGTAGCCATTATGGAGCTGTGGAGTTCGTTTTTGACAGACTCCCAGACCATATACTCTTATGGCTACCCTGCACTTACAATGTCTAAGGTTTTGCTTAGACACTGTAGGGGCATAGTGTTCATGCACCTATGCCCTCACCTGTGGTATAGTGCACCCTGCCTTAGGGCTGTAAGGCCTGCTAGAGGGGTGACTTACCTATGCCACAGGCAGTGTGAGGTTGGCATGGCACCCTGAGGGGAGTGCCATGTCGACTTAGTCATTTTCTCCCCACCAGCACACACAAGCTGGCAAGCAGTGTGTCTGTGCTGAGTGAGGGGTCCCTAGGGTGGCATAAGACATGCTGCAGCCCTTAGAGACCTTCCCTGGCATCAGGGCCCTTGGTACCAGGGGTGCCAGTTACAAGGGACTTACCTGGGTGCCAGGGTTGTGCCAATTGTGGAGACAATTGTACATTTTAGGTGAAAGAACACTGGTGCTGGGGCCTGGTTAGCAGGGTCCCAGCACACTTCTCAGTCAAGTCAGCATCAGTATCAGGCAAAAAGTGGGGGGTAACTGCAACAGGGAGCCATTTCTTTACAGTGGGTGAACAAAGTTAGATTTTCACTTTATTCAGTCCCTGTCGTAGGTGGGATTGGAGGTCCAGCATCTTCCCCGCGTTGGAACCAGGTGAGTGCTTGACATTGGGGTCCCAAGGGCTAAAAACGGCCCAGGTACGGATTGTCCCCTCCCCATGAACAACTCATTCGGGCCCTGGGGGATGGGGTCCCCGGGGATGAAATCAGTCTGGGGCGAAGCCACACACTCGCCTCCTTCAAAGTTAAAATATATGTACCTCTGGACCAGAGCCACTCAGGGCTTTGAAAAAAACAAGTACACGAGACCATGCTAGGTTTTTAAAAATGTTGCCACAGATTTGCTGGTTCTCCGCGAATTTGTGGCAAAAATGTTTTTTTTTAAAAAGGGCTTTGGCCCTAGGTGGGGTCTCTATGGGATCCGGCCTACAGGGTCAGGGTATTGTTACAATTTTAGGATTCAACTCTGAGTCCTGAGCCCTAAGATGGCTTCCTCCACTTCCTGGATGAGTTTGTGGCAACTAATCAGATCTCACTCTGGGATCTGGCTGGATCCGCAGAGCCTATGCATCTCTGTGTATAGAAAGTTGTTTTTCAACTAGTTAATCAATTACTTCTGAACTGATTTACAACAGATTACAGAAGGCACTCTTTCTGGGCCTAGGCCTTGCTTTCTGCCAAATTTGGTGTAAATCCGTTCTGCCGTTTAGGCTGTAGCTGTGTTTAGAGTTTCAATAAAATGACTGAATGAGGAAAATATGTATTGGGCCCCCTTCTTTTTTCTCACCCCTCGCTTGACAGATAACCCCAAAACTTTCCATTCTCAAACTAGGCAAAAAAGTACCTTTTTGGAACATTTCATGGAGATGCGTCAAAATGCACCAGAGTTATTAGCACCACAAAATATGCATTTCCCATGGAAACACGATCCGATCTGTAACAACCTAGTGGTAATCGCCACTGGGTGATATATACCCAGGGTATGGGTAAGGGCATTTTTGGGCCATTTTTAGGGTTCAGGGTGGGTAGGGGTACTTGGGAACAATGGTATTTTTAGGGTTTTCGGTGGGTAAGAGTATTTGGGTACTATGGGTATTTTTATGGTTTAGGGTGGGCAAGGACATTTGGGTGGAAAGGGTATTTTGAAAGTTTGGGGCAGGTAAGGGCATTTGGGTGGTAATGGTATTTTTAGGGTTTGGGTGGGTAAGGGCGTTTGTGTGGTAAGGGTATTTAGGGTGGGTAAGGGAAATTGTGTGGTAAGGGTATTTTTAGGGTTTAGAGTAGGTAAGGGCGTTTGGGTGGTAAGGGTATTTTTAGGGTTTAGTGTTGGTAAGGGTATTTTGGTAGTATGGGTATTTTAGGGTTTAGGGTGGGTAAGGGCATTTGGGTGGTATGGATATATTTAGGGTTTATGGTAGGTAAGGGCATTTGGGTAGTAAGTGTGTTTTTAGGTTTTAGGTGTCAGGGTATTTGGGTGGTAAGGGTGTTTTTAGGGTTTAGGATGGGTAAGGGTATTTGGGTGGTATTGGTATTTTTGGGGTTTAGGGTGGGTAAGGGCATTTGGGCAGTAAGAGTATTTTTTTGTTTTAGGGTGAGTCAGGACATTTTGGTTACAAGAGCTTGTAAACCTGGGGATGCGCCAAAACCTTACCCCTCCCAAGTGGAAGCGCACCTAGGAGAAATATCTTTATTTCCCCTTATTTTTCCCCTTTCTATGTGTACTGCATTCTGCGTTTGCGCTGCTTAGATACGGAGCATTCCTGCCATTTCTCTTTGACGTTTGACGCAGGACAGCGCAGAAAGGTGACTTGCTGTGCCGCCCTGCAAACAGGTCATAAATATAGTTTTTAGTGTCAGATTACCTTGGCTAAAAAGAAAAATATTCAACTATGTCCAACATCCATGTGTGAGTATACAACAGTGACACATTGTGATCATATGTTGCACATACGTCCATCCATCACCCCAAGGAAATTAGAGAAGGAAACGTTAATGGAATGAATGAGTGGGTGTACAAACAGTGTCCTGATCTTGAAACCATGCGAGAAAGAGACATCATTAAGAAGTACAGGCTGAAATGCAATACTATTGAATCATTATCTCCACAATTTGAATGTGAACTGTTTCTGCACATTAGAATTCAGTCTGTCATCCCACCTATTGTGTGTTACATGTCTGCGCTGCTGGTCAGTATGAAGTTAGCAACTCCAATTGGATGTTGCAGCCAACTTTTGCAGCTGTCCTCATCTAGGTCCTGGATGTGATGTTCAGACATATGAATCTCTACATCCCATGTCCAACAGTTAATGCTACATCAAACAATATCAAACGCAAGTTATATGGCTTGGGGGGCACACCACTTTTGATTCTTGTCATAAATGAAACCCATGTTGCACTGGCACCACCTAATGACCAGGAACAATTTTACTGCAGTAGAAAGCTTTCCACTCCATTAACGTGCAGGTGATTTGCATAGCAGATCTCTAAATCATAAGTGTGTGTGTGCAAGATTTCTAGTCTCCATCCTTGACTTGCTATTGCTACGCAACAGATTCGTACCACAACAGATGGCAGGCGCTGTGAAAATTGAACACTTCACATTGAACAGCGTTACATGTCTGTTCTACTGGTCATCAGTAAGCAGTTAGCAACTCCAATTGGATGTTGCAGCCAACTTTTGCAGCTGTCCTCAGCTAGGTCCTGGATGTTATGTTCAGACATATGAATGTTGACATCCTATTTCTAACAGATAATGCTACATCAAACAATATCAAATCCAAGTTCTATGGCTATGGCTTGGGAGGCATACCACTTGTGGTTCTTGCCATAAATGAAACCCATGTTGCATTGGTGCCACCTAATGACCATGAACAAATGTACTGCAGTAGAAAGCTTTCCACTCCATCAATGTGCAGGTGATTTGCATACCAGATCTCTACATCATCAGAGTGTGTGTGCAAGATTTCCAGGCTCCACCCTTGACTTGCTATTGCTACGCAACAACTTCGTACCACAAGAGGTGGCAGCCCCTGTGAAAATTGAACACTTCACACATATATATATATATATATATATATATATATATATATATGACAATAATATTTTATTCCACCTCATCTGCAAGATTTCTCCAATTTCCAGTTCTCCGGTCCACCTTCTACATTGTAGATTCTTGTGACATGACACAAGATAACAATGGCCCATAGCAGCCGTAAAGTGAACAGACACTACACATCTTCCTTAGTTTTGGCATAACAAAACACAACTAACAAGGAAACAACTGATTGCAAGGACACAATCAAAGTTAAATGCAGATTAAAAACAAAACAGTACAGATAGCCTAGCAATTTATACATAATACTTCAAGTAGCTAGGCCCTCTGAAAATTCTCTTGGCATTTATATGACCAAAGTGTTTACCATCTGCAGTGATATAGGGCCAGATGTAGCAAAGGATTTGCACCTCGCAAACGGCGAAAATCGCCGTTTGTGAGGCGCAAATGCCTCTTTGCTATGCAGAAATGGGACCGACTCGCAATATGCATTTCAGAATCGCAAATAGGAAGGGGTGTTCCCTTCCTATTTGCGATTCTGAGTGGTATGCAATACCATTTGCGACCACCTACGCGGTCGCAAATGGTGTCGCAGTTACCATCCACTTCAAGTGGATGGTAACCCACTCGCAAATTGGAAGGGGTCCCCATGGGACCCCTTCCACTTTGTGAATGGACCCAAAACTATTTTTTCAGGGTAGGTAGTGGTCCAAGGGACCACTACCTGCCCTGAAAAAAAACCGAAACTAAAGGTTTCGTTTTTTTTTTAAGTGCAGCTCGTTTTCTTTTAAGGAAAACGGGCTACACTTAAAAAAAAAAAAACTGCTTTATTGAAAGCAGTCACGAACATGGAGGTCTGCTGATGACAGCAGGCCTCCATGTTTGCAAGTGCCTATACTCGCTATGGGGCCGCAATTTGCGACCCACCTCATGAATATTGATGAGGTGGGTCATTGCGACCCCATAGCGAGTCGCAGTCGGTGTCTGAGACACCGTACTGCATACCAATTTGCGAGTTGCAAATTGCGAGTCGCATGGACTCGCACTTTGCAACTCGCAAATTTTTTATTTGCTACATCTGGCCCATAGTCCTCACTTACTGCAAAGGGATGTTGTTCATCGATAATTCGAGAACTACTCTCCTTAACGCAAGCTTAATCTTTAAAAAACAATTGTGCTACAAAGATTCCTAATTCCACCATCAAATGTCGTGACAGCATTTTTGAAGATCTTGATGACCCTCCTTGGTTCAGGGAATTTAGAACAGACTTTTGAGCCAACAGGAGAACATATCTTTACCAAGTCAGCCACACTGACGAACTCTGACAGCATGCCTTTTCTAAAACACTTAGCCCCTCATTCCAACCCTGGCAGATGGTGGAAAAAGGGCGGTAAGACAGCAAACAGGTCGGCGGTCATTACCGCCCCATTATGACATTGGGGCCAATGTCCCGCACCGTCTGCCACTGCGGTAACGACTTCCAGGCTGGAGACAATGGTCTCCAGCCCGGCGGCCGTCACTAGACCGCCGGCGGTATCAGGACCCTGCATACCGCCATGGATTTCGTGGGGTTTTGTACTGCCACGAAATCCATGGCGGTATGTACCATCAGTGCCAGGGAATTCGTTCCCTGGCACTGATTAGGGTCTCCCCAACCCACAACCCCCCTCCCCCAACACCCATGACCCCCCTACCACACCCCAAAGGTAGTAGGACCCCCTCCACATCCCCACCTGCATGGAAACCCCCACACATACCCCCTCACGCCCCCCTACACGCATGCTCACACCACTCACACACATACACATGCACATACATGCACACATACATACACGTTACATTTCCCTTACACACATTACACCCCTGCATGCATACACGCACTCACACAACCCCTCTACACACGCACATGCACACCCCCAAGCACGCACACACCACACAACTCCCTCTCCCACCTCCCCTCTCCTAACGGACAATCACCTTACCTGTTCCGGTGATCCTCCGGGAGGGAACGGGATCCATGGGGGCTGCTCCGCCGCCAGCACCACATCACCAGAACATCGCCACGCCAAATACTGGGTCGTATTACGGTGGGCGGTGTTCTGATGACGTGGCGGTGATGGTGGAGCAGCCTCCACTTCACCGCCGACCGCCAGTATTGCTGCTGGCGGCTCTCCGTCCAAAAAAGGGCAGAGAGTTTCGAGCAGTCATAATATGGTTGGCAGAAGACCGCCACCACTGGTGGTCTTCGGCCCGGCGGAACCTCGGCGGTCTTGAGAAAAGACCGCTGAGGTTAAAATGAGGGCCTGAGTGCCTGGTTTAGATGTTAGCATGTAGTGTGGTCAGTTTTACGTATTCGTTGCGCTTTAGCTTCAGGCTTTAGGCCTTTGTGCACTTTGCCCTGAATATATTTTATTCATTTGCTGACAGCTTAGAGCCTCTGTGCACTTTGCTCTACATGCTTTTTATTAGGCTTCGTACTGTTATTTTTCGAATAGCCAGTTCTACGGTGTTTTGTTATTCATATCACACTGTTTTGCCTACTTCAGCACTGGAGTTCTCCATAACATATTTACTCTGTGCTTCAGTCAAGGATACAGTCTGGTACATTGCCGATAGACGTGGTAGGAGTTTAGACTTGGCATTCCTGCGTAGGGACATTTTGTGATCACGATGACATGTTAGTTATAAAATCACTTCCTTGTCCCAATACACGCAAGAGGGAGATTCCGACCAGGGAACCACAACTAGACGCTGACTGCCTCGTTGCAGATGCTGAACCAAGATCACAGGTCTTTGCTCAGGTATGAGGTCTGATGTCTCCACAGTGATTCTAACAGGCAAGCTAGAAGCTTAACATGCTGTGCTCTAAATAGAACAAGCAGAGGGAGAGTAGAAACTGTTAGACAATATGATAGCTTTGTTCTTATGTTTTACTCTCCTGGTGACTATTTCAATCCTACTGTGTTGTATCGTTCTGGTTATTGCGGCTCACGCCTTAATATCTAAAATACAGTCGTTTTATTAAAATATTATATAAAACTTATACTGTCTTTGTCATTTGTATATGAGATCATATTGGAAATAAGAGAGTTGGTTTGGATCTGAGTGACCACGACTTCCCTGAGAAGTTCCAAAGATGTCATACGCTCGGCTGCCAAATCATTCCTTCCTCATGGGAAAAATGAGGCACTGCTAGTTAGCCGGGTCAAAAACCGGATTTAGGGTGACAGAGTTCTTTACACGTGGGTCAGACTCAGTCCCCCACACCGTTATCGATCCTGCCGCCTAGAAATCCAGTAGTCTCATTTAGAATAATGAGAGCCCACGCGACAAGCAGACGAGTTACCCCGTGACAAAGGTGACGGATATCCCGCACACCAAAATCTAAATGCCATTGGATATATTGGGATTTAAATTTCAGTGGATGGCATATCTGTCACCATTGTCACAGGGTAAATCATCCGCCAGTATCTAAATCAGGCCCTTATTTTCTCTAAATCATTTTCCTCTGCTCATGTTGCCTCCATTCATCATACAATATCACATTCAAGCAATCTTTGTACCACTCCATCCACCCTGAAACCAGCCTTAGACTGAGCAGTCTCCCACTAAATAACTCTAAAGGAGAACTGCTGGGGCTCTTGTAAGGAGATAATATATACACAACCAAACGTGACTGTGTAGCAAGCTGGCTCTTTATATATGATATATCAAAATAAGATGTATTGTGGAAAGAGTTCAGGGGTTCCCCTGCTAGTGGTCAGGGGCTTGCTGTAACAATCCCAATGTAGTAGTGTGGTCGGGCAGCCTTGGCTTACCTGAGAGAAGTGTGAAACATTTGTAAATACCCACATAATGAATAAATGAGATATAGTTTGGTACCAAACTCAATATGATCAGATAAGTATGTTTTGCAAGAAAAAACATTACAGTTTTGAAAAGTCAACAGTGCAATTTCTGAATAGCTGCAATGTTATCCTATTGGGGAAAAACAAAGACTGCAAAACAGATACAGTACAGTGACTTACAGGCCTGGACTTCAGTTAAGTATTGGGCAAGAGTCAGGACCACAACAGAAAGTCACACCGGGTGGCACTGGGGTGGCAGGGTGCAGCGGTGTAGTACGGCGTCGGGTGCCTAATGTTAGTCAATGGGGATCGATCCAGTTGCAAAGATGCTGCAGGTGAGGACAGGGGATCCATTCGGGGCAACCTCTAAGTGAGTCCCACTCTTGAGGTGTCTGGGGACGTGGGGACACCTCAGGTTATCTTCTCCATGGGCCAGGCGATGGGTGCAGAAGTGCTTTGAGGTGCTGGGATTTCTCCACTGGAGCACTCACGGGTGATTGGGCCTGTGTGGCGAGGCTGCACAGTAGGCAAGTCCATGGTGGGCTTTGTCTTTGGAGGGCTGGCAGACCACATTGGCATGATTTGTCCACTTCAACTCAGGCCGTGCTGAAAGAGTGCAGTAGTGCATTCAGGTGTCAGGTTTTTGGAGGTCCAGGGTCCTCGCCGTGTGTCTTGTGGTGCCTGCAAGTTGCAGGGAAGCAATTCTCCTGCTTCATGGGAGTTTCTGTGTCTTTGTTGAAGGCAGGCAGGCCGACCCACCAGGATTTTGGAGGCACAGCAGCTTGCATGAAAAGTCGACTTTGGTGCAAATTGGTGGGAGCAGCAGACAAACCAGGGCTGGTTCCAAGTCATTTGCTTCTTCCTACTTCTCTTCACAGTAGTTCTTCATAAGTTGGCAGCAATCTGATTTTCTGGTGCTGGGGGCTCCCATAATTACTGCATTTAGGGTATTTTTTGGGAGTGCAGGGTAGTAACCAATGGGCTACTTACCCTACGGTCACTACACCCACTATTTGACCTCTTCCTGTGGGAAAGAGGCATAACCCTATCCCAGAGTTCCTAAATCTGCCACCCCAAGATGAAAGATTTTTAAAAGTTGTGTCCACATCAGGCAGCTCACCTTAGGATTGGGACTGACCTGAGGGGGTGGGCACACCTCCTTGAATTCAGAATTTCCTGCCTGTCTAAGTGCCAAATGGGCTCTTGGGCAAGGGACAGCATCTCTCCTGTGAGCAAAGCCAGACCTGCATACTGAGGGGTATATTTAAGAGCCCCTAGCATCACCATAGTGTATTTTTTTTATGCTGAAGTGGCTTTTCTGCCGCACCATATTTACAAAGGGGACAATGCATGCATAGTGCCACTTTGTAAACCCTTGTTCCACTTTATGCTTGCGCCAAGTATAATGTATGCAAGAGGGGGTGTTCTGGCACTAGGAGGTATACGATTTCAAGGCATCATTTTTGGTGTCATTTTTAACGCCTGTTCAAAGCAGGACGCACCTATACAAACCTATGGGCCTCTTTGCACTTTGCTACACTTGTGGCAAACTTTTGACGCTAGTGTAGCAAAGTGCATTAATAGCATCATAAATGTTGACGCTATTGTACAAACTGCTGCCATAGTGTGCCGTATAATAAATACGGCACAACCAAGGTGTTGTTAAGTGCCCTGGGGGGGGGGGGGGGGGGGGGGAGGAAGGCACAGAAAAAATGACACATCATAGCTGATGGGCCACTTTTTTGCAAATATGGGCCCCAGAGCCGTGGCCCTCTTTGAAGCCCCCTGTTTTGGAATGCAGATTTACAGGTCATCCTGTTGGGTGGGGTGTGTGAAACACCCCTCCCAGAGCAGGCTTGGTGAGTGACTACCCTAGAGCACAAGCCCTCACCCTAGAGTGTCAGTCTCGTATCTGGAGGTGCAGACTAGCTAAAACTGGTCAGTCCCACACAGGTAGTTGGTAGATTTTCAGGGGTCACATCTAAGGTGCCCTCTGGGTACATGTATTGATAAATCTAGCACTGGCAGAAAATATCTTCACAGCCTAACACACACCTAAAGTTTACTTTTCAGTAACTGAGTAGTTGTGTTTAGCATCTTTTAAAGCTCTTAAGGCACAATCAAACACTCTGTCTTCATTATCAATCACATTCAGAAGTACACATCTTTGCTACTTGCATCTGTAATATCTCTAGCCTCTTTTACTGGACTAAGCTTGTAGATTAGGAACACACTTCATCAGATTTGATATCTTCAAACTCAGACATTCACTCATGGTTTCATTCAAACTCCACCCCTCTCCTACATAATCTCTGCATCTCTTTGGTCTTCTCAGACAAACTGGGTAAAACATAACTGTCGGAAATTTGCCCCTTCTCCATGGTCAATCCGGATATTTTGCCTTTGGTTGGGGTGCACTTGACAGGCAGGAAAAGGGGATGCTGAAACAATTCTTATGTATCCAAAGTCTGGTCACTAGAAAACCCCACTTTGTTCCACAAGACATCTGCCCCTAGGTTTATTGTGGGTACAGTGGCTCCCCTAAACAGGATTTTACTGTTATACGTGGGAGGACACTAGGATTATCATAGTACACACATCCAGCTCTCAGAGCTCCAAGTTTTGTGTGGCTGAAGACGTTTGCCATGTTGTAAATGCCCAAAGTAGGCAGGCTTGACCCCAGGAACTTTTTTCCCCATTTGTTACGGCATGCCCAGGAGTCAGTCCCACCCACACGCTTGCAACTGGCATAAATGTGGCACCTCCAGCCACCCACTTCAGAATAGTCTTGGACCTGAGGAGATCAGAATGTGATTGAATCAACTGTCTACAACCTGAGAAGAGCCCTTGAGGACTGGACTTGCTCTCTCTTGTACCAAGGACAAAGACGTGGACTTCAACTTCATAAGGTTGACTTCCTGTTAAAGCTACAGGGACACAAGAAGATATAGAAGTGACAGCAGGACCTAGACTAGAGCCTGTTGTTTGTCCTCTGCCTGACACCTTGTGAATCTCTAAATGCCTCAGCTGTTCCTGGGGGGGCTTTAGGGGTGTACTCCTGTGGTCAATTGGGACTTAAGGAACTAAAGTTTGGGGTTAAATCTTTGACCAGGATGAACCTGGTTGGTATATCTCACCCGTACTTTATGACAACCAGTGTCTATCTGCACCTAGGTTCCAGTGTACTGCAACCATTGACTATGATTGGGACTTTATGTTTCTTGGCACTATTCATACTTAACACTATAAAAATCCGTATCCCAGTTCCCCTTTCTGGATTTTTGTCATTTTAGTGCCATTTTCGTTCATTAAATTTTACTTCAATTTTAAATTCTGTTTGGATTTTCTATTGTGTTGAACTTTAATTTTGGCACTATTTTGGTACTGAATAAATACTTTCCACATTGCCCTAAACCAAGCCAGTCTGCTCTGTTCCATAGATAACAGAAAGCAAGTTAATTGTAAGTTTACAGTTGCGGAGACTCCACATTTGGGGCAGAAAACAAGAAGTTAATAGTAAGTTTATGACTACAGAGACTCGCAGTTGGGGTGGAGAACTCCACACATAAAAAGATTGGACAATCCTATCATTCTATGTGCAGAGATCTCTGCCCCGATTGTGGAGTCTCCACAGTTGTAAACTTACCATTAACTTGTTTTTTTACTACCAAAAAAAGTAAACTTACACAAAAGCATAAAATTGCCTTTGTGAATCAGACCCACAGATAGTATCAGCCAAGCTTTGTTTAGGCCTCACACCTTTGCTACTCACGGAGCAACCCAAAATGATACTCCCTCCCTACCAAACAGAAACTTTTCCACATTTAAAGTGATACCTTAATTCCTAAATTTATCAAGCACCTCTCACACACTCTCTCATTATGTTAACTCCAAGTCGATCCAAAAATAAGAACAGCATCCTGTGAGCAGTGCACACACTGAACATTTCCTAAAACATACCCTGTAGCTCTCTAAGAAACTGAAGCAGCTGACACCAGTCCAAAGGGCATCGAAAGAAATTCAAAAGCACCCATTGGTGTAATGAAAACAATGAGATCTTGGGAATCAGGATGCTATTTTGATCCGATGGCAAGCAGATGCAAGACTCAAAATATTGAAATACTTTGCACCTGCTAACATGGAAAATATTTTAATAATGTTTGATAAAGGATACGCTCAATGCTAATTTCTTCAATTACTGCTCTCACATCAGCACAGTGATGTATAGCCCCACATGCCTTTCTAGCCACTACCACTGGGGTCAACCACTCAGTTGCTTTCAATGGTGCAATCATATAAAATTATAGTTTTCAAGGAAATCAGCTTATTTAGCCTTATGTGGCTTTTAACACCACTTAGAAACCGAACAGTAACAGAGGAAGTGTGCTTTAAAGAGGCCCATGTGTGAACAAGGAAGCTTATAGATTTTTGGCTCAATAAGGTACCTGGACAGAGCAGGGGGCAACCATCTCTACTCTGCTGGAAATGTGTGCCGGATAATTGTGTTACGTTGTATGGTTCACAACATTTCCTTGCAGAGAAATATTCTAATGGTGATTACCACTGGGAACCGCATTGTAATGTTGGTGAGATGTGTCAGCAAGATTACAGTGATGAGGATGAATGCACTGACTTCAGGTGTAAACTCATTGAAAACACCTTTCTCTGATGGTAAGCGACTTTAACCGCTTCTGTGCCTTGGACGAGGTGACCTCGTCTAAGGCTACAGTTCCCCTGTGCCTTGGACGAGGTCACCTCGTCCAAGGCACAGGGGAACTTGGGCGAGCACTAGCGCGCCCCCCCCATGCACCTCCTTTCCCCCCAAGGCGGGGATGGAAGGGGAAGACCTTCCCCTTCCACCCCCGACCCCCCCCCTGTGACGTCAGCGCGCGAGCAGAGCTTCCAGCACGATTGAAAGAGAAATGCAAAGCATTTCTCTTTCAATCACTTGGGGAGGCCCGGAGGGGCTTCAAAGGGAAGGAATGTTTTTTTTGGGGTATTTTTTTTTTTTTGGGTTTGTTTTTTTAGAGATGGGGAGCGACCCATCAGGCAAGGGTCGCTCCCCTGGGGGGGGGAATTGTATTTAGGCCATTTCAAGGGGGCAGAAACCACTAGGCACTGGGGATTTGTTTTTTGCCACCAATGTCACGCAGGGGGAGCGACCCCGTAGGCAAGGGTCGCTCCCGGGGGGGGGGGGAGGGGAATGGGGGGGCGAATTTATTTTAGGCCATTTCTGCCCCCCCCCCGGGGGCAGAAACCTCTAGGTGCCAGGGCAATTTTTTGGGGTGTTTTTTTTTTGTTTGTTTGTTTTTTTAGAGATGGGGAGCGACCCATCAGGCAAGGTTCGCTCCCCTGGGGGGCAAATTGTATTTAGACCATCTCTGCCCCCCTTGGGGGCAGATTGGTCGATTTTAGGTCAATCTGCCCCCAAGGGGGCAGAAACCACTAGGCACCGGGGATTTGTTTTTTGGCGCCAATGTCACGCAGCGGGAGCGACCCCGTAGGCAAGGGTCGCTCCGGGGGGGGGGGTCAAATTTATTTTAGTGCATTTCTGCCCCCCCCCCCCGGGGCCGGCTGAGCTAGAGGCCAAACTCCACAGGTAGGCACTTTGCAAAAAACACCTCTGTTTTCTGTGAAAAAAATATGTTGTGTCCACGTTGTGTTTTGGGCTATTTCCTTTTGTGGGCGCTAGGCCTACGCACAGAAGTGAGGTACCATTTTTATCGAGAGACTTAGGGGAATGCTGGGTGGAAGGAAATTTGTGGCTCCTCTAAGATTCCAGAACTTTCTGTCACCAAAATGAGAGGAAAAAGTGTTTTTTGGGCCAAATTTTGATGTTTGCAAAGGATTCTGGGTAACATAACCTGGTCAGAGCCGCGCAAGTCACCCCATCTTGGATTCCCCTGGGTTTCTAGTTTTCAAAACTGCGCTGGTTTGCTAGCTTTCCCCAGGTGCCGGCTGAGCTACAGGCCAAAATCCACAGATAGGCACTGTTTTCTATGAAAAAATGTGATGTGTCCACGTTGTGTTTTGGGCCATTTCCTTTCGTGGGCACTAGTCCTACCCACACAAGTGAGGTATCATTTTTATCTGGAGACTTGGGGGAACGCTGGGTGGAAGGAAATTTGTGGCTCCTCTCAGATTCCAGAACTTTCTGCCACAGAAATTTGAGGAACATGTGTTTTTTGTAGCCACATTTTGAGGTTTGCAAAGGATTCTGGGTAACAGAACCTGGTCCGAGCCCCACAAGTCACCCCATCTTAGATTCCCCTAGGTCTCTAGTTTTCAGAAATGCACAGGTTTGGTAGGTTTCCCTAGGTGCCGGCTGAGCTAGAGGCCAAAATCTACAGGTAGGCACTTTGCAAAAAACACCTCTGTTTTCTTTCAAAAAATTGGATGTGTCCACGTTGCGCTTTGGGGTGTTTCCTGTCGCGGGCGCTAGGCCTACCCACACAAGTGAGGTATCATTTTTATCGGGAGACTTGGGGGAACGCTGGGTGGAAGGAAATTTGTGGCTCCTCTCAGATTCCAGAACTTTCTGCCACAGAAATTTGAGGAACATGTGTTTTTTGTAGCCAAATTTTGAGGTTTGCAAAGGATTCTGGGTAACAGAACCTGGTCCGAGCCCCACAAGTCACCCCATCTTAGATTCCCCTAGGTCCCTAGTTTTCAGAAATGCACAGGTTTGGAAGGTTTCCCTAGGTGCCAGCTGAGCTAGAGGCCAAAATCTACAGGTAGGCACTTCGCAAAAAACACCTCTGTTTTCTTTCAAAAAATTGGATGTGTCCACGTTGCGCTTTGGGGCGTTTCCTGTCGCGGGCGCTAGGCCTAACCACACAAGTGAGGTATCATTTTTATCGGGAGACTTGGGGGAACGCTGGGTAGAAGGAAATTTGTGGCTCCTCTCAGACTACAGAACTTTCTGCCACAGAAATGTGAGGAACATGTGTTTTTTGTAGCCAAATTTTGAGGTTTGCAAAGGATTCTGGGTAACAGAACCTGGTCCGAGCCCCACAAGTCACCCCATCACGGATTCCCCTAGGTCTCTAGTTTTCAGAAATGCACAGGTTTGGTAGGTTTCCCTAGGTGCCGGCTGAGCTAGAGGCCAAAATCTACAGGTAGGCACTTCGCAAAAAACACCTCTGTTTTCTTTCAAAAAATTGGATGTGTCCACGTTGCGCTTTGGGGCGTTTCCTGTCGCGGGCGCTAGGCCTAACCACACAAGTGAGGTATCATTTTTATCGGGAGACTTGGGGGAACGCTGGGTAGAAGGAAATATGTGGCTCCTCTCAGCTTCCAGAACTTTCTGCCACAGAAATGTGAGGAACATGTGTTTTTTTAGCCAAATTTTGAGGTTTGCAAAGGATTCTGGGTAACAGAACCTGGTCTGAGCCCCACAAGCCACCCCATCATGGATTCCCCTAGGTCTCTAGTTTTCATAAATGCACAGGTTTGATAGGTTTCCCTAGGTGCCAGCTGAGCTAGAGGCCAAAATCTACAGGTAGGTACTTCGCAAAAAACACCTCTGTGTTCTTTCAAAAATTTGGATGTGTCCACATTGCGCTTTGGGGCATTTCCTGTCGCGGGCGCTAGGCCTACCCACACAAGTGAGGTATCATTTTTATCGGGAGACTTGGGGGAACGCTGGGTGGAAGGAAATTTGTGGCTCCTCTCAGATTCCAGAACTTTCTGCCACAGAAATGTGAGGAACATGTGTTTTTTTAGCCACATTTTGAGGTTTGCAAAGGATTCTGGGTAACAGAACCTGGTCCGAGCCCCACAAGTCACCCCATCATGGATTCCCCTAGGTCTCTAGTTTTCAGAAATGCACAGGTTTGGTAGGTTTCCCTAGGTGCCGGCTGAGCTACAGGCCAAAATCTACAGGTAGGCACTGTTTTCTATGAAAAAATGTGATGTGTCCACGTTGTGTTTTGGGCCATTTCCTTTCGTGGGCGCTAGTCCTACCCACACAAGTGAGGTATCATTTTTATCGGGAGACTTGGGGGAACGCTGGGTGGAAGGAAATTTGTGGCTCCTCTCAGATTCCAGAACTTTCTGCCACAGAAATGTGAGGAACATGTGTTTTTTTAGCCAAATTTTGAGGTTTGCAAAGGATTCTGGGTAACAGAACCTGGTCCGAGCCCCACAAGTCACCCCATCATGGATTCCCCTAGGTCTCTAGTTTTCAGAAATGCACAGGTTTGGTAGGTTTCCCTAGGTGCCGGCTGAGCTAGAGGCCAAGATCTACAGGTAGGCACTTCGCAAAAAACACCTCTGTTTTCTTTCAAAAATTTGGATGTGTCCACGTTGCGCTTTGGGGCATCTCCTGTCGCGGGCGCTAGGCCTACACACAAGTGAGGTATCATTTTTATCGAGAGACTTGGGGGAACGCTGGGTGGAAGGAAATTTGTGGCTCCTCTCAGATTCCAGAACTTTCTGCCACAGAAATGTGAGGAACATGTGTTTTTTTAGCCACATTTTGAGGTTTGCAAAGGATTCTGGGTAACAGAACCTGGTCCGAGCCCCACAAGTCTCCCCATCTTGGATTCCCCTAGGTCTCTAGTTTTCAGAAATGCACAGGTTTGGTAGGTTTCCCTAGGTGCCGGCTGGGCTAGAGGCCAAAATCTACAGGTAGGCACTTCGCAAAAATCACCTCTGTTTTCTTTCAAAAAATGTGATGTGTCCACGTTGCGCTTTGGGGCGTTTCCTGTCGCGGGCGCTAGGCCTACCCACACAAGTGAGGTATCATTTTTATCGGGAGACTTGGGGGAACGCTGGGTGGAAGGAAATTTGTGTCTCCTCTCAGATTCCAGAACTTTCTGCCACAGAAATGTGAGGAACATGTGTTTATTTAGCCAAATTTTGAGGTTTGCAAAGGATTCCGGGTAACAGAACCTGGTCCGAGCCCCACAAGTCACCCCATCTTGGATTCCCCTAGGTCTCTAGTTTTCAGAAATGCACAGGTTTGGTAGATTTCCCTAGGTGCCGGCTGAGCTAGAGGCCAAAATCTACAGGTAGGCACTTTGCAAAAAACACCTCTATTTTCTTTCAAAAATTTTGATGTGTCCACGTTGCGCTTTGGGGTGTTTCCTGTCGCGGGCGCTAGGCCTACCCACACAAGTGAGGTATCATTTTTATCGGGAGACTTGGGGAAACGCTGGGTGGAAAGAAATTTGTGGCTCCTCTCAGATTCCAGAACTTTCTGCCACAGAAATGTGAGGAACATGTGTTTTTTTAGCCACATTTTGAGGTTTGCAAAGGATTCTGGGTAACAGAACCTGGTCCGAGCCCCACAAGTCTCCCCATCTTGGATTCCCCTAGGTCTCTAGTTTTCAGAAATGCACAGGTTTGGTAGGTTTCCCTAGGTGCCGGCTGAGCTAGAGGCCAAAATCTACAGGTAGGCACTTTGCAAAAAACACCTCTATTTTCTTTCAAAAATTTGGATGTGTCCACGTTGCGCTTTGGGGTGTTTCCTGTCGCGGGCGCTAGGCCTACCCACACAAGTGAGGTATCATTTTTATCGGGAGACTTGGGGAAACGCTGGGTGGAAGGAAATTTGTGGCTCCTCTCAGATTCCAGAACTTTCTGCCACAGAAATGTGAGGAACATGTGTTTTTTTAGCCAAATTTCGAGGTTTGCAAAGGATTCTGGGTAACAGAACCTGGTCCGAGCCCCACAAGTCACCCCATCTTGGATTCCCCTAGGTCTCTAGTTTTCAGAAATGCACAGGTTTGGTAGGTTTCCCTAGGTGCCGTCTGAGTTAGAGTCCAAAATCTACAGGTAGGCACTTCGCAAAAATCACCTCTGATTTCTTTAAAAAAATTGGATGTGTCCACGTTGCGCTTTGGGGTGTTTCCTGTCGCGGGCGCTAGGCCTACCCACACAAGTGAGGTATCATTTTTATCGGGAGACTTGGGGGAATGCTGGGTGGAAGGAACTTTGTGGCTCCTCTCAGATTCCAGAACTTTCCGCGACAGAAATGTGAGGAACATGTGTTTTTTTAGCCAAATTTTGAGGTTTCCAAAGGATACTGGGTAACAGAACCTGGTCCGAGCCCCACAAGTCACCCCATCATGGATTCCCCTAGGTCTCTACTTTTCAGAAATGCACAGGTTTGGTAGGTTTCCCCAGGTGTCGGCTGAGCTAGAGGCCAAAATCTACAGGTAGGCACTTTGCAAAAAACACCTCTGTTTTCTTTCAAAAAAATGGGATGTGTCCACGTTGCGTTTTGGGGCATTTTCTGTCACGGGCGCTAGGCCTACCCACACAAGTGAGGTATCATTTTTATCGGGAGACTTGGGGGAACATAGATTAGCCAAACAAGTGTTATTGCCCCTTTTCTTTCTCTAAATTTTTTCCTTCCAAATATAGGAGCGTGTGTAAAAAAGACATCTATTTGAGAAATGCCCTGTAATTCACATGCTAGTATGGTCACCCCGGAATTCAGAGATCTGCAAATAACCACTGCTCCTCAACACCTTATCTTGTGCCCTTTTTGGAAATACAAAGGTTTTCTTGATAGCAATTTTTTACTCTTTACATTTCAGCAAATGAATTGCTGTATACCCGGTATAGAATGAAAACTCACTGCAGGGTGTAGCTCATTTATTGGCTCTGGGTTCCTCGGGTTCTTGATGAACCTACAAGCCCTATATATCCCCGCAACCAGAGGAGTCCATCAGACGTAAAGGTATATTGCTTTCGATAATCTGACATTGCAGGGAAAAATTACAGAGTAAAACGTAGAGAAAAATTGTTTTTATTTTCACCTCAATGTCAATATTTTTCTTTTTCAGTTGTTATTTTCTGTAGGAAACCCTTGTAGGATCTACACAAATGACCCCTTGCTGAATTCAGAATATTGTCTACTTTTCAGAAATGTTTAGGTTTCTGGGATCCAGCATTGGTTTCATGCCCATTTCTGTCACTGACTGGAAGGAGGCTGAAAGCACAAAAAATTGCAAAAATGGGGTATGTCCCAGTAAAATGCCAAAATTGTGTTGAAAAATTGGGTTTTCTGATTCAAGTCTGCCTGTTCCTGAAAGCTGGGAAGCTGCTGAGTTTAGCACCGCAAACCCTTTGTTGATGCCATTTTCAGGGGAAAAAACACAAGCCTTCTTCTGCAGCCACTTTTTCCAATTTTTTTGAAAAAAACGAGATTTTCACTGTATTTTGGGTAATTTCTTGGCCTCCTTCAGGGGAACCCACAAAGTCTGGGTACCTCTAGAATCCCTAGGATGTTGGAAAAGAAGGACGCAAATTTGGCTTGGTTAGCTTATGTGGACAAAAAGTTATGAGGGCCTAAGCGTGAACTGCCCCAAATAGGCAAAAAAAGGTCTGGCACAGGAGGGGGAAAAGGCCTGGCAGCGAAGGGGTTAAGGAAAATGCTAGTTTTTATAATATTGTATGGTATGGACATATTCTCTTTTAGAATGTATTCTACTAATCCACTCATTACTTTTCATGGTCCTTTTTGTCATGATATTCAACGTGTCATTGTTTATTATTCATTTTAATATGACAAAATCTAATATGTAATGATGATCATCTTATACAAGATTGTATTTGCTACAGCTCTTGATGTTTGATTCTTAGGGAAAAAGTTACACATTTGAATGAAATATCAAGAATATAATCAATAACATATTCATATTTTTGCTTGATCCTTCATAGGTCATGGTCTCCGGTGGGGCACCAGAAGGCCATTGGTGGATTCTACTGGAATCCTGCAGAGATACTGATTATGAAGAGAACTACATTGCAATTTGCTGGACCATTGGTGGAATGTTCCCCAAAAAAATGTTGGTACACTACATCTAGGTCATAGAGCAACGCCATTGTAGCTGAGTTTTAAGCAAACTACCTCACCCTTGTTGTGTGTGTGTTGAAGCCTAGAACTTGGATTTGAGGAGGTTGTTTGTATCTTGAAATGTGGTGCAGTGTATGACTGTGTCTGAGTATAGCATTTGTATAAAACATGAGGACAGCCCAATGTGTGGCTGAATGCTCCCACTTGTGCTGTTAATGCATTTAGAACGGCAGTTGCTAATAAAATATAACGTTATATCTTCACAATAGGTGCATTGTATACATACACTGCATTGTACAAGTCATACTTGCCTCATAATGCTTTTTTTCTGAATTATGTACTTCTTAATATTGCGTCTTTTCTGCATGGTTTCTATATAGACAGGTGTTTGTGTACATTGTTTATGTACCCTTCTACCTTGCTGGGCTTATGGTTGTAAACACATTTTGGATTAAACATAAAATGTACATACTGAGACAATATTCATTTAAATTTTGAGTTATGATGACATGTGTATTGTGTGTATCTGATATACTTGTGTTACTTTTTATTTTCTAATGTAGTATGATGTAGTATGCATGTTTCATAACACAACAATGTAACATTTAATGTATTTTATTTGAAGATGGTCATAACACACAGGTTTTTATTCATTTTTATTAATTTCTAAACTATAACATAATTTCAAATTTCAGATTTGCTGAAAATCACTAAATTGGTTAAGAAATTAAAGAGTGGCCGACAATTGCCTAGAGACTTTTTCCCAATAGCAGTCGATGAGTGGATTAAAAATGTGTGGACTTAAGGTGGATAAAGTGAATAATCAGGACACTCACATTAGGACATCACTTTTAACGTCTCCTAGTGGTGGGTTCTTTGGTGTTGTCCTCATCTGGGCCAGGTGAATGATCCCTCCTAAGGGACACTGAAGCGGCCTGGGTGTCAATGGGGTGGGGGTGTTGATAGATGGGTCCATGTGCAACTTTGCTCCGTTTTCCGTGGATCTGCCACCTGCAGGTGTTGCTGGGGCAGAGCTTGCAGAAGATAGTGCTTGACCACAGAAAGCTGCAGCTAAGCTAAACACTGTGGCAAACAAGTCTCCGTAACCATACTGCACTGCCCTAGAATATAAAGTGTGGACACCCGGGAGATGCTCCAGGTGATCATTCTGGGACCTCTGGAAATCATTCAGGTCCTTCATGTGAACGTTGCTGGCCCTTACATGTTCAATTATCTGAGCTAGGTGTTCCTCCTGCTGCATATTTGCAACCATCAGGCTTGAGCCTATGCCGTTGACATTGGTGGCTACACCCAAGCCTCCCTTCCCAGAGCAGGTCCTTCCCCAGCCCTTTCCAATATGCCCTATAAACTTGAATCGGTGACCACAGATGTACTGTGTCCTGGCTGCCCTGCAGGTCTTAGGCCTGTGGTTATCACAGGACCCAAGACAGGGGTGGCCATAATTGTTGCTGGTGTGATATTACAGGAGGATTCTGGGGGCAATATGCATAACGGGGGCAGTGCTCTGCTAGATGTAGTAGATCTTCTGCCCTGATGGAGGAGAAGAAGAAGCATAGGGTGTTCGCCAAGCAACTTGATGAGTCAGGCTGCTCTTCAAGATCATCCTCATTGATAGCAGTGCTTCTCCCACTGAAGCTTGTGATCTTCTTTCTTCAGGTAGAGTGGCCAATGTAGTTGAAGCTAATGACTGAGACCTTGCTGCTTGCCCTTGTAAAAAAGACAAAAAATAACATTTAGACAATGATAGTGTATATTAGTTTAAGGTAATATATTTACTCTAAAACATTTGGCCTTTATTAATGTGTATTAGCTTAAATGTAACTTTAATGTATTGTGTACACTTCTGATCCATTAGAGAGCTCTAACAGATGTTGTCCTTTGCATTAATCTAAAAAATGTTGAGAAATATTAATACTGAGTGAAGTGAGGTTATTTGTAGTTTCGCAGTTTATGACAGCAATAGTGTGCATGTGGACATTTGCCTCTCCTGTCCAAGGGTTCATCATACTATGACTGAGCAGCATTCTGTGAAATTCAGGCCCATATTTATACTTTTTGATGCAAACCAGCCGGCGCTGGTTTGAGTAAAAAATTTTACTGTCGGCTAACACCATTCCTACCCTCCATGCGGGCGCCTTATTTAAGGAATGACGTTAGCCAGAGCTGCAGACTGGTCAGAGTAAAAAAATATTACTCAAACCAGGCAGCGCCGGTGTAGGGGAAAATGGGGGTTGTGAATCAAAAAAAGGTGCAAGTCAGGTTTGAAGCAAAAATCATGCCTCAAACCAGACTTGCGCCATTTTTTGATGAACAACCCCCATTGAAATGGCTCCTGTCTTAGGCATGGTCATTGGGCACAGTGGCATGTAGGGGGGCCCGAATTAGGCCCCCCCTAAGCCACTTTAAAAATGTTTTAAAAATACTTACCTCAACTTACGTGTACTTACCTGGGATGGGTCCCCCCATCCATGGGTGTCCTCCAGGGGTGGGCGAGGGTGGCAGTGGGTGTCCCTGGGGGCAGGGAAGGGCACCTCTGGACTCCTTCCATGGTCAGAGACCATGGAAGTGAGCCCACAGGTCCCTTACCGCCTGCTCTCACCCAGGCTTTAAAAAACGGCGCACATCAGGCTGTGCAGCAGGAGTATAAATAAGGCGCACAGGCCTTAAAGTCATTTTTTGGGCGGGAAAGCCTACCTTGCATGTCATTAACGCAAGACAGTTTCCCGCATCCACAAAATGACGCACAAGGAGGAATTTGGACGTCCGCGGGCCCAGGCGTCAAAGTTTAAATATGGTGCACGGTTTGCGCCGAATGTGCGTCAACATTTTTTACGCACATTCGGCACAAACAGAGTATAAATGTGCCCCTCAATCCCTAAAGCAGTTGTTTGTCAGTATGTTAAATGTAGAACAATCCTAGCCTTCTTATGGAGTTTAGTTAGGAAATACGGTATAATATAATTGCAACATTTTGAAGGTATTGTCCATTCAAAAAATTAACATTCACAAGTAGTCATTTTGAATTGAAGGACGTATAAAAGTGTTATATCATTAAGATTAAAACATGAATAAAAGCAAATCTGTTAGGCAATAATCGTGTGTTATTAAAATGCATCTCTATTAGCTGATTCCCAGTCATTTCACCTACTTCCTTTTGTAAAGTTTGGTCTATTACCTAGATACACTGTAGTGGGCAGCACTAGCCTTCTTTTCCGACAAACTATCTATAGTAGTATTTTTCCAAAAGAAATTAAGACTTGAGTTGGAGACAAAACTCTCTGGCCAGCAGGCACAGGCTACTTTGAGTTCTTTTAACAAACTTATGAACACACCACTGTACTTCAACTTCCATGTAGATAGGCCCATGGATACATGTTTGTTGTTCTGATCAAAATGAATAGTTGTGGATGCATTCCAGTGAGCCTCTGGTGACGGAGACGACATTCACTTTAGCCACAATTCTATCCCACATTTGCACTCTGACCCATGGTTGTTGTCTGGGATAGTGTTCTCAATAACTGTGCCTCAACCCTAATTATCTCATCTACCATAATCGTTAACTCAATTTCAGTGAATCTGGGTTGTCTTCGTCCAGACATTGTGAAAAAGGAGGAATAGATCTACTGTTGGTGCTTTGTGTTGTGAGTGGTAAATGACTTGCAGTTTGAGAAGTGTCCTTTTTAGAGTGAGCTGTAAATGTTGAGGTGGAATGCAGGTGTTGTGCTGTCAGTCGACACAGATAAGTGCATTCGCCATCCGAAGCCCCTTTCACCATTGCTGCCCTCCGTCGTGTCTTCTGTCCCATTGAGGTGGTGGATAACTTTAACACTGTATCCCTCAATGGTGGACGAGAGGACCACCAAAAGAGGATTGAGGTTACACCAGCAGATCACCCTCCAGAATGACAGACAACGGTCCAACAAGCCAAAACCTAAATACGGCAGACAGATAGCCACCAGCCTGACATGCAGATCAGTCCCCCTGGGATGGAAGAACACAGGTCTTCCCACCAAACTCTAGATCACGCCCTTAAAAGTAGTGAGTCAACGTAGCCAAGGTCAAGGCTTTATTTGTAAAATAGCTTTATTTGTAAAATATATGGAATAAATTTAAAGATGATATGAAAAATTTATGAAACCACCTTGAACTTATGTATGACTCACATTAACAATAATTGTACTAGTGAACTGGTTCATAACAATGCTGTTTTTCATGAGAATGTTACATGGAGAATATGTTGCAGGTATAAAGAATCCAACTGCAACACTTAGACTACAAAGCAACCAATGTAAAATAAAACATAACACTTCAGGGAAGCCTAAAGGTTATTCCGAGAATACCCAACATGCAAGCAAAACAATGTGCGATATTGTTGTTTCAATATATCAGAGCTTCCACCCAAAATCCAGTTGGAGCATTTAATCCTAAAATCCATACATTTTGAGTACACTTGTACAGAGTTTGTCTAAATGCAAGTACATGGAAATCTGAGCATGTGATCAAAACTTTTATTTGAACAAAACTAACCAATGGGCAGATGGCATGCTATTCTCACAAGAAAGAATATATGGCGTCTTTGAAGACTAGATACAGAAAAATAAACTGTTGCTTCCCCGCTGCTTTATATAATTCATCCTTCGTGGTGCCAATCCTCAAAACAATGCCACATTTACTATATTAAACAGAAAACGTGCACTTGTACAACACTCAATAAAATGGCTTCTGGCCCTCAGACACACATGAACCATAGCAGATATATTAGAATTAACGTGCACTTCAAGCTAATATAAAAACGATATTGCAATTCAAACATGAACCGTATCAGTACATAACTGAGCATTGGTGTGTCCATAATTGAGCATTGGTGTGTCCATAATAAAGCAATGACATGCAGGCACTTAAACAAGTGCTGTCTTAAGAGATATAGATTTACCATATAAGGACCTCAAGAAACAATAGTAGCTAACCTGCAGCAAGATAGTGGCACTCTACTGGGAGCAAATAGATCACCAAATTCTAGAACTAGCAGAGATTATCCAAGACTGCACGCTGTTTGACTTGATTTAGATACTTTCTTGCCTTCAAGCATTTGCTAGTGAATGGGAAACAGCAACTGTAAAAGATTTACTCATGAAGCTACAGACACATGCTTCAATGTACCATGCTGATCCTCATCTCAACACAGAATATTGCAAGCAGCTATCCTGTTACCACTGGTATGCTGAATGGTATCTACATATCGAATGCAACAAGAAATGTATTTTAAGTACCTGATTCCATAACAGGGAGTGAGTCTGAGTTTGAAGCAAAATTCCTTTATTTGAAGTCTCCTTTGAATAAAGGAAAATATGCTACAATTTATTTTTACAATCAGAATGCAAAACTCTCACTCAAGTGTTTATTTCTGGATACAAAGTGACCTATTGGTTTGATTGTTTAAATGAATCGGATGAAGAGGGGTATACAGCTTGGAGCACGACAATACCAGTGAAACTGAGATGGGAAACAGAGAATTGGTTGGTTAAAGGGTATGTTACGTTGCTTCCATCATGTTATTTTTCAAGAATACTTTGTGTTTCAGATGTGTATTATTCAATAAATAACGTGCACAGGTTATGCTAATATTCATGAATTACTAATGCCCATGACACAGAAAGAAATGTATTATCACGTCTCAGCTGGAAATGGGAAAGAGCTGTTGATGAGCATGAAATACAGCCATTAATTGCTAATGGTACTTTTCAAAAACGTGTCTCCTGAATATGGAATAACGTATGTTTGGAGTGCACAAACAAATTAATGCTATGACATATTTGCTAAGGAAAAGAGGGCCATTTGCAAACAGAGTAGGCCTCAGGTATGATAGAATGTACAATTCCACTTATAGTATGTCAGAGTTGGGTGAATTATTTTTCATTAGAAGCAGTAAAACAGAACATAGATATTGTAGATGAAAATTTGAATGTCTGTGCTTTTCTTAAATGTCCAAAAATAACAGAAAAGAATGAAACGTGATTTGATTGCATTACCTACAATAGTTATAAAGCATAAAAACATACATTTTCTGCAGAAGCTCTTCGAAATATAAGAAAAATGGAAGCAGAAGATACTCAGGGAACTTTTAAGATAATAGATATTGATTAAAAAAAGTACACATATTCAATTTCAGAAATTACTTCAATTTACTTTTAATGCTGTGAATAATGCACTGGAAATGATAAATAATAAAAAAAAAATAGTTTACAATTATATTTTTGTTGCAAACCACTTTATATGAATTAAATCACATAGAGTTCCAAGGAACCTGATTAATGGTACTGAAATATTTTATCTACAAAATCGAAATGATCACTAAAATTGGAGAGCAAGCAAGGTTCTATATATAATTTGATTTCAGTACAGGAATTTGAATTGCTACATTGTATTGCAAATTAAGTATTACAAGGTTAACACAAGGACGTATTACAATACCCATTAATGTGTTAGAATTTGAAGGACATCTTATAAAAAAAAAAGCTGCACATTAGAGAACTCATTCTTGTAATATATGTGGGAAATTCCAAATTCGATGTATGTTTTAATTCAAGAAGCAGTCTGTATTTTCAAATGCAAAGCTGTTGGAAACTTCTCTTAAATGTAAACATTTTTTAATGATAATTATAATGCAGGCAGAGTGCAGACAAAGGAAGTACATCACACCCAAGTGTTTCATTACAAATCCTAACTTCTCGTCTCACAGTCACTGCTTGGTTATTTCTGGCCAGATGAACTGCAAGGTTCTCATAGCTCCCAGACAGCGTACTTCCTGGGGAAATCCTCTGTGCAGGCCTTAACCAGGTATATCTTATTTTGATCTTCTTAGACAAAGACAGCTGGTCTCACTGGGTCGTACAGCCCTGTTTCCTACAGGTCACACAAAAGGTGACTTCTTCCAGGGTCCCTACATGTAATTAAGGACAGCAGTAGGCATGGCTTTGTCCCTCGAAAGGCGAATGATGCTCGGTTTCCTCTAGATCAAGACAAAGTAGGGTACTGCCTCTACAAAGCCAGCTGTTATCCTTTCTCGGGGCACTGGTGAGAATGCAGGACAAGCATAAAGTTAAGCTGTGTTTAAATTCAGGACAATGGTACTCCGAATTAGTATCCATTGGTCAAATTATTTCTAAAATCCAGATTAATAATACCAGAGAGGCTCAGACAAGGTATATGGTGCTGCTAAGGAAATGCTAGTGCACCACAGAAAGCGTTGCTGGGAAAGAGAAGACCCAAGCTTTAGCGCAGTTCGCTAGCCAACCAGATAATTTCGATGCAAGAGCCCTGGAACAATAAACATGCAGGTTGGCATGTTCTTGGAATGACAAATTGTCCCTGCATAGCGCTAGAGAAAATATGCCCTTGCCTCATATTCATCATAGCAAGTTATGCAGATGTTTTACTTTTTGTCTCAGCGCACACAACGATCATGCATATGTGCTATGGTCATATTGAAGCATGGAATGCGACCCAGAGCAGGGAGGGATACACTATGTGCATCCTCCTTTTGCTGAGCATGATTACTCTCAGCTCACTGGGCTACTGACGACTGAGAGTGGTGGCAGTGACAGACTATAGTGGCAGGACAGGCCTTTTGCCTATTGGCCTCTCTTGCATTTTCAATTGGTCTATCAGTCATCTACAACTGAGGACTTCATTCCATCATTGTGGGACTTGGATTCCGTATGAGTAACGTCTGCAGGCAGACATTGGACGTGGCCACTGTCTGTTACATGTGTCTGTGGCAACACAAGAATCCATTTTGATTTCCAGAAACCCAAGTGGTAACTCAAATGGAGGTTGAGGAGCTCCAGACAGCAAAATGAATTGTAGGGCTTCTTCATGACTTTTCTGAGGTGCTTTGTATTAGACCAGACTTTACGATGTGGACGAAAAGAGGCAATGGGTCCTTTTGAAGTGCATGGAAATTTTACTGCCCTTACCTGCTTTATTGTTCTCGAGGCAGGGTATCACCACAGGTTAATTAAGCAGGAAAAGTCCACCCTCCACCCACCCTTCCTGCAAACTACTGCAAAGCCAGTATCAGAAGAATATGAAAAAGGCAGGAACTGGACTGGAATCTTAAATACACATCCTAAATGTGAAGCAGGGACAGAAAATTAAAGTTGGTGTGCAAAACTTTCTCTACCAGAATCCAGGGTCCCACACCACTGGAGACTGATAAACTTTCCTGTGCATCAGAGTTGGTGTATTGACCAGCAGCTCCCCTTTGCCATGTTTGGAACTAGAATCCTGCAGAGCTCTGCAGCCTGCCAGAAGAAGCTGCCTGGGTACTGCCATGAAAGACATAGCTGACTGCCTGTGATATGCAAGGCAGGTGCCATTGCATGAGGAATATGCTACCTAGAAGAGGGGGGACACCGAAGGAGCAGAGGCAGTGGGAAACTGAGGGCCTCACTTCTGAGGCCCTAGCGGCACACTGCGCCACCGGAGATTCATTTTTTTTTACGCTCTTACAGCACAGTGTGGCAGCCCATATTTACAAGGCCATGCAAAACCACTTTGTGTGGCCTTTCATGGTCTTTAATGCATGGTCTTTAATTCATGGTCTTCAATGTGGCCCCCTTTAATGCATAACTCTGCTTGAAAGAGGTGTTCCATGGGTATTGCTTGGGGCGTTCCCATGCAACACCCATGAAACCTGAAGGAATCTGATGCATTCCTGGATTTACAGGGCTGGGAATGCGTCAGGTTCCTATGCCACCTCAGGAGTGATGTAAGAGTGAAGCAAAGGGGAGAAACATCTTTATTTCTCCCCGTTTTTCCTCTTTGCATGTGTGCTGCAAAATGCAGCACACATACAAAAAGGAAAACACCTCTTGTGATTGTTTTTTCCAGGAAGGTGTCCCTTCCCGCACAAAACTAATCATCCCCATAACACAGGCACCCTTGCCCCATGGTGCAAGGGTGCCTGCGTTGGCACATGGCAGCAGTTTGTGCATGAGCACAGTGGAAGAGGACAGAAATGCACCATATCATGTAGATACAATGCATTTCTGCCCTTTCCCGGTGGTGCAGAGCGGCGCAGCAAGGCATTTGCTGTGCTGCGCTGTGCCACCTGCCTTGTAAATGAGGCTCTCAAAGTGCTGTACTGAGCTCACAATCTATTACTCCTACTGGATCGCCCAATGCTGACATCACCAGACTCGGGGATGCACACTCAACAACGACCACAGCACTTTCAGCTGAGCCAGGGCTGTGTCCCAGCAATGTTTTGGGCTCAGTAGTATGGTAAAGTGCCCCCCCAAAATGGGGGGAGTGGGCCCCTTAGTACTCGGGCCGCCGTGGCCCAAACCTCCTGCACTAGTTGTGCGTCGGGCTGGCCATAGTCACTTCCGCCCTCACACCTCGTGAGGTGTGGGGGCGGAAGTAATGCTTGAGGGCTAGCGGGGGCCACGTCACTTCTGGGTCCGACCGCTGTACACTGAAGTGGTGGTCTATTTAAGCACCCCCCAGAAAGTCTCTGCCTTTTGTGTTCGGTGGCTGGAGCACCCGGGAGGCAGCACTGGATCAGCGTTCGGCGGTCGTAGCACGCGGAAGGGCTGCAGATCGTCAGATCTTCTTTGTGCATGTTAGAAGACTGCTGATTGCCAGATTCCCTTTTCATCCTCCTGCCGCTTGGTGCTGCAGGCCGGAGGCTGAACGGCACGCTCGTGGAGAGCGTCTTCAAAAATACCCGGCCCTCCTCCCTGACACGCTTCTTTTTTGTGCCCCCCGCTGTTATTGGGAGCACCTTGAAGGCCTTAGTTGCTCGATTGAGAGCTACACGTTGCTTCTTTGTGCCCCGCTTGCCGCACTTCTCGCAGTAGGACATGTGCTGTTATAGCTCAGCGCCCCCTCTTGCAGCAAAAAACGATCTCCTGCCGCCTAGTGGCGAGCTGGAGGTTTGCTCGGCATATTGGACGAAGAGCGCGCTCCATATCAGGTCGTTCTCCCTGCATTCCAAGAAGTCGTGTTAAGTTACTGTAATTTACGTGCGCTAGGTTTAACCAAGGCATGATTATTGCTTAGTGAAGACTTTACCTTATATACTAGGGATAATTATCCTTAAAGTGGGGTTTTCTGGGCCCCCTTTTCTTTTGTTAATTCTGCAATTTAACTCGCCTAGGGGGAATTTGGCTTGCACTGGTTGCCAGCCCATCTAACATTCTTTGATGGTGTTTGACCAAGTTCCCTCCCCCTAGGTACCAAGGCCCTTGTTCCCGCGTACCCTCCTCTCATTGTGTACTACCCTCCAGATATTACTTACTGCTAGGCCTTCCTGACCTAGCTGGGTGACGCCCGGTTTTCTATCATGCAACGTCACCCTGGTCTGGGCCAGGAACGCTTATCATTTCAGGGTAAGTGGGGGTCATTGAGGGGAGGGGTTGGAATTGTGGTAAGGATGCTGTGTAATTCTCTATTAATATTAATTGGCGCTTAAGGATAGAAAAGTAATTTATTTGTGATTCTAGTAATACCGTGCTGTAATTAGACTGTGCGCATTTACAAAGTTACAAAGTATACATTATATGGTATTGTGGCATTTTTTATTGCAATTTAAGGATCATGGCTTGTAATCTTAGTAAGGTGGTTAAGAGGAAGGGCAGGGACCCTGAACTGTCACAGCTGTTGAAATTAGTGTTGGCCAAATTGGGCAATGGGGATTTGGACAGCGGGAACTCCGCATCTGATGGAGAAAACAATTGTGCAGAGAGTGACCGCCCTAGGTGCTCACATGTACCCCCTCGTGCAGCATTCCCCCCTCTTAAGTGCAGAAGTAAGGGGCAGGTTCCAAACACACAGCAGCCATCTGCCGCCCCGACATCAACTCCCCTTCCTGCGCAGTCCCCTATGGCAGATACATTAGCAGTATCTGTATGCGCCACTCCAGAGGTTCCCCCAGTGGAGCAAAGAGCAGTACCTACACCTGTGTTAGGAGTATTAGCAATCCTAACAGACATTCGGAAGTCACTGTCACCCTTGACTGTACCACCTGCAATGCCAGTAGTCCAGGATGCAGCACCAGTTCAGGATGCACCTCCAATTGTCCCTCCCCCAGCAGTTCAGGGGCAGGGCAGTTCAACTGCCCAGGTACCTACGCAGGATGCGATCACGCAAGCACTGCTGGCGGTGGCCCAGCTGTTGGCTAACATTGATACCCCATCTACCCCTGTTCTACCTACTACTCCATGGGCCACAAATGACACTCTAAAGAACTCAGTGGCAGATCTCAAACGCCAGGTTGAGGCAGTCGCAGCAGTGCGCAATGCTACATCAGCACCTTCTGTGGCTGCAGGTCCGAGTGTCACCCTGTCACCAGGCATGCAGCCTCTTACCCCTAACAGCATAGACAAAGGTAAGATCGCTGAGAGCAACAATAATACGTATTGGGGTGTTACTGTGGCAGCGGGAGCAGGGCAAGACACGCTATTATCCCAACCAGGTAAGCTTGCAGCTCATGTTGGGTCAGAGGTAAAAGAAAAGATTTGGAAAGGAGACTTTGTTGACATTTTTTCCCTCATTAGAGCTTCAAGAAGGTAGATAGAAGTCAAAGACAAGGATGGGAAGGCATCATCTTCTAGTGATAAAAAACCCAGAGTCGAGGAGAACATAACAAATTGGTTGTTTGGGTTCAATGTTTATATGTCCGTCATGCTGGAGAAGAAGCCTGACTTGGCAATATCAATGATGTTCTATGCTAATAAGATTTTGAGAGCGCACCATATGTGTGGGGGTTATTCCTGGTTAGAATATGAAAGGAACTTCAGGTGGGCTAAGGTAGAGGTCCCAGAAATAGGTTGGGACCAAACTGAAGTGAATGTATGGTTAGAATGTGTGAATAGCAAATTGCCTGGGAAGCAGCCCTTTCTCACACAATATTCCAGTGATAAAAAAGGTTTGTGCTGAGCATTCAATAGAAAGTATGTTCTCGCCCACCAGGGTCTTGCAAATTCAGACATACCTGCTACTTTTGCGGGCACCCTTCCCACCCAGAGTTCAAGTGCATTAAGAAATCCACAGAAAAGGTTCAGGGGAGTAAGCCCTCTAGCTAACTCAACTCTGCCAGTGCCTTACAGATTAGTGCATTTCTCCCATGGTTACAGTCCTATCCTAACAAAAACTCTGCAGACATCCTATTTAATGGCTTCTCCTTTGGTTTCAGGATACGTGCTTTACAAGTCTCTCCTATTCCGTATTGCAAAAATGTAGTATCTGCCCTGAGAAGTCCTGGGGTGGTTGCTAGGAAGGTAGAGAAAGAAATGTTGTTAGGCAGGTTAGCGGGCCCTTTTCCCTCCCCTCCAGCCCAAAATATTGTCTGTTCTCCTTTGGGGGTGGTTCCAAAAAAAGAGCCAGGCCAGTTCAGGTTGATACATAACCTCTCATCTCCACTGGGGTCTTCGGTGAATGAAGCAATTGACCCACAACTATGCTCAGTTCGATATGCAACTGTAGACCAGGCTCTGGTGAAGTTGCATGACTTAGGTCTTGGGTGACTCCTGGCAAAGACTGACATTGCATCAGCTTTTCAGCTCCTTCCAGTACACCCGGATGATTACCATTTATTAGGATTTCAATTTGGAGGGTCTTATTTCTATGATAAATGCATGCCAATGGGTTGTAGTGTGTCCTTCAGTTACTTTGAACAGTTTAGCTCCTTGTTGCAATGGATCTTCACCAAGCGCACGGGACACAAAGAAGCGATACACTACTTGGATGATTTCTTGGTACTTGGTCCTCCGGGGTCTGCCAGGTGCCTGTGGGCCCTACAGGCTTTGACTTCTATGTTTGAAGAATTTGGTGTCCCTCTAGCCCCAGACAAAACTGGGGGCCCCACAACTTACATTTCTGTGGACTGAGATAGATTCAGTGGCGGGTGAGTGTCGCCTACCCTCGGATAAATTACTGGTTTTTAAGAATTCCATTAGCTCTGTACTGACACAAAAGAAGGTCACTCTACATCAGCTGCAAATCCTGGTAGGTCAACTGAATTTCGCCTTAAGGATTATCCCCATGGCTCGCCCCCTTTCCAGGTCTATAGCTAGGGCAATGGCAAGTTTGACTGAGGAGCATCACCACACAAAACTGTCGCCGGAAGTTAGGGAGGATTTAAAAATCTGGGCTTCCTTTTTACAGGATTTTAATGGGGCAGTCATTTGGCCTCCTCGTCCTATTCCTAGCCCTACTTTGGGATTGTTCAAAGATGCCACCGGCAGTGCAGGTTTTGGAGCCATTCTGGGCAACAACTGGTGCAGAGGGGACTTGCCAGTTGAGTGGTTGGAGAATGGGTGGACAAGGAATTTAGCATTTTTGGAGCTGTTCCCCATTGTTGTTGCTGTCACCATCTTGGCCCTTACGTTCAAAGATAGATCAGTAATATTCTGGTCTGATAACATGGCGGTAGTAGAGGCTATTAATAGACAAGGGGCAACATGCAGGATGGTGCTCCGATTGCTGAAACACCTGGTTTTAATGTGTTTGAAACTAAATATTACCTTTCGTGCACGACATGTCCCTGGGGTTCATAACAATGCAGCTGATGCTCTATCTCGCTCATTAATGCAGGACTTTATGAGGTTCCACCCTCAGGCGGCAGAGAAGATGACGGAGTTTCCAGCATATCTGTGGAAGATTGGAGCCATGCCCTCCCCTCTTTAGTAGCAGCGTCCCTAGCAACCCGCAAAAGGGGGCATATGAAAAATCATTCCAGCAATACAGACATTTCCTGAATTCGACATAAATTACAGCGTTGTTTTTGACCCAGGCCATTTGAAGCTTTTTGGGTCATTTGAAGGAAATGGGCAAACCAGTTTTCTGTGCAAAGGCCCACCTGTCCGCTATTCGTTTCTTTGCGAAACTACAGAATCAGAAGTACCATCTGAACACCTTTGTCATTAAGAGGGCAGTGGCTGGTTGGGCTCGCTTAGATGGAGCAAAAAAGAACACTAGGCACCCCATAACTGCTTCCTTATGGGGCGGGGGCTCTTGGGCACTCTCCCCAATGTGTGTTCCACGCCTTTTGAGGTGGTGTTATTTGCAGCAGCATTTACTACAGCTTTTTATGGCGCTTTTCGCCTCAGCGAATTGGTGGGATCTTGTAAGGGTGACCACACAGGAGGCCTACAGTGGGCCAACCTGTGAATCATCCCAGGGTTGGTGACAATTTGATTACAAAAGTCCAAGACAGATCAACAAAGAAAAGGGTCACACATTGAACTTAGAGCGGCGCCGGGGTCTCCGTTATGCCTGGTGGATCGCTTGGGATCATACTTGTCGGCCTGCCCACCCTCTGGGTCATCTGCCCTCTTTTGACACGCAAACGGGGAATGCTTATCATGGTACCAATTTTTTGCAATATTGAAGGTGACTCTTGGGGCCACAGGGGTTGACCCTCAGGGGTACTCCTCCCACTCTTTGTAGCAGATGTAAAGTCCATCCGGAGATGGGCATCCAATTGTTATAAGCGCTACATTAATCCTGAATTGCAATGATGAGTGTTCCCCCAATCATGATTTGTGAAATGTTCTGTTGATCACTCATGCAATTTTCTTTCGTTTCAGTTCAATGCCATCTCACGTGGTTTGGGTACTAGGGCATTATTTTGTCTGGTGGGCGTCCTACAGGTTGCAACTGCTCCGTAAGCCTAAGCCGGCGGCTATTCAGGATGTGGCTTTTCGTTGGTGTGGGGTTGGTGGACTAGGAATCACGCAGTTCCAGCAACTCGTGGAAATGGCAAGAAGGTGCTAGGGACTTTAGTTCCCGGATCTCATTGTTATTCATATTGGTGGCACTTACTTGGTGTGAATGGGACGCAAAGCACTCAGGGAAACTATTTTTGCAGAAATTACCAGGTTATCCAAAGAGTTCCCAAATGCGGCCATCGCATGGTCACATATGGTGCCTCGCAGCAACTGAGGTCCAAACATTAAATCAAGGACAATCAATGTGTCTGTTCACAGGCTTAACGCTGAAATGGCAAGACTGTGCCCTGGTCCTGGCCGCTAATGGAACATTCCACATAAACTTCTAAAAGGACCAGATATGTTCCACAGAGATATGGTACATTTATCTGACACAGGAATGGATCAATTTATTGCAGACATTTGGTCCTTCTCTCGCAGCTTGTTTGGGGGTGGGGAGGGCGAAGGACCTTTGGGCTCCTGGTCGCCCTCGTGGCGGTAGAGGAAGTACTAAAGTCACCATAACCAACAGAGGGGTCCCCAAGGCTGGAGCCCTGGGAACACACCAGAGGTAGGATCCTGAAGTCCTGAACCAACCTGCGGATGTACACACCAGCTTTGGGGGTAGGGAGCCCGGATCGGTGGGGTGGCCATGGGGCTCCTGTCCGCCCCGTTACACCCCCTTGGCAGATTGGTGTTTGGGGAAGGGGCGGAACCCTGAGCAAGAGGACAAGGAACGGGGAAGTCGGGGGAGCCACCTCCCCTGTGGATAGAGGTGAAGTACGGTTCACCTGTGTGGTACAAAGGATGTTCATGACAGGAAGGGATCCTGTCACATTGATTTATGGTTGATGAATAAACCTTATTGAAATGTTTTTTGTAAATGATTTTTATAAATATGTTTTGAAGATTGTTTTGCAGGTGAATTATTAATTTTTGTGTTTTAAGAGATAATTGTTCAAATATATAAATAAAATTCCTTCCAACAAATACGTTTTTATCAGTCTGCGTGTGGCAGGTGTTGGGGTGAGGGCTCTCTGGTGGCCTCCGGGTTCTATGGTAAAGTGCCCCTCCAAAATGGGGGGACCGCAGCCCCCTGGTACTCGGGCTGCCATGGCTCAAACCTCCTCCATTAGTTGTGCATCGGGCTGGCCATAGGCACTTCCGCCCTCACACCTCGCGAGGTGTGGGGGACGGAAGTAATACTTGGGGGTTAGCGGGGACTGTGTCACTTCCGGGTCCGGCTGCCGTACACTGGAGTGGGGGGGCTATTTATGCGCCCCCCCAGAAAGGATCTGCCTTTTGTGTTCGACGGCTGGAGCACCCGCGAGGCAACGTTACCCCACTCACCCACTCCCTTGTTTTTGAGGTTGGAGAGGAAGTACTAAAGTCCCCATAACCAACAGAGGGGTCCCCAGGGCTAGGGTCCCAGGATAACACGAGAGGTAGGATCCTGAAGTCCTGAACCAACCTTTGGATGTACACACCAGCTTTGGGGGTAGGGAGCCCAGATCGCTGGGGTGGCCATGGGGCTCCCGCTCCTGGCTTCCCCGCTACACCCCCTTGGCAGATTGGTGTTTGGGGAGGGGGCAGAACCCTGAGCATGAGGACAAGGAACGGTGAAGTCGGGGGAGCCACCCCCCCTAGGGATACAGGTGAGGTACGGTTCAGCTGTGTTGTCCAAAGGAGGTTCAGGACAGGAAGGGATCCTGTCACATTGATTTATGGTTGATGAATAAACCTTGTTGAAATGGTTTTTGTAAATGATTTTTATAAATATGTTTTGAAGATTGTTTTGCAGGTGAATTATTAATGTTTGTGTTTTATGAGATAATTGTTAAAATATATAAATAAAATTCCTTCCAACAAATACCCTTTTGACGATCTGCGTGTGGAAGGTGTTAGGGTGGGGGCTCTGGTCATCTCCGGGTTCTAAAGTAAAGCCCCAGTAAACCAGTGGTAAAAGGCTCTGGTTGTCAGAGTCTGAGCCCAGTAAACCATATCTGCCTTGGGATTTCTGCATGCCAATGTCCAAATGGGGGGTGACAACAACATGGAGGGAAACGGCAGTATTGTGCAAGCCCGCACTGTGACCTCAGTGAACTCTGTTCACCATGTTCCCTATCATACATGCAGTGGCGTGCGTGTAGGGCGCCCAGCAAGGCCAACGAGCGCTGCATGCAAAATGACATTCGCCACACCTTAGTGAATATGGGAGCGGACTGACCCAAAACACCAGTCTCCCCTTTTCGGGTCACGGTCACGACCGCGCACCGGCCTGACCCTAGACCGCGGCATGCCATTACAATACAGACAATTAAGCCAGGTCACACACAGTCCACTGCACACCAGGCACAATGGAGGGAATGAAGCAGGGACCCCAGGCCAGTGGTGGTGGGGGGGCGGGGGGAAGGGGCGGCTGCATGAATTTTACAGAGTGAGAGGCTGGCAACCTCTCTTCGTTCAAGGGATACAGACGGAGAAGGCTCGTGCACCTAAAACTTGGTTTGGCTTCCATCAACAGTCAGTCTTTGCACAGTCTCACGAGGAGGTAGTTGAGTCCTTTATTAGTAGGTGTAGACATATAGATTAACCGGCTAAGAATTAAAAGTACCTGGGCCTGCTGCCAGATATCACACTGCATTCACAAATCGTCAAGTCAACTTGAAGAAAATACAGGACCTGTTAGAAAGGAACCAGGCGAGGCAGAATGCACGTGCTAGTGATTCTGCGGTATGAGAATGATGCACCAGCTGTAACTTTACGTTGTGAACTAATGGAAGGTACTTAATCCTGCCACAAGGTGGAGCCATCCACGAAGAATTTAGAATTGTGAAAGGGTTTCAATGAGTACTGCGAGAAGTGATGCGTTTTTAACCTGTACTCACTAACACTGCAGGTTCACAGCGCCCAAAGATGTGTGAAGTATGTATTAGTAGCCAGTATACATCTTGTGCAGGACGCCCTTAAACCCACGCTCCAAGTCCGGGTTAGAGTACTGTGCACCCTGCATGTGACTCTGAATGGAGATCGGGGGAACTTTGTCGGGCCCAGACATTCGTTTCACGCTACTCGCTTCGGTGCTTCATCCATCATCTCTGAATTGGACCCGCAAGGGCTTACTGTGAACCCCCACGCCCCATCAACCCACACATTGACACAGACGCACACACGTCTACGGTTCACCCAAGTCCCTAGTGTTTGCACGGCATTCACACTTTGGTGAAATTGGGCCGTGCGCCTCACGGCGCAGCCTGTGACCCAGCGCCACCCTGTCCCCCCGAGGTCCCACACTGAGCGCACCCACGCACAGCCCCCGTCCCCCCGGCCTCGTCCTCGGGCCGTGGAGGCGAGGCTGTGAGGCCATTACTGTGCTCCGGAGAGCCGGGTATCGATTATCGCCTGTACAGATGAGGAATGGCGCCTGGCCAGCACGCTCACCGACTCCTATTAGAGAGATGATAGCGCTGCACCTGCACCGCTAAAGGCCTCGCTTTAGGGACTTTATGGCCGTCCATCCATCACAATTTCACGATTCAATGAGGAAAAATATGAGTCACGCCAACAAATCCGGTGTCTGCATCTCTTGCGTACAGAGCATGGAATGTGGGGAGAGGTGGGGATTGGGGGAGAGAGAAGGAGTAAAACACTAGGCGAAGATGGGATTAAAAGAGCGAGGGAGGGAAGGCAAGAAGAAGCGGGATAAAGGGAGGACAGAAGAAGGAGGCGCCGTAGGAACAGCTAGATAAAAGAGGGAAGGAAGCATGGATGAAGTAGTTTGGGATATTGGAAGGAACAAGCGAAGGGGCGCCAAGGAAAGGAAAGGTGGGATGATGAGAGGGAACACGGAGGTAAAAGAAAAGAGTGGAGGAGGGATATCAGGGAGGGATAAAGGATTTGAGGACGGTTTGGGGAAGTGGGCGATGTGCACCGGCTTTGCCTAAAGTTATGCCTCTTGTTCTGTATTCTTAGACCCTCAGAGCACAGAGGCTGTGAACACGTGGAGGACGACGGATGAATGGATGGGCGAGAGGAGGAATGACAGGATGGACTAGTGCAGTGTTTACCAACACGGGGAAGAAAAGCACAATGTTTTGAATGTGTATTTTCTGTACGTGAATAGCTCTTAGTTCTAGATAAATGATTAGGCTGTAATCCTTAGAATGTTACTACCACAGACTAGGGTTGTACAATGGCACTAATAGAGGGGTACTGCTGTGTATATATCGGTACCCATGAACAGAGCGCGCATATCAATATCTCTAATAATCTGCATATGTAAATGTTGGCACCTTCCTTGGTAGGTAGATTCCCGACTATGAAGCGCTGGTGTAAATATATGCTCTCATAAAATACAACATACTTTTACTACAAATAGTGCGCGCTTGTAAACGTGTCATGACTGACTTCCTCTGAGTCACATGGTTCCACCGCCTCTGCGCCCGTGCGCCAGGTTGTAGATAAGCGCCCGTGCTGTAGGAGAAGGGGGTGGGAGGTGTAACACTCGTGCACCCCCCTCACATGAGGCAGCCAGCATGCGTGAGTGGCAGGTCACCAGGGCGACACTTTTCCAACCACAGGCCTTTCGTCCAATGCTATCATATGTTGGATTAATTAATTAAACAGAAACAAATAAAGACTACAATGGATGATATTTTTACATCCGAGCACAGTACTGAAAACATGCTAACCACGCTTCTGTAAGGGCCCTACCGTTTTATGTTACACCACTGCCAATGCCCACAACCCCGATCACAAGATGGCGGTTCTCTTTGTAGTACTTGTGAGCATATTCCTTGGGTAGGTAACACATTCACGCAATCCTCACACTCCTTGACTCCACACAATCCTTAGGCCTCTTTAAACGACAAAGACCCCCTTTATGTCCAGTATCGTGGTTTGTCTATTTTGGGGTTGGTAGTGTTCTATAGAAGTGTCCTAAGAATACACCTCGGTGACGTCACTTCCTTGATTGAATTTCAGGACATGTATGCAGCACTGCTTATGGCACAGTGATCCCCACTTACAAGTAACTGGCTGACAAAAGAATTAGGTGTGCATCGTGGTCTGGGTTACTGGTTGGAACCAGATGGTGGACATTTCAAGATGGATGACAGCAGGGGAAATATTTAACTCGCTCATTAAGTGATTAATTTTCTTATGCCCACTAAGGTGAGCAGCAAAGAATCTGACCAAAGCATGCCAGATGTTGGGAACATCAGACGTTTGTTGGTTAGTTGGGAAATTATTTTTCCCTTTTTCAAAGGATGTGGTGTATCCTAAGTGACAATGATGTAGCAACCTAATGCCCTTGAACTGTACTCAGTCCTTAATCTGTAACCAGTGCAGTGTCTTACTCTCTTTCATTACTTCATCACTCATTCGGATCAAATCCTCTGTAATGAGCTATGTTTCCCCAATTGGTCTAACCAGCAATACATTCGATATAATAAATAATCCTGATGTAACTAACAACTCCTGATGACAGCTGAAATGGGATTGCAACCCTCGCAATGTTTCCCCCCCTCCTGGACATTTCACCAATAAACCTTGTGAGGTGCTCAGGTGGTTAGCAGAGTGGAAATGAGGCATTACCAGATGAATCAGGTCTGGAAACTATGATTCAGATGGTGATTCCCAAGCATACCAATAAGGTACAGCTCGTAATACCACGTTTGATTTACCAATATCCTCAGTGTTGTTAATTCCGGTTGAGGGACTAATATTATCAATAGTCACAGCCCAGTTGGATTGAAGGTCATGGTCGTATTTCCAGAGTAATCATGGCAGCCAAAAAATCAGTATTTTATGCCACTTGTTTTTCATTTACAAGTGTTCTGTCAGGGGCGTAACATAGGCCCCAGCAGACCCTGCAGTACAGAGGGGCCCTGACCATCCAGGTGTCCTCCAATCCTTCAAGGGGGGCGCCCATTCAGCCTAAGGCCAATGAATATCCGTGCAATATGGGAGACTGGGGCCCTTCATTTACATGCTGCTGGTGGCCCCATCATTTTGCGTTACATCACTGCATTCTACTACAGACTAGATGTAGTGAGTTGGCATAATCTAGTTTGGAGATCTGATTTCAGAGTGTTGAACAGACCAAAACACAGTCTGTCTACAAGCTCGTGCAGCTATGTACAGCTTGCCTTCACTTCCATGTAACTGGAAAAATGCAGTTTGGGCTAACTGGCAGCCTCCAACGTCCTGGCTTCGATATTACATTACCAAGGAAGAAAATTAAAGAGCTGCAGAAATTGAAGATGTATGAAAGATACATGTATTTTGGGTACAAGAAAAAATTTGCATTAGACAAGTCATGAGGATTAGGCCCTGGGCTACGATAATAGAATCTACCTTGGTCACTGCCCTAAGCCCTCCGCCTGATTCATTGGTATCTAACAACATTGACACCTCAACATTATTTAATGGTTGTATTACTGAGGCCTTAGCCACTGTTGCCCCCCGCAAGCACCCACCTCAAAGAGACAATCCATTGAGCTCCCTGCTACACAAATGAGCTTCATCATCTTAAAAACAGTGGAGAAAACATAAGAGACAGTGCACAAAAAACTACAAGACAGAAGCTCAGGAGCCTAGAGAAAGGACCTACACAAATACAAATCATCCATTAATTTGGCTAGAGCAAATTTCTGTATTGCTAACATCGCTAAATCCAACGACCCAACTAAAGAACTCTTTCATTGTTAACCAACTCGGTAACCCATAATCAGAGAAATCTAAAATACCACAGACTCAGTTGCTTTGTGATAATCTGGCCATATCTTAAAAATTAAAAAATACAAAATATACATAAAAACTTCCTCTCGTATGTGGACGGTCCCAAGACACTTGAGTAAGGGAATAATGCGCTAAACCCTTCCAGTTGTAAATTCCTCAAATAGCCACAAAACAGAGACTCACAATTCTATTTGGCCAAACCCCCTAGAAAAAGTCTCCCATTCTACCAATCTGTTACCACCAAAGGATTACACAGACCCCTTTATCCTCTCATCTGGATTATGGTAATACTCTTTAATTAAACCTTCCAAAATTTCAATTCCACTGCTTACAAGTGGTGTAAATTGTGTCAGCCCGTTTAATCCTTAATGACCCTAGATGCACACCCATTCGGTCAACACTTGCATATCCTTCACCGGTTCCCATTGCACAAGAGTGTGGTCTTTAAAGCAGTCTGCTTTAACCACATTGGGCCACAATATATCAGAGCTAAAATCATTAGAGATGTCCTATCAAGAGTGCTTCATTCTAGTTCCAGGAATTTACTCGCAATCCCTAAAGTCAAGAAATGCAGAGTAGGAGAGAGACCATTCTCTTGCATGATGCCCCAACTCTGAAACTTTGTACCAGATGTACTAAGAAACACTGTCTATCATCACTAATTCAGAAAGCTTTTCAAGTCATGGATCTGCTTCCAAAACATTACCATCTAGTAAGCCTAGCAGCAGCATCCTGTGCTATAGGGCAGACATGAAGAGTGTTTGTCAAGCTGAGCAAATGTCAGCCTGACAGAAACTTTATGTTCAGGTCAGGCAGGCAGGGGCTACACATGCACTAAATACACGGGCACCTGGCTTCCTGAGCTGAACTTTGCCAGGCTGAAAATTTCACAGCCCCATGGGTGTGATCTCCTGAGCTAGGCAAAGCGCTTGAAGGTCCTCCCTCTCATGATGATAGGGATGGTCACTGATGAACTTGAACATGGGCACTTCATCTTTAAGCCCTGAATTGCCCAGGGCTGACTGTCCATCAGTAATGATCGTCACATAGTGTGGGGGACTCTGCAGGTTTACTAACCCCATCTCACTCTGTGACAAGTAAAAGCCTGCTGACTCCTCTCATTGGCTGACCTATAACAAAGTCTATCAATGAGCAACGATGGCACCCCAATCCTCAAGAATCTCTGAGAGTTCCCTCCTGCCACCCAAGAACATCATAGCAGCCAGTAAGCTGTTTTTAAAAATAATGTTTGGTGGAGAAGCATGTATGAATGTATGTGTATTAGTGAATGCATGCTGTGAATGGGTATGTGCACGTGTATGTGATTGTGAATGGTGGGTGTATGTTTGCACTCTTGTGAATGCCTACGTTTGGGTGAGTGTGCATGTAGATGCAATATTTGCACAACCGTTTAATAGAATTTAGATACTATAGTTGACATATTTGGATGGGAGACTTCTCATATGTTCTACAGGATATGTTGAAGAATTATCTATTGTTTATGGTCAGGACAATGCATAGTCTTTAGGAGTGTATATAGAAAGGGCACTTTATAAGAGGAACAGTCCAACTAAGCTTCCAGGCCAGGTCTCTTCCGTGGGGGAACACAAGCAACCCCCCACGGGTTTGTGTCTGTAGGATTATTATTGCACCTCAGGATATGTGCAATAGTGTGGGTTTACTATACAGTAGTTTGTGTGCAATTGTACTGTTGCACAAGTCTTATTGTATGTCAAGGTTCATGCAAGAGGACAGTTTGTTGTGAATGCCTGGGTGCATAGAAGTGTATAGGTAATGGGCTCATTAGTCTTTAGTAGTGTGCACAATCAATAAGTATGTTATAGTATAAAAGTAGCTGATTGAACAAGTGGATCTGAAGTGCTGGATTGCCTGGATAAAAATCCGCACTGGGCTATGAAAGCTTAGAAGAAGATTCCTAGCCTCTGTTGTATGAGGAGACTGAATGTCCATGTCAGTTTATTGTACTTCAGTGCTTCTTTACTTCTAAACTTCTTTTTAATTATTCTCCTGATGGGGAGGCGGCCTACCAACCCGCCTCTGAAAAATGTATTATATCCTTTGACTAGGGCCCTTACACCATGCAGGATTCGTTTGCAGTGAGTGTTGGGTGAGCAGTGGCGTTCTGTGTTTGTGCATACGCGCGTGCAGGCACACCTGCTCAAAATAGTTCTTCATTTTCATGTTGTGCTTGTCTTTGAATGGAACAACCTACATGCTGTGGTCCATGGAGACTAACACATAAGGCCCTTTAATTGAATTGTGGGGTGTGTGTGTGTAAAGATTCCTCATGAACAGCCACATTTGGTTGCTGCAGTACTTGAGTATCCCTTACCCCCTTTTGTGCTGTGTGGTATGCCACCAGCATCCAGAAGGCCTTAATTGAGGGTAATCCACTTTTTATTCATAAGCTTCTGCTAGCCATGCTCTAATGGACAGAAAGCCTGGGAGGGTATACTTTGCTCTGGTAAGAAGAGTGTTCTAATTTTGAGCATAGCAGGATACCTACTGACAACATGCATCAAGTTTGCATTTTACCAGCATTCAGAAGAAGACCATGCATGACTCAAGAGACGGGTGTTTCAGAAACAGGAGTCCATTAATTGCTGTATCTTAGAAGGCCAGAAAATGTCACAAAATTCTGCTGCTTCAAAGTGCCCTAAATGAAGAAGAAGCCATCTTGCCTGGTGTGCATAGAGGAGCAGGGACCGAACCAGAAAAACAAAGATCAAAGCACCGAATGTTTAGGGCTGTGTGATGGAGGTTGCCTTGATGGACCAAGGCAAAGTGCCACAAGCACCTTGCAGGTTAAATAGGCAGGATTGACCCAGAAGCATCTCTGGTGCCAGGGATTTGAAGTCTTGCACATAACCATGCCAGGACTGTGAGTGTTATATTATGAACAACTACTGAGGAAGTAATTTTCCGCATACATTTCTATGTGTATTCACATTTGTCAATTCATTTTTATACCTGCTTAAAGCGCACTAAAGTCTCAGGGGCATATTTATACTCCGTTTGCGCCGGAATTGCGTCGTTTTTTTTTACGCAATTCCGACGCAAAACTAACTCCATATTTATACTTTGGCGTTAGACACGTCTAGCGCCAAAGTCCATGGAGTTTGCGTCATTTTTTAGCGTGGACACCTACTTTGCGTTAATGAGGTGCAAGGTAGGCGTTCCCGTCTAAAAAATGGACTCTGCGGCCTGTGCGCCGTATTTACACTCCCGGGCAAAATTCACGCCCGGGAGTGGGCGGGTCAAAAAAAATGACGTACGGCCGCTTTTGCGCCGTTTTTTAGCGCCTGGACAAGGCAGGCGTTAAGGGACCTGTGGGATCGGAAGGAGCCCAGAGGTGCCCTCCCATGCCCCCAGGGACACCCCCTGTCACCCTTGCCCACCCCAGGAGGACACCCAAGGCTGGAGGGACCCATCCCAGGGAACTTAAGGTAAGTTCCGGTAAGTATTTTTTGTGAATTTTTTTTGTGGCATAGGGGGCCTAATTTGTGCCCCCCTACATGCCACTATGCCCAATGACCATGCCCAAGGAACAGAAGTCCCCTGGGCATGGCCATTGGGCAAGGGGGCATAACTCCTGTCTTTGCTAAGACAGGAGTCATTTCTATGGGGGTTGGGAGTCGAAAAAAATGGCGCAAATTGGGTTGAGGCGAAAAATTTGCCTCAGCCTGACTTGCACCATTTTTTGACGCCCACGCTCCATATCCGCCTACGCCGGCGCTGCCTGGTGTACGTCGTTTTTTTTCACGCACACCAGGCAGCGCCGGCGGCTAACGCCGGCTAACGCCGGCTAACGTCATTGAATAAATACGGCGCCCGCATGGCGCTTCAGAATGGCGTTAGCCGGCGCTAATTTTTTTGACGCAAAACTGCGTTAGCGCAGTTTTGCGTCAAAAAATATAAATATGGCCCTCAGTGTCATTGCAAATGTACATGTCTTTTAAATGCACTGCTACTTTGTTACCCCTGTTGTACAATGCACATTTATCCTACCTACTTTAGTAAGTGTGGCCTTGTTCCGAGGTGGGCACGATGAAGTGAGAACTGCAAAGTTAGTGGTCACCTTTTTTACCCTAGTTTAGTGAACCCTCTTCAAGGTCTTCTTGCATTCTTTCCATGAGACGTTAGTGTCTCTCTGTAATTTCAGTTGTATGACATGCTCTTTCCTACGCTCATTACTTTGAGAAAAAGTATATCAATGTAGTGCTGTTATGTGCAAAATTTAGCATTACATGCTACATGTGATCAGGGGGTGAATCTCGGATCCATTGAAAATGGAATTTGCCCATAGAATATTTTTGATACTTCCTGGCTATTTGTTCAATATGCAAGTGTTAGACTTCTATGAGCTTTCCCAAATGTCCTTTTCTTTCACAGGACCTGGTGCACTGTGTGCCGGAAAATGTCGTTGCAAAGGACCGGACTCCATGCAACCATCCCAGGCACCAGATGCAAAGGAGAGATTTCTCCAGGGGGCTCGAATGGAGCACAGCACAGCGATTGACATGGTAATTCAACCAGAGATTGTAAGCAGGTTGAACTAAATGAAGGTGAAGTTTAACCACGTTTGGCATTTGTTGATTTGCCTTGCTGTGCACTGTCCGTGATGTGTTAAAGGTCACAGCAATTGTGGTCCGGGTAGGTGACAGCAGGATAATAGATTATTTAGATAGGTTGGAATTAGAATAGTAATTTGGCAAAGGCGGTGTATGTGCAGTAAATGGCACAGTGTGAGTGGGTGCTTGAAAATAGTGCAGGAACAGGGAAGATAGGCAGAGCACCAAGACCCAAACCAGAGAATCTTGAAAGACTAACGTATGAGAGAAATGGGCCTCTGATCTATTCACACTAGCCCCTCTGCTAGCCCCTGCGGGTGCACCACTGAAGAAGGCCAATTGCAAGTGATATTTGGGTGTGAGTGTACAATAACTTTCCTTCCTCCCCTCACAAGAATCGTTAGAAAAATAACTGGGGGATCGCCTACTCTATTTTAACTTTCCTTCCCATCACCGCCACAGGTTGAGCTGTGAGCTCAGAGCTGGAAGACACTTTCTTGTTTACCATATATGAATGAAAAAGCACTAGTGGAGGCAGAAAAGTCAGCAGGCTTTGTGCCACCAGTATGTTCAAGTCTTGTGCACATTTCTGAAACAGTGGAAGGGATGTAACATTGTTGGCGGAGCTGTATAGACCGAATTGGGCATTTGTGAATCCATTGGTGTGTCTGGTGGTGCCTAGTAAATTGAAAATTCAATTGGTTGACAAGTCAGTTTGGGGGAGACAGGTTACTGGGACTGATGTGGAAAGGAAAGGACACGTTGTTAAATGCAGTTGCAGATGTGTGCCCAGTGAAACAGATTGGACTAAAATCTCAAATTGCAAGAAAAATAAATGAGCCTCACCCAACAGGTTATGTAGATGGCTTAAGGGTGTGTTTCAGGGATATTCAGACATTGGCAGTTATAGACTACTTGTACTGGATGGCAAATGAAAAGGCTAACTTCACTAAATCTGCAGTTCTCGATTTACTGGGCCAACTTCAAGAAAGAGGCTGTGCTTAGTACAACAATAGGTCTAAAAGTGCATTGTACAACAGGGGGCAAGAAAAAGGCAGTGCATTTAAAATTTGTAAATGTGCAATATTACTAAGGCTTTAGGGTATTTAAACCATTTATAAAAATGAATTCTCAAATGTTAAAACAGAGAGGTATCTAAAAAGATTACATCCCCACGCCCCCGTTTTTCAACATGAGGTGAAAAGGTACAGTTCAACATCATATAGACTTATCACTTCAGTTTTGTTTTCTTCAGTATCATATTTTACAGCACCCACGACAATAGCCAGAGGATGAGCATAGGAGATGCCTTTATTTTTGCACATACTTTTTATGATGCACAAACTCAGTTTAATCAAAACATAAAAGGTTAATATGACAAGAATCACTGCTGTCTCTATCTAACAAAATCTCATTCCCCCTCTCCCAAATATCCCAGGTATCCAAAACCAGATGCCACTCCTGCTTAATTCCAAGCCACCCAGAATCTCATGTAATACTCTTATACTGCACTTAATATGACCTATAAGGTTTTGATACTTTGGGTGGTGTTAGGTGCAACATTTTGATACTGCTAGAGCACAAACCCCTCTTTGGCCGTGAGGACAAAGTCCAGAACAATTCTATAATGGAGGAACATGGTTTTCTGGGCATCCAGCTGTTCAGGTATCAGGCCTAAAGAAGTAGCAGTGGCACTGGCAACTTCTTCCAATAAATGAGCATTGTTTCTTATTTCTCTGATGTCTTACACTAAACTGTAGTTGGCAAGCAAAATTGAAAATAATCTGTTTTAGGACCTCTCGGTACACCCGCTGCTGTTGAAGAGTTTGAAATGAGTGTTGGATGCCAGGGACCACATAACCTGCACAACAGACCCCAGCCAAGTCTCAAAGCAGCCAGGGTCAATCTTCCTTGCCACAGATAAAATGTTCATATTCCTTTCAATAATGGCGTTTGTGAAACAACAAGACTGTGAGGCAATACTGGTCATGGGGGGTCGTCTATGCACAGTGTCTAAAACAATATCCCATTTGCTTTGAATGACAAGCTAGTGATATTTCGATGTTCACATCTCCCCGCCTATTCTGAGAAAGCAAGGAGAGAAACACCAGACAAATAGTACTTTGTGGGATTGGTATAGTCTTCTAAACCTTGCCAACGCCCAGGGGCGGTGTCTCTACATTCCATAAGTCGGTACATTAGGTAAAACAGATCAAGTCATGTTTCATTTTTGCTGAAGGACTCTCTGATCAAAGGCACATTCCACAACTCACCAGAGAGCAAATGAGTGCTGACCAAGTACGAAGAAGATCAATCATGTGGCAATATTTCTCAAGCAGCAGATAGTAGGAACTGTTCTCATACACAGAGAAGTTACTCTGTTTAAAGGCAGAGTACAGTTTGACTTTCCAACATTTTGCGATCTCACAGCCATAAGATATCCCAACACGAGACAGAGGCTGAGGGCAGCGTAAAGAGGGCAGGCCAGACCCACAGAGGGATTCAGTATCCGGGAGATGGTCGCTTACACCGGATGGGGGTTGTAACGATGAGGGGTAATAGGAAGATCATTGTGCAACTTGGCAAGACTTATGTACTACTCAACCACAATTAATGCTTCAAACATCTTGGAACAGATTTGTAATGAAACGTTATTCCTTTGTCATTTTTCAGATTTTCTTCATAGGATAAAGCCATGCATCCAACACATTTTACTTAAACAGCATAGGCTTCCCCAGGGCTTATATTCTCAACAGGTTTCCAAAGAACTTGCCTAATATGCATATATCAGTCAAAACGCTTTTATTGGTGCAGAAAACTTCCAGTAAAATGTCCTTCAATGCTGTACAAGTTATGCCGTTTTCGGCGTGCAGTCTTAAAACACTGTTCCGTCAGACAAAAAACCATTGTGCCACTGCAGAAGAGCAAGTGGCGCTGGTGGACATGGGGCGAGGCGAGGCAGACGCAGGTGCAATTCTTGGAAAAGGGGTCTGACCTAGGGCCCTGTGTAGGTCCAGAGATCAGCACTAGCAAGCAGGTGTTCAGAGGAGATGCAGCATGTACTGGCAGAAATGTACCCAATTCGGCAGTCTATCACACTTTGCAGCAGTATTGGTGATGTGCTGTAAAAGTTATGGGCCTCTCCAGGAGGGCTGCAGAGCAGACTTCTTCTGGTGGACTTTGACAAAGATCCAGTCCCCCAGGTTGGAGGGTGTGGAACATTATAGAAAAGCAGTCAGATAACGAAGCATGAACCTGAGAATTAAATCTCTAGAGATAGCAAATAAGCTCTCTGAAGTATCAGAGGACAGTACAATTGTTTATTTCACGGTCTAACCTAGAAGCAGAGATGGGTGAGCTTGAAGGAAACATCATAGGGCAACCTATAACTATATCATATGGGCTCTGCATCTCTTTTTACATTTTAATGGCCTTGAAATTGAAAAAAAGAGTATGAAATACAGCATGAGAGTCTAGGACTCTCTGCCGCTTCAGGTGCATCTAACTCTTTCCACGTTTCCCCAATGTCCCCAAATATTTACTGGGGGGCCTACATCGGTGTAGTGGAATATTTGACGTGGTAGTTGAAATTTTAACCCACTTGTAAGATACAGAAACATAGGTAAGAAGGGAACAACCACCTCTACTAATTCACCTTCCCTTCATTGGTAACAGGGGCATTCGCAATTTGTGTGAGAATGAGGAAGTAAACTGTGCCGCATAAAGGATGGAATAATAAACAGGTGGTTTGGGCTTACCCACCCAATAGCATAAGAACTCTGAAATGGGGGAAATTCCATGAGCCTCATAAAAGACATGATTCTATGGGTGGAAAAGCAACTCTGATAGCTGGGTATCTGGAAAGAAGACAATGACCCACAAGCCTTTTTACATACTATATTTATCAAAACATCTCTTGTACAATAGTCTTGTGAAGTTGAGGCAGCACTTAGCAGACATTCATATTGGAGACACCAAGCAGCTGGCGGTTGCTGCAGATAAGTGGGCTACACATAGGATGGAACACATGGAACAGGAGCAGCACCAGGCTAAGACACCAGAAAAGGGGAACTCTCAACAGCATGTATGGCCAGAGGTATGTTCAGAAAGGCCATATCAATTACCAGGCCTTCGTCAATGGATCTAAAATAAGGAGAATAGATCATTTTTATTACAGATAGAAACCCAGTTTGGTGATCGTGTCTGCCAATGTCAGTCTGCCAGAGGCACGAAACATCATGAGGTGTGGTGCAGTGAGACCACAATAACTCCTTGATAGCTCGATCTACCGACAAATGATTTCTGTATGAAGCTTGAATGCAATCTACCAATACACGATTAAATTGCTCAATCATGCCATTACTTTGTGGATGGTAAAGAGGTGTTCTGATGTGTTTGATACCACATTTTCTCAGAAATTGAAGCACTTCCATTGACACGAATTGAACCCCGTTGTCAGTTAAGATCTGTTTCGGGAAACCTTCACGACTAAAGATCTTTTTAAAGCAATCAATCACAAATTGAGTTGTGGGAAACCTCACTGGCTCAACCTCAACCCATCTGGATAAATGATCAATTATAACTACGAAATATCTCATGTTGGGAGGCAACACGTGGTAAGGACCAAGAAAATCAAGACCAAGTTTTTGCCAAGCTCTCGCTGGAGAAGGAACAAATGTATCAGTAACACCTTCAGTGATCAACACCTTATCAATTGTACAGCATCTTGTACAGCTTCTTACATAGTCATCAGTTTCTTTATCCATCCTAGGCCACCAAAAGTCTGATCTCAACCTTCTTTTAGTGATTGTAGCTCCCAAATGACCAGCTTGAGCCGCGGCAATTAAATTCCTCCTCAAACATACTGGCGGAACAAGTTTTCTACCTCTGACTAATTTATCTCCCTCAATGGATAATTCATCAGACACTTTCAAAAACAATTGTAATTCTGATGATAAACTTTTCTCCTTGGGCCAACCTGACTTGACCATGCGCATCACTTCACACAGTATTTTATCTTTAAGTACAGCATTTACCCATTATTTTTCATCCAAAGGCATGTCACTTTCAGTCACACAAGCAACAAAGCATTCCTCAATTTCTGTTTCCCACTCCTGTTCATCGTTATCTTCAACGGGTAACCTTGACAAACAATCTGCCCTTCTATTTTTCCCACCAGGAATATATTCAACTGAAAAAGTGAATTCCAGTAGCTTAGCTGACAATCTTGCAATACAAGCCGTCGAACGTTTCATTTTCTTGCCAGACAAACTCTCTAGAATAGGTCTATGATCAGTCTTCAAAATAAAAGGTCTGCCCCATAAATATTGCTTACATTTTTCAATGTAACTCCATACACAAGCTAAAAGTTCCTTTTCAATTACAGAATATTTACGTTCAACCTGCCTTAAGGTTCTTGATGCAAACCCTACAGTGCTCTCATTTCCTTCATCTGACAATTGTGAAATGACAGCACCAAGACCATACTCACATGCATCAACAGTTACTATGGTGCTATTCCCGTCTAAGAATGGCTGTAAGGCTGGAACATTAACAATCTCATGTTTGATTTGTTCAAACATTCTATTACATTCATCTTACCACAGGAATGTGGAATTCTTCAATATAGTTCTAAAACATTCAGTGTTTTTTGCAAAATTTCTTAAGAATTTGGCATAGAACTCGCATAATCCAAGGAATGACAATAATTGGTCTCTGGATCTAGGGGCAGGAGCTTCTAATATGCTTTTAACTAAGCTTGGTTTAGGCTTAATGCCATCTTTTGAAAAAACATGATCGAGATATTCAATTTCTCTAGCTTTGAAAATACATTTGTCTTTTCTCAGTGTCACACCTCTGCTCTCCAGTGTACACAATACCTCTTCCAAAACTTTTTCATGCGTTGATTCATCATTAGAAAAGACTAGGATATCATCCTGACAAATCACTACATTGGGATTATCTAGGAACATGTCTGACATTAATCTCTGAAAGGCCGCGGCAGCTGAGGCTAAACCAAAAGGTAACCTAAAGAATTGAAAGGTTCCATCAGGAGTAATAAACGCAGTCAAATGTCTTGAATCTACATCTAACTCCACTTGATGATATGCAGATTTTAAATCTAGCTTAGTAAACCAACTGGATAAACCAATTTTCGCAATTAAATCATCAATCCTCGGTAGGGGAAAACTGTCTACCAAAATTGCATCATTTAAACTTCTCAAGTCTACGCACGTTCTCAGGTCACCTGTTTTTTTCTTGGCTAAAACTATGGGAGACAACCACAATGTCGCTTCAACCTTCTCAATTACATCCTGCTCACACATTTCTCTCAGAAGTTTAGACAATTCAGACCTCACACTCAAGGGTACATTTCTTAACTTGTGCTTGACAGGGATAGCATCATGTTTAAGTTTTATTGTGTGAGTGTAATTAGTAATTTTTCCTAATTGTTCTTGAAACAATTTCTTAAATTTCTGTTGCCAATCACACACAATATTGGAACCAATGTTAACCAGGCTCACACTTCCTTTTTCTATAACTACAGGTTTGTCTCGTCCAGGCTTGATGGCTAGATTAAATTCTGCCTGATGAAGTAGCCCTAGAACATTGATTCCTTTCTTAGCGACATAGACTTTTCCACGTAAAGTCTTATCTGAGATGGTCATTGAGGCCCAAAAATAACCCATCAAACCAATCTTGCTTCCTTCAAAAGCAACAGTAGAAACATCTGGGGGATAAAGAATTTTGGAGGCCCAATTTTCTTTAAATTTTTCTTGAGCCACTATAGTTATGCGAGCCCCTGTGTCTACTAATAGTCTAATTTTTATCCCGTCAATTGTCACATCAATATCTGGATCAACAACAACTTTGTTAGAAGTGAAAGTATCCTTAACCACTAATACCTATTCATTAATTTGTTCTTCCGAAATATTCTCAGTGTCATCGTTCAACACACAATGGACATTACTCTTTCTGGTACTTCTACACACTCTTGCAAAATGTCCCATTTTGTTACAGTTTCTACATTGTTGATGAATCGCTGGACAGGTTTTAAAAGATGAGACATGAGCTGAAGAACCACATCTGTAACATGTAGGTTTCTGATTGAACTTGCTTCTAAAACTGGTGTTGTCCTGTTTTTTCTCAGAGCGCCCTTGTTTTTTGTTGTTGCCACTTTGCACACTTATGACTGCTCCATAAATGGTCATATTGGACAAAGATACTTCTAATTATTTGGCATCCTCCATAGAACATTCAATGCTCTTAGCAATATCAATGGCTTTATCCAGCAAAGGATCCTTACACGTCAGTAATTTCTCTTGGATTCTTTTCGAATAACACCTGGCAACTAGTTGATCTCTAATGAGTTGAGATGTAAAGTTCTCAAATTCACACTTAGCCGCTAAAACCTTCAATGCAGTTATAAAGGTATCAATACTCTTAGTAGAACCTTGTGACCTTGTAAAGAATTTGTAACGATGCACCACAATGTTCTTTGTTTTGATAAAATATTTATCCAATTGTGTAATGGCCATTTCAAACTCATCTAGTTCTTCTTCTTCAGCCAGTTCTTAAGCCAGGAGATGATCAAATATGTTCTGGCCCTCAATTCCCAAATGATAATACATCAAGCTTTTTTTTTTCTCTCCGGTCTAAATTTATGACCATCAATGGCACCAAGATATGCTTTAAAAGACCGTAGCCATAGTTTCCACTCAAGAGGAGGATCTCCAGGGTCTTGTACGAAAGGTGCTGGAGGTACTACGTTTTGCATATTTTTTTTAAATTAATTTATTATTATTTTTACAATGCAAATCAGATTAAATAATTTATAACAGGATTAGGGCAAACTTAAATCCTGATATGCAATTCCAAATCAAGATGGCTGAACTGTAAATCTTAAAACTAAAATTCCAAGTCCATTTTCTATTTTTGTTGCAGTTCCTGGAGTCCAAAGTCCATTTTCTATTTCAGTTCCTGAAGTTTCAGTTCCGGAAAGCCCTCTAGGCAGAGGACTGAGGTCCGGCACGAAGAGCAGGAATTGTTCCTGTTTGAAGAACCATCTCCTTCAGGTACGTTGGAGATTAGGTGCAAAGGAATTGAAGAGCTATGTGCACGTGAGGTAACATGGCTCTCCGCACCAAGCTTTTGAGTTTCGCGTACAAAGGGTTGGAAAGGTTTTACTTGGCAGAAAAGTCTTAGCAAGGTGTAGCGGGTACCGCACGAAATGCTTGAAATGCGGGTACCTCACGAAACGCCTGAGATGTTAGTAATGATCCCAAGCCCTTCCAGACATTGAGGAGTCCAAAGGACGGGAACTGCTACGGTTTCTTTACCGTTAGCAATCGAGCGCTCGCGCAGCAATTAAATCTCAGTGCCCCGCGCTTGCTTTTGTACAGAAGAAAACAGCAATCGAGCGCTGTTTAAGTAAATAAACACTCACATGAAATTTCGGACACGCACTAAGCGATGATAGAAATAAATCTGTTGAGGAAATCAGGCCGATTTCTTCAGGCAAAGATGCCTCCTGTGAAGGTCACCAGCCTCCAAGTTAATCCTCGTCGCCACTGAAGTAAGGCTCACACAGAAAATGAAGAAATTTGTTGGTTTATTTGAACACGAAGATCGACATGTCACGTCTTCTCAGAAAAGGGGCACAAAACAATAACTGTCATCGTAGAACATGGAACATCATGACATCATTATAATTGGTCATTTGGGAGCTACAATCACTAAAAGAAGGTTGAGATCTGACTTTTGGTGGCCTAGGATGGATAAAGAAACTGGTGACTATGTAAGAAGCTGTACAAGATGCTGTACAAGTGATAAGGTGTTGATCACTGAAGGTGTAACTGATACATTTGATCCTTCTCCAGTGAGAGCTTGGCAAAAACTTGGTCTTGATTTTTCTTGGTCCTTACCACATGTTGCCTCCCAACATGAGATATTTCGTAGTTATAATTGATCATTTATCCAGATGGGTTGAGGTTGAGCCAGTGAGGTTTCCCACAACTCAACTTGTGATTGATTGCTTAAAAAAGATCTTTAGTCATGAAGGTTTCCCAGGACAGATCTTAACTGACAACGGGGTTCAATTTGTGTCAATGGAGATGCTTCAATTTCTGAGCAAATGTGGTATCAAACACATCAGAACACCTCTTTAACATCAACAAAGTAATGGCATGGTTGAGTGATTTAATCGTGTATTGGTAGATTGCATTCAAGCTTCATACAGAAATCATTTGTCGGTAGATCGAGCTATCAAGGAGTTAGTGCGGTCTTATCGCACCACACCTCATATTGCTACAGGTAAAACTCCTTTTGAGCTTATGAGTGTGAGAATGGCATCAACTGAAATGTGTCCTTTTTGGATGGTAAAGTTGTTCCATGAAGGTAGTAACTTAAAATAAATCTGGCAAGTTGCAGAACACAACTCTAACATTATGGGACTGAAGAGGTTAACAGATGTAAATAACAGAAGTGGGAAGTTGCAGGTAGGTGATTGGGTGAGAGTAAAAAATCCTGTGTTAGTCAGAAAAGGTTTATAAAAATTCAAAGATTCCCAACAAATACGTGAATTGCGTAAGAATGCTGTGAGATTATCAGATGGGAGCTGGTGGAATACCTCACGCATAGGTTTGGATCCAGCTGCACAGAGTCAACCTGATGTTACTCAACCTAGTAATGTTAATAAACCTGATGATAATGATGAACATAGATGTAGAACAAGCACAAGAGTCTGTCAAAAGCCAAAGAAGTTTCAAGATTTTGTCATGTCATGAATATGTATGTGTGCAGTTTTTTTAGTTTCTGTCTTTTAAGGTTCATCTTTTAATTAGTTTTAAAAAAAAGAGGGAAAATAATGTGGTGATTGTGTTTGTCAATGTCTGTCTGCCAGAGGCACGGAACATCATGACATCATTACAATGATGTCATGATGTTCCATGTTCTACGATGACAGTTATCACTCTGTGCCCCTTTTCTGAGAAGAAGTGACATGTCGATCTTCGTGTTCAAATAAACCAACAAATTACTTCATTTTCTGTGTGAGCCTTACTTCACCCAGTCTGGGGTATCCTGTTTTTTGAGTCAGAGGGGACCTGGCTAGGTAATTTGGAATGGACTGTTTCTATTAGTGCTATGCCAAGGACGATATGCATATGGCTGGTTCCTTTCTAAGGGGTATGGTGAGCTAAAAGCAATGGGTAGGGTGTGGCCCTGAGTAAGAACAAGTGGCAGAGATTAAGCATTCCACCCATGACTTTTTTGTATTTCTTCTTGCAAAGCCCTAACTGATTTGTATGTCCTGACATGGCTCCCATGCTCACTGTGCCACTGGAACCAAAAAGCTTTCTACAGAAATGGTCCCCACATTGGACCAAGACCAAGGCTGATTTGCATATGGCTGGTTCCTGTTGAGGTGGCACGGTGAGCAAACAAATTATAGTCTGGGATGTGGCCCTAAATAATTACCATACAAGTATTTCACCCAGCACTTTTTATGCCCCTCACTGTGGTTCCCTAAGCATAAATAGTATGCCCAGACATGGGTCAATTGCTCACTGTGTTACTGGAACCACACTGCCCACCCATCACATAAAAAAAAAAAAATTGCAATCAAATATGAGCAGGAATCACTATACCAGTGCCAGGGTGGATAGCTTTGCCCATGAGGAGAAAAGGCACATAAAGTAAGACAGCTGTAGATGGACCTCACCTCAAAGAAAGGCTTGTTCAGAAAGCAGAGAGACACACCAGCATTCCAAAGGAAGAATCCATGTTTCATTGACTGTCTGGAAAGCTTATCTTCTGAAACTCTTAAACGTTCCACAAAACACCCATGAGTCCCTCCAATTGGTCAAATGTTTGGGGATCTCAAGGAACATATCAAGGAAGCACAAAGATCAGATGAATGATCAGGGACCCAATTGGAATGGTCAAGGTGGGCGTGAGGACAGAACTTAATAAGGACAGCCTTCTATCCTGTCTTTGAGGGCTGGTGGATGCAGTTCTGGCTCACTTTTAGACTGCCCATAGAGGAAGACCTCAGAGACTTCTGATGTAGCTCATAAATAGAGAACAATGACAATGGGTCCATTCAATGTGGACTCACCAGGTGTATTGGCATAGAGTCCTGAGCTGCCCATGTCTGTTGAATGGGAGTAGGAGCATCTTGCAGGAAACAATGTTCTTCATTTAAGGAGCCTTCTAAAGCTGCAGGAGTTGAAGGCTTCTGGAGTTTAAGCGAGGGATGCATTTTTGAGTGGGCACTGGCGGAGTGTCCCACTGTGGACGAATGGCACAGAATAGTAGAGGCACATTCTGAAGGTGAAGCACATTGGTGCTTAATGGTTACATGGGAAGAGGGGAAGTTTTTTTATTGAACTTTCTAATTCTAAATAGATCCTATAGCAGTTTGCTTATGATGTACTCATGGTGGGTCAATAAAACAAAGGTAGGCTATATAGCTAGTTCTGCTTGTCCAGCATATCTGCTGTGTAATTAGTCGGGGGCAACTGATAGTTGTTGGAGCTCTTTTTAAATGGCAAGGATCAACACTGGTTGTCCCCTGGAGCTTCCAATGGCCTCAGGTAATACATTTACACTTCTTGGAAGCACTACTACATTTTTGGTAGCTTGGCCTTACATTAGGATCTTCCGGTGAGCCGGTTTCCCCAAGAATGTGATCTCTGATCATTGGAGCAACTTGATTCTTACTTAAATGAATGCCATGTTGGATGATTGCAGTGTAAATTACCCCCTAACGAATGGATACTACTCCTAGATCAATGTGTAGTGTAGTGTAGTGTTTTAACAAAAGACCAACATACATGATCATTTCTTCAGGAGAACACTTCAGAGAAGTAGGACACCCTCCTGTCACAATGTCTCTTTGCTTTTTGCGGGGATATGAGATAAAGGGCTTCTCTCCTATGGTAGGTTCTGTGTGGTTGCTCCATTCAGGATTCAACAAGATTTCTATATTTTTGTGTACAGGAGGGTTATGTTGGAAACACAAAGTGCCCTATGCATGACATGAAGCTTTGTGCTAAGCTGTAGGAGGAGCAAGGCTTAGTTAATCCACAAGGACATTTACAACCTTCAGGCTGCCATGACATGCTTAATAAGTTAAAACTGCCTCTGATCTGAATCTTGTGTAGCAGATGACTCCCATAGCGACAGAAGCATTTTTTTTTATTTGGAAAAGAATATCACAGCTGAACAGTCATTTATGAATTTGGCTGACAGTCCCCCACCGGGGGGGGGTCACGGGGGGAGTAATCTACTCTTTCCCACTGGCAGAACAATGGGACGTCCACCAAAGTACAAATCAGCCCCTTAGACTTTTGGCTTAAATAATGCTCATCTGCATTCCTAGAGAACCAGGTGCAGGCTTACTTGAAAATGTTCTGGGTCAATTACTCTGACAACATAGTTGTCTTCAGTAGCAGCTGTAAAGACCAGATGAACAACTTTAAAGTGTGCTGGCCGTACACCAGAACTGATTGTCAAAGCAACTAGGGCCCGTATTTATACTCCGTTTGCGCCGAATTTGCGTCGTTTTTTTCGACGCAAATTCGACGCAGAACTAACGCCAACTAACGCCATATTTATACTCTGGCGTTAGACGCTTCGGGCGCCAAAGTGCCCGGAGTGTGCGTCATTTTTTAGCGTGAACCCCTTCCTTGCGTTAATGATATGCAAGGGAGGCGTTCCCGTCTTAAAAAATTACTCCCAGGCCTTTACGTGGTATTTATACTCCCGGGCAAAAATGACGCCCGGGAGTGGGCGTGGCCAAAAACGGCGCTTTTGCGCCGCTTTTTAACGCCTGGGTCAGGGATGGCGTTAAGGGACAAGTGGGCTCAAAATGAGCCCAGAGTGCCCTCCCCTGCCCCCAGGGACCCCCCCTGCCACCCTTGCCCACCCCAGGAGGACACCCAAGGACGGAGGGACCCATCCCATGGACATTAAGGTAAGTTCAGGTAAGTATTTTTTTTTTTTTTTTTGTGGCATAGGGGGGCCTGATTTGTGCCCCCCTACATGCCACTATGCCCAATGACCATGCCCAGGGGACAGAAGTCCCCTGGGCATGGCCATTGGGCAAGGGGGCATGACTCCTATCTTTACAATGATAGGAGTCATGTTGATGGGGGATGGGCGTCGAAAATAAATGGCGCAAGTCGGGTTACGATGATTTTTTCGACGTAACCTGACTTGCCCCATTTTAAGACGCCCATGCGCCATTTTCCCCCTACGCCGGCGCTGCCTGGTGTACGTGGTTTTTCTCGCGCACACCAGGCAGCGCCGGCCTGCTTGCGCCGGCTAACGCCATTCAATAAATACGGCGCCCGCATGGCGCTTCAGAATGGCGTTAGCCGGCGCAAAACTTTTTGACGCAAAACTGCGTTAGCGCAGTTTAGCGTCAAAAAGTATAAATATGGGCCTAAGTGTCAGATCGGGTAGTCTTTGGTTGTGCACTTTAGATAACTCTTTGGTAACGAAAGGCCACAGTCCAGACTGTGCAGAACTTTGTGGTGCCCATTATCCATATTCAGGTGGGAGTTTTTATAGGTCTCACTGGGTATGACAGATCATTTATAGACAGCTATAGAACCATAGTTGCGCCTCACTTGCCCTAACTTCAATGAAGCAGCATTTCAATATTACCTAGAGAGCAGAGTTTAAAGATACATGTGAAAGTCTCTGAAGTAGGCATTTTGTAAGAGACATGTATTTAAGGATCAGCATTTTATTGTAAAAACAGATGCTTCTGACAGGAGTTGGGGGTGTGCTTTCTCAACTCAATTAGATTGGAATGGGGACAGACAGTGAGCTTCGGGGGAAAATCTGGACTTTGTTTCAGGAGTGTTTTGCTGCTGCTGGAAAGCTGAAGTTTCATGAGCTCTAATTGTTTGGGACCCAGTTATACAACCCACGCAGACAATAATCTTCCCAAGTGCCTGATTGTAATCAAAGGAGAGAACCCCAAGCTTCGGCTGTTATTAATTGCCATGCAAGGGTTAGGCTTCACCTGACAGGGGCATCACCTGGGAATGCTGACAGACATTCTCAAATATTTACCAATTGGACGACTCAGACCGTCCTTAACAGGAGGTGGCACAATGCCTCTAATGTGGGAGAAGCATGCTGAGGAGGTGCTGCTGGGACAAACATCCTCATGTAGCTGGAAAGCTGTGCCACAATGTCTTGGTTCCACTTGGTCTGTCCTTTGATCAACAATATATGAATCCACTGAAGGTGGTTCATAACTGTGTCGATGATTGACAGCAAAATACGAGACTCAGTTGGTCAGGGAATGAACCTAAAATATAAGATCGGTTCCCAGACCCTCCAGGTCGCAGTGTCAACCATGAGAGTGCTTTTGTTTCTCACTAACCAGGAAACCGGGTGTTGAAATAGCACTGTAAAGCTCCAAGCCACTTTAACTCTCCAGGTAGACACTGATGAGCAGGGAAGGCTTCATACAAACAGGTTGTGTAGAGTTGAGTCAGAGTACGGTGCAACAGAATTATCACAGTTGAAGTGAAGGTGTGAATGACAAATCATGGTTGGGAGTTTTTGAAAAGATACAACCTTGGGTAATATCTCAGTACATAAATATATGTGCAGTAAAAACAAATGCAAATGAGAAACAGCATATAAATTTATACATAATAGAAAACACGTTCAGTAGTATAATACATGATAAAACCATGGCCCCCTGAATACAAATACTGTATGCCATACACGATCGCTATATGATCAAGAACATTGGCACGCACTTAAAACACATTACGACACAATGCAATAACTTAAAAAAGTGTGAATGGCTCCAAACAGCACACTGTAAAATTAAGGCGGGTTTGCCAAACGTAATATTTACAATCGCGGTGATCCAGAGCACTGAGAATAAGCCAAAACAAAAACAAAAGAAACAGTAATGTTACAGCAAGTGTGCAAGAGAAAGCAAGAATAAAGTGTTCTGAAAAGTAGGTATATGTTCCTTCAGAGCATTATCTTGGAACATAGTGGTTCTAGCACCAGGCAATCAAATCCACACTTACGGAGGAATAAACCTTGGGACTAAAGGGGGCAAACCACGGTCTGGCCAGTAGGAACAGAGTGGGAACCCATTTGGGCAGATAGGGTTCTATACGTCAATCATGCAGGCTGTTCTAGTTGGGTTAGCATGCAGGCCCCTTCGGTGCTACTTACCTGACTAGAGGGTAGCTAACACCTGGTGGCTATTTATTCTATATTAGTATGTGCTAACGAATCTGGCCCCAGAAGAAGCTAGAATATCCTGGTTTTTATACGTATGTCTTTATTTTAACTGGCCTACCTCCTCGTATGTGTCCGAAACAGCTTATGCTATTGTTAGATAAAAAAACAAACAGAACATTAGGTTTAAGCAGTGCAATTGCCTGTTTCCTACGGTCAGGAATCTGTTAGGACATTTAAAAATGGAAAAACAAAGACAACAATATTGGCAAACACCAGGAACTTCCCAATATCATAAACAAAGTTACTCAGAATCAGAAGTGAGGAAGGTTAAACAAGGAATCCCTCTGTGAGGTAAGAGGTGGAATAAAAAATATTAAAGACCACACACTCAAGAGTAAATCATCTGAAATAAATAAATAATCGCATGGTGTGAAAGATAACAATACTACAATATTAATACAGAAATCAAATTGGGGTGAAGCACTCAGGAGCTCCACGTGGTCAGACCGCAACCAAATAAGTTCTTCACTCACAATTGAGGTTACACATATCTGGGTGAATTTATGAAAATTGGTGCTTCATCCAATGCAGCGCCACTTTTCTTGCACCCATTAGTACCCCCCACAATGCCATCATGTGTGCACCATATTTCACAGACAGCGCACCATGGCGATAGGGAACTAGCGTCAACATGTTTGATGCTAGTTTGGCACATTGCAGGATTAGCACCAAAAAATGTTAATGCTAATCCTACAAAGCACATTGAGGCACTTTGAAAACAATGGTGTGCCTCCTTTGAAGGCCTGCTCTGTGCAAGCGTTTAAAATGCCGCTAAAAGTGGGGCAAAGAAATCTTTTAGACTTCATTGCGCCATTTTTTTAAACCCCCCCAATGGGGGAATGCCCCCCTTACATACATTATGCCTGGCATGTGGCGCAAGGAGTTACAAAGTGGCGCAATGCATGCATTGCGCCACTTTGTAAATATGGCACTGCGTTTTTGCCATTATATCTCCACATTAGTGTCAAAATAATGATGCTAATGTGGCAATATATGGCACTAGGCCCTTAAATTCGAGCCATCATCTGCAGAATATCCACAGACCGGGCTTTTGTTGGCTGGCTCTATAGAGATGATACATTTGGCAATGCCAAAACTGGTTCCAGCTGCAACACTACTCGGCTACTCCCAGTTGAACACAATGTTAAATTTGTTCTTACCTGCATATAATTCTCAGGAAGTTCTTAGCTGGGCATCCTCAAAGGCTGCTCCCAACTTCCCTCAATCCTGTTTTAATGTCACCAACATTATATGCTTATTTTTAAAATCTGGCATCATGTGGCTTTTCGGTTAGACTCATACATTTAGGTGGGTGCTGCTGTCTGAAGGTTTCTCGGAAGTTGTGTGGGAAAGGCCCATGGTGGTTTCTCCTTTAGGGCTGAGGGGCTGCAACCCTCTGAAATTCCTACACATTTATAGCAAAAAATAATACATAGATCAATTTGTGCAGAGATGCGATCATAACGATCGTAACTCTAAACAAATCGATGCATTTAAGTCTGGGCTGTCTGGCCCACCTAGCTTTGCAGCAGGAGACAGAAGCCAAGTAGTAAATCAGCTTTCCACACTGTGACGCACGATGCAGGGCTGACTACTGTAAAGCCCTTCTTTTCCATTGTGGTCTATTGCAGTAGTCACAATGGGCCAGTGACGCTTTTTGCATCATGATTTTGGGTGTCAGAATCTTCATCCCCGCGTGAGGATAGCCATCTGTTATTCATAGGCATAGATCCCACTCTTTCCCCACTCGTCACACAGTCGGAGTGGATGCATGCACGTGTGACTTAGAGCCTTGCCTTCAGTAATGATAATTGTTATGATGCTAATCTTTAGTTATTTTTATTGTACTGAGTCCCCTTGTCACACTAACCTCCCCCACTGTGACACTCCAGGCCCTGGCTGAAAATTACTGGCTGCTTTAGAGGTGGAGGTGCTTTATTTCCCTCATGAAATTGATCCAAAAGGCAGGCAGGGTTCTTGTTCTCTTGTGAAACTGATCCAAATATCAGACTCAAGCGCAAAGGGAGAAATATGTGCTTACAGAAAAGGCACTTATCTGCTGTATGGCTTTAAAACTGGCCCGATCATCACGCCCTTAGCATTTATGCCAAAACCATGGACTGATATGCAAACAATGAAAGTTAAAAGGTGAGTTAGTTCCTCTCTTATTTCACGTTTTACTTAGTGTTGCATTTTCCAAGAGAGTTAGCTGTTTCACCATGACCTGTTTCTGTATTTTTTTAGTGCATTTTATTACTCTTGCATAGTGCACACATTGACGTGTGCCAGGTGTTTATGAGGGGCTTTGATTGAGAGCGCTGGAGCAGAGGCTAAAGGTAAAGAAAAGTGCCTGTCAGTGTGTTCAAGTCACTGCAGAGCACACAGAACAATGGTGAGGTATTCAACTTACAATTGAAATTCAGTCTAAATGTGTGTGAAGGGGTGCACAGTGGGCAACATATTTATAAGGCAAAAGCAAAAGAAAATAAAGTGCTTTAATGTGAATGAGTGCAGTGTATGTTTGGGGTGGTAAAATGAGGGAGATGCGAGGAAGTGCATTCAGACGAGAGTGAATAGGGGGTACTGAAGAGGAGGGAGGAGGTTGAAAACGTGCAGATGTATGTGATGTGAAGAGAAAAAGGTCAAACATATCAACATAAAGCACACATAACTGAAGGCCTACTCCTTTCACAGACCTCAATATTATATAATTCATAGTCTCACAATTTCAGAATTGTCACATTTCCAATATTAAATATTTATAACTAATCATTGTTGTTACTCGTTTATCTTAAAGAGCTAACAACCACTGACAAAGCCAACAGTACTGACAGCTTTTAGGTGTATGTCAGTTGTTGTGTTATATTTCTGGATGTAATAACATCTCAGAGAGAAACCAAAATACAGGTCAGGTGGCACACTATACTGTAGGAATCACAAACATTTATTTTTCATGTTCCCTTTTAGAGAACCTTCATGTTTTCCATTCCATTTAAAGACCTGTCTGCTCATATTTTTGTATGACTGATTGCAACCAGCAGCTGTGGGTGCTTCCTGATGGCTGGTTAGAGCTTTTTCTTCCCAAGTTGATGCCGCATGCAGTGCAAGACACTAGTTCAGCGCACACTTTAAAGGACCTGAAGTTGTTGCAGTGTACTATTCTCACATTAAAGTAAAGGGTGGACATATTAATGAAGTAAGTTATGAAGCTGTTTTTAATAAGTTTAATATTTCAAGACTATACATTCCCACTGCTTTATAAACCTTGCTTTCTTACTGAATGTATTTCCTTTCAAATGCACCATTTGTAAAACAAATTCAAATTTGTCTTGGGAGGAGGACCCACCCTGGACCCCACGTTTGTCCGTTGAGCTTGCTTGCTTCACTTGCTACTTTAAGTCGTACCCAGACTTTTATGCCCCACTACTTTCAAATGTCACCGCTGGAAATGCCTCTCTCTTGGATCTAGCTGAAAACTATGTGCAGCAAAGAGCAGCAAAGAGTGCTTTAGGATTTCTTAACTAAATAAAAAAATAAAGCTTGAAAAGATTCACATTTTCCCAGAGATAGAATATAAGATTTACTCAATATTCAGTAAAAGGATCAATGTACCCTTACACATGGCCTAGTCCTGAAGTCCCACCTGCAATGAGGCTAAGGTGGTGGTGACAACAAGTCCCTGCTGCTGTGGAATAAGCTTGATGTTGTTTCACATAAATGAGTGCATACATATCCTTGAGGTTTTCTGTTTTTATTGTTGTCATAACATCAGAATGTTTCCAATAGTGTGAGAGCTGAGATTTTTTCATAAGTACTTTGTCCTTACACAATTATACTCACATACTAATGTATTAATTAATTTGATTATAATATTGTTTTTACAAAAATTGTGACCCTTACCTTGTTCCCGATTCTGATGCAGATGTCTGATGTTGCTGTCCACATGATGAAGTAGACGTTGTTACTGAATACCTTAGAGAATGGGTAAATGTAAGAACTGTGTATTATTATTTGTCTTTTGTGTTCCAGGTACCGAATGCTAATATTTTAATACTGCTGCTATTTGTGATAGCGGCTTAGCTAGATGTTTTCTAAATTCATGTTACTAAACTCTTTCACATGAAGTCCAACATGTTGATGCTAATTAGTGGTTAGTGGGGTGTTACTTTCATACTCACGAATGGTCATTGATTCCTTTCATTTTGTTATTTCAATGTATTCAATTTCTCTTGCTCAGATTCTATTGTTATGATTCTGTGTAATAACCATTGAAGTATTATGTCTTTTTGCATTGATTAAGCTTAGATTCATACACGATTAAATCAGCCTTTATTGTTTCTTTACATGTATCATTTGAGTTTGAGAATTATTTTCGTGACCTTAGCATTGGTAATATAGGGAAATAACTCTTTAAATTCTTAATAAACTGGTGTGGTTATTGACATTCAAATAAATTATTATATGCTTAATTTGATTTTTCTGGCGTATTTCCTGTGACCTTTTTTTTTAAAGCAGATTCAGTTTGGTTCATCGACCCAGAGTATGAAATCCGCTATCTAGTCTGCTATGACTAAAATATAGCTAAGATTTCTGCTTTAAAAGTTTTGGTTGCAAAGTTCGGTTAGTATCTCTTTAAATGATGTCATTGGTTGCGTCATAAGTAGCGTAAATTGATCTGTATGTTTTGAATTATTGTTTTTGAAATTTTTGACTAAAATGGATAAAATGAGGCACTAAATGCCCAAAGTGACTTTTCCCCGGTTCTTGTAGTCTGCCTAGGTTGATAGGGAATGTTCTTAGCCTTCTGTTGTTAGATTGAATGAAGTAGATTATGCGCTTGCACATCTTTAGCTAATTTGCAGTTGATTGAGTTGTGTGGCACTTGGTGCTTGGAAAAAATTGTCCACGTGGTTGTTGGTAAGACGGTCCTCACAGGGTAGGTCTAAGACTCCGGGGTATATTAAAAGTGTATGGAGAAACATGGTTTTTGTTGTAATTTGTCTATTTAGTAAACCAATTGGGAATGGTTGGTAAGTCGAGTTTGTGAGTTAAGTTGAGTGTTTGGACTTTTCGACTGAGATTTGGCGAGTTCTATTGCACCAGGACAGTATCCTTTGATCAGTTGAGAGGGAAATTTGCATGTCGAATTTTGTTTGCGAATCTGGGGAACTGAGAAAGAAGAATAGCTGCAAGAGCAAAAGCTGTCAATGAAATTTCATAAGGTTCCTGAAGCGATTGTATTACCTTACGTATAGTAAATAGACAGATTTGTTGTATTATAGGTTTTGAAGAAGTGCTTGCAATTAATTTTGCATTCGTTTTGAGTGTTTTTGAGTTTAGGAGGACAAGCTGCAAGACTTTGTCAGCTGCTGTGTGTAAGTGTGATGTAATTTTTGTGTTGCGCTGGGATAGTTTGGTTAGTGAGAAGGGTCGCGCACGGTTTGGTGGACAACCGTGAAGTGCAATTGGTCGAGAAGGAAGATGAAGAGGATTGTGGGATTGTAGTCACTTCCTGATTATTGAGTTTAGACATAAAGGGGCATATTTATACTCCGTTTGCGCCGAATTTGCGTCGTTTTTTTCGACGCAAATTCGACGCAAAACTAACTCCATATTTATACTTTGGCGTTAGACGCATCTAGCGCCAAAGTTCATGGAGTTAGCGTCATTTTTTTGCGTGAACACCTTCCTTGCGTTAATGATATGCAAGGTAGGCGTTCCCGTCTTAAAAAATGACTCCGATGCATATGCGTCGTATTTATACTCCCGGGCAAAAATGACGCCCGGGAGTGGGCGGGTCTAAAAACCCGCATTAGCGCCGGATTTTAACGCCTGGGTCAGGGTAGGCGTTAAGGGACCTGTGGGCTCAGAATGAGCCCAGAGGTGCCCTCCCCTGCCCCCAGGGACACCCCCTGCCACCCTTGCCCACCCCAGGAGGACACCCAAGGATGGAGGGACCCACCCCAGGGACATTAAGGTAAGTTCAGGTAAGTATTTTTTGTAATTTTTTTTTGTGGCATAGGGGGGCCTGATTTGTGCCCCCCTACATGCCACTATGCCCAATGACCATGCCCATGGAACAGAAGTCCCCTGGGCATGGCCATTGGGCAAGGGGGCATGACTCCTGTCTTTGCTAAGACAGGAGTCATTTCAATGGGGGTTGGGCGTCGTAAAAAAATGGCGCAAATCGGGTTGAGGCGATTTTTTTGCCTCAGCCTGACTTGCACCATTTGTGGACGCCCATACTCCATTTCCCCCCTACGCCGGCGCTGCCTGGTGTACGTCGTTTTTTTTAACGCACACCAGACAGCGCCGGCGGCTAACGCCGGCTAACGTCATTGAATAAATACGGCGCCCGCATGGTGCTTCAGAATGGCGTTAGCCGGCGCTAATTTTTTTGGCGCAAAACTGCGTTAGCGCAGTTTTGCGTCAAAAAGTATAAATATGGCCCAAAATTTGTGAAAAAGGATGTTTTTCAAAGCTATAAAAAGTGCCCTTAGAGGAGATGAGTATATTCCGGCTAGGTAAGGAGACATTTGTCAGCCAGACGCTACTCCGGCATATATCGTAATTGAAGAGAAAGGTACCAGACCATGTCTTTGTTTAAAACATTGGGTTAAAGTTACATGGAAGGAAAGTTGTTTAGCATTTCCTGAAAATGGTACATTTAATTGGAGAATTTTGGAGAATTTGAGACGGATGATGTATGGTCTAAGACCTCTACCAAGACCAGCTAAGTTCAAAGCATTAGCGATCTGGGAGCTAATAGCTAGACAGCAACAAGCATTGAAATTTGAGAGAAAAAATGAGGAGAGCAGAGAGGTCACTAGCAGAAGCTAGGTGGGAAAGTAAGCAGCTACAGGGGGACTCAATACCTTACAAGGTGTTAGGTTGTTTCATGCAATGACTGAAGACAGTGAGAAAGTTTCAAAGAAATCTAAAAATAGTTCTCCCTCAGTAGTCGAAGAGCAGACATCAAAAGAGTCTAAAAGGTCTTTTATTAATGACGAGGAATCGGGCGAGGATGAGTTTATCACACAGATTTTGAGAAATCGTCTGCCACCTTATGTGGTTCAAGAAGGTTCAAGTACTACTGGCATAAATCCTATTGCACCAATACCAGTTGTAGTGACACAGAGTCTACTGCAGAGTAACCATAACATGACTGAGAGTTCCGTACAGGTTAATCCTAACGCAAACCAGAGCTCAGTTCAGGCTAGTCCTTTAGTGCAAATACCGATGCAGAGCAGCTTCAGTCAATAGACAATAGACAGCTGCCACAGATTATTGTTCCTAGGATTTATCCAGATATAACGTTTGGGAACACAACTACTAATCTAGTAGGATCTTTGGGTCAGAATTCACAGGAGCCAGTATTGATTCAGGCAGAGATCACTCCGTTGTTACTGCTGCAAATGCAGAATGCTGGAGTACTGAGTTCTCAGAATGTAGAAACCAGGAGCCCAGATGCAATATCAGTACTAATTACATTTGGTCCACTTGTGCCCTTATATGCACAAGGTAAAAAGAGCGAGGAGTAACAAGGAGTTCAAAATCAGAATGAAAATGTTAGGTTAATGACGCCTATAAGACAGACTCTAAATAGGACAAGGTCATTATTAGATTTAACTATTACTAGAAATTCTGAAATGGCTGGATTAGGTAATGGTCCTGAGTTAAAAATGTTAACACCTCAACGCATGAGCCCAATGCAACCGCAGTTACCGAGTGTACAACCTGGTACTATTTCATTACTGGGTTTGACTGCACAGCAATGAACAAGGTGGTTCAAAGAATTAAGTGTTTCAAACATACCAGAGAGTCAGTTCAAAAGCATTCCTGATAGTCAGTTTAAGGGAAAGGAGTACATAAATAAAACAAGATTGTCAATGGAAGCAGGTGAGCTTCTGGAAGGGACAATGGGAATAAACCGGCTTGAGTTATATACTGAAGCTGAATTGAGATATTTGTGTTCTTCATTAATTACAGAAGGAGCAGCTAAAGTGCATCAGCAATTACAAGAGTTAGCAGACAAATGTGAGATAGATCTTATGAAAACAAAAAGCCTGAAGAGAAATTATAGATTACATTTAGAAGCTCAAGATTTTGAACACATGAGGTCTGCAGGGATGAAAACGCATCTTAGAGAATTACTTGAGAGAGTACAAATTTGGAGAGCCTTAGAAAAATGGGAAGGCAGATGGGTCAAGAAAAGAGAAAGACTGAGGAAAAGTTCAGATACTCCTCCCATAGATGTATCACAAATTAGAGAGCCAGTAAAAGTTTTACCAACGAGAGAGATTCCAAGAGGGAATTTTGTACATGTCCCTTGAAGCAGAAGTGATATCTTGTCATTTACAAATGACTAGCCTAGGTTGAGGGAGAAACCAGTGGAATACTGTCAGCAGACAAATAGGTTTGTGAAACTTGCAAAGATTTTAACACTCTTTTAGTGCAAAAGGAGTGTAGATTGGCCAACAAGTGAGCCACAAAGTGATCCATCAACAGGTGAACCATCTCCTGAAGTAATGAAGTATTACTATAATGTCATTGATTTCCTGAAAATGAGAATTTCACCGAAAAACATTGATTGGCAACGCATAGATAGAACAGCTCAAGCGGTGAAAGAATTAATTCATGCATACTGTGAGAGGTTGTTAAAAGCATTCAAACATTACAGTGGTACAGAAACAATCAAGCCGAAAGACATGATTCATTTTGTGTTCAGGTTTGTTGAAGGATTGAGACCAGAAATTAGCCAGATGATTAGAAGTAATTTAATTTGCTGGCAAGCAAAGCCGATTTATGAGGTGCTGCAGTATGCAAAATATTGTAGTGATGAGATTGAATTGAAACAGAAAATGTTGAAAGAGAAAGCGATGGGGATGCAGATCAAAGCTGTACAGACAGGGATTCAGGGAAGTTTTCAGCCTCAGCATCAGCAGGGAAATGGCATGTTTGGGAATCAAGGTATGTTTCAGAATGGAGGCAGAGGTAGAAGTCGTGGAGGAATGACACTTCCAAATGTTAATCGAGGTGTACATTTGAATTCTGTGAGGATGCAAGGAGAGCCACAGGGAAAAAGAATGTTACCTTGTCATGTCTGCAGAGAATTGGGCATTGGAAAAGACAGTGTCCAATGTTGAATCAAGGAGCTGTTTTTGAACAAGTGAATGGTGTCAATGCTTTTCAGAATATGAGAGGACCAAGAATGAGAGGTCAAATTCAACATTTCCCGAATAATGTAAATCTGATGCAGGGTATCCAACCTTTATAACCCATGCAGCATGTGCAAAGTGTACAGCCGCAGGTTCAACAAGTAAAATTATCCCAGTTACAGAAGATACAGCCACAAGTGCAGATGGTGCCTTCACAACAAATCCAAATGCCTAGACAATTGCAAATACCACAGAGTCCTATGGATCAGAACAGGTGATGCTTTCTCAGGTGGTCATGGGTCAGAAAATAAATCAGAGTAATAGTACTAATGCTGTTCACCAATTTCCTTTACATAGTGAGAATGGACTAAACGATATATGGCTGTCAGATAGTTCAGATGAGGAGGAATGTGTGATGGCTGCTTCATTAGAAGTGGATCAGAAAGGTTCTTATGTTAAAGAAAAAGTGCATGGTCACAAAGTTACTTTTCTGGTTGATACAGGGACTACACGCTCAACAGTGAGATCTGCAGAGGTTCCAGATTTGCCTATATCAGGCAAAACAATTTAGATTGTGGGACTTGCAAATCAATTTTTGACAAGCCCCATTACAGAGCCCGTTTTGGTTAAAATTGGTCATTTTAAAGGTTTGCACAAGTTTGTGGTTTGCGAGTCAAGTCCGGTGTCACTACTGGGAAGAGATTTATTGTGCGAAACAAGATGTTCAATTACCTGCTCAAATGAGGGAATTGAAATTCAGACAAACGGTGATGATGAAGAAGACCCAACACTTACTGTCAGTAATGAGTCGATGTCTGAAGAATTTCCTTTGATTAGTTTTGATGAGCCAGAAATTGAAGAAGCTCCTTTGGTTAGTTTCTTTCCAGTTTTTGAAGTGAAAGATCTTCCTGTTGATTTGCAGAAGGCTGTTAAGTTTAAAGTTTGGGATCTTTCAGGAAAGGATAAGGGGTTGATTAAAGGAGTAGAACCAGTCAGAGTAGCAGTGAAGCCTAATGTAGCTTTCCCTCAGACTCCACAATATCCAATGATGATTGAAGCAATCAAAGGTGTAAAACTTTTGATAGAGCAGTTCATGGAGAAAGGAATTCTGAAAGAAGTGTTGAGTAGTCCATGTAATTCACCAATAACGGGTTTACGGAAACCATGTGGGAAAATTTGTCTTATACACGATTTGAGGAAAATAAATGGCATAGTGATTAATTGTTGTCCAGTTGTGCCAAATCCAGCTGTGATTATGTTTCAGATCCCATGTGATGCTGAATGGTTTACTGTGCTACACCTATGTTAAGCGTTCTTCTCAGTGCCTCTTCCTTGGGAACGCAGATATCTCTTTTGTTTCAAATTTCTGAGCAAAGTCTACTGTTGGTGTAGAATCCCACAAGGGTTTTTAGAGTCACCACCCATTTGCAACCAGATCTTGAAAAAGAATTTGGAGATATTAGTGATGCCATACCAGTCAACACTAGTTCAATACATTGGGAGTAACCACAGTTTTGCAGATGAAAATACAGAGTACACAAAAAGATGTGAGGATTTTTTTAGGAATGGTTGGTTACTGTATTTAGTGGATTCCAAATGATCAGTTCTTTCAAAGCCATTACAGAAGCTGACTAATAGAGATGTTTCCAGTCCTATAATATTGGATGCAGCTTGAATGAAAGCATTTACTGATCTGAAAGAAAGTTTGTGTCAAGCTCCAGCTCTAGGTATGCCTGACTACACTAAATCTTTCTTGTTGTTTTTTCATGGATGTGATGCATGCTCTTTGTCTGTTTTGACTCAGACTCATGGTGTTATAAATCGCCCAGTGGCATATTTTTCAGCTACTTTGGATGCGGTCGCAGCAGCTTTACCTGGTTGTTTGCGGTCCGTTGCGGCAGTTGAGCAGAGCGAAAGTATAGAAATGAGTTATCCCCTTACTATAATGGTACTTCACTATGTTGAGGTATTGCTTACACGGTCCAAGACTCAGTACTTGACCAGTTCTAGATAGACTAGATATGAAACAGCAATCTTGGGGTCTCCAAATGTGTCAATTAAGAGATGTACAGTGCTTAACCCAGAAATCTTACTCTCAATTGAAACCATTGATTCAGACAAATTGGATGATACAGAACATGATTGTCTGGAAATTACAGAGTTATGCACAAAACCCAGAGCAGACATTAGAGACACCTGCCTGGAAGAGAACGATCAAGTTATCTTTGTTGATGGTTCCTGCTTGAGAGATAATGTGGTGGGCACATTGAGAGCAGGATATGCAGTATGTACTATCACTGGCATACTAGAAGCTTCATGGCTTCGAGGAGTATTTTCTGCACAAGTATCAGAACTAGTACCTATTACTAGAGGTTGCCATATTTCAAATCAGATGAAAGTGACAATTTACACAGATAGTCAATATGGATTCTGCCTTGTGCATGACTTTGGCCACATTTGGTCACAGAGTGGTTTCCTAACTTCTTCTGGCTCACCTGTAAGAAATGGTAAAATAATTCATGAGTTGTTACAAGTTATTCAAAAGCTAGAGAAAGTTGCTGTGGAGACATGCAGTGCACATCATATATCATAAGATTATGGTGGTCATTACAACCCTGGCGGACGGTGATAAAGCGGCAGTAGGACCGCCAACAGGACGGCGTAAAAAATTTGCTATTACGACCGTGGCGGAAACCGCCAACAAATACAGCCACTTTAACACTCCGACCGCCACGGCGGTACAAACAAACAGCTTGGTGGTCACCGCCAGCAGACAGGCGGAGGACAATGTACCGCCCACAGTATCACAACAGGCCAATCCGCCACCTTTTCCGGGGCAGATTCACCGCGGATAAAAACACGGCGGAAACAGGAATACCAAAGGAAAAACGCTCACCTCTACACACCCCACGAGGAACGAGGACGCCATGGATGCGGAATTCCAAATTCTACATGCAATAGTCTTCCTGCTCCTCTACCAGGAGCACGAACGCCGGCGGCGAAGACCACGGTGAGTACTGCACCTACGACACAGGGGAGGGGGGAGGGAAAAAACAGGGACATACATACGCAACACCCCCACCCCCACCCTCACCCACTACAACACACACACTAATGCATATCAATACATCACAGTTACACCCCCCATACCCCCCGGAAGAATACTAAGACAATAGAAAATGAGTGTAATCATTGTAATATATTAAAAGCAAGTAGGCAGAAATATATATGTATACCATGTACAAAATATATACCAAGCATAGTAGTCCAGGTAGTGCTCTAATAAAGTCTGTGGAACACTGGGACCACACGGTATGGGCGAGGCCCACACAAGATCCCCAACCATGACAGAGAGAACACTGCAGGGGCATCAGAGAGCAACTAAACAGGCACCTCAGGGGGAAGGAAAGGGGGGGCACCTCAGCCGCTTGAGTGCACGACGCCAAATCCACGAGGGGGCCACATGCCCACTGTTCCATCCTGGGGATTGCAAAGCCACAGTCTCACAAGTCTCTATAGTGGGTGGTTTGCCCACTGTTCAATCCTGGGGAGTGCAAAGCCACAGTCTCACAAGTCTCTACAGTGGGTGGTTTGCCCACTGTTCAGTCCTGGGGAGTCCAAAGCCACAGTCTCACAAGTCTCTACAGTGGGTGGTTTGCCCACTGTTCAATCCTGGGGAGTGCAAAGCCACAGTCTCTCAAGTCTCTACAGTGGGTGGTTTGCCCACTGTTCAATCCTGGGGAGTGCAAAGCCACAGTCTCTCAAGTGGATGACAGTCTCCACTGGTTCTGGAGGGGGCATGGTGCCCAGAGTGCTTCATCCTGCCAAGGACAGAGGTAGTGGGTGACAGTCTCGACTGGTTCTGGAGGGGGCTTTGTGCCCAGAGTGCTTCATCCTGCCAAGGACAAAGGTAACGGGTGACAGTCTCCACTGGTTCTGGAGGGGGCTTTGTGCCCAGAGTGCTTCATCCTGCTAAGGACAGAGGCAGTGGGTGACAGTCTCCACTGGTTCTGGAGGGGGCTTTGTGCCCAGAGTGCTTCATTCTGCCAAGGACAGAGGTAGTGGATGACAGTCTCCACTGGTTCTGGAGGGGGCTTTGTGCCTAGAGTGCATCATTCACCCCGTGATGGACTCAGTTGCGTCAGTGCCTTTGCTGCTCATGGACCAGCGGTGCTTGAGACGGCGGTGCCCTGTTCAGCGGTGCTTGAGACGGCGGTGCCATGTTCGAGGGTGCTTGAGACGGCGGTGCCCTGTTCAGCGGTGCTTGAGATGGCGGTGGCATGTGCAGCGGTGCTTGAGACGGCGGTGCCCTATGCAGCGGTGCTTGAGACGGCGGTGCCCTGTTCAGCGGTGCTTAAGACGGAGGTGCCCTGTGCAGCGGTGCTTGAGGCGGCGGTCTCCTTCGCGGGGACTCAGCTGCTGGCGGTCCTTCATGGCCCAGCAGGGCTTTTGCTGGCGGTCCTTCATGGTCTAGCGGGGCTTTTGCTGGCGGTCCTTCATGGCCCAGCGTGGCTTTTGCAGGCGGTCCTTCATGGCCCAGCGGGGCTTTTGCTGGCGGTCCTTCATAGCCCAGCAGGGCTTGTGCTGGCGGTCCTTCATGGCCCAGCAGGGCTTTTGCTGGCGGTCCTTCATGGCCCAGCGGGGCTTTTGCTGGCGGTCCTTCATGGCCCAGCAGGGCTTTTGCTGGCGGTCCTTCATGGCCCAGCGGGGCTTTTGCTGGCGGTCCTTCATGGCCCAGCAGGGCTTGTGTTGGCGGTGGCCTCCTGGGCAGCTGGGCCTGTGCTGGCGGTGGCCTCCTGGGCAGGTGGGCTTGTGCTGGCGGTCCTGTCCTGGGCAGCTGGGCTTGTGCTGGCGGGCCTGTCCTGGGCAGCTGGGCTGGTGCTGGAGGAGGCCTCCTGGGCAGTGGGGATGATGGTGGTCTTCTCCGCCGTGCTGCTCTTCCCAGACTTGCCGGGTTTCTTATGGCCCTTCCCCACCTTGGAAGGTGTCACAGCTGACTCCACACTCCCACCGGGACCCCTGAGAGCGGCTTTGGTGGCTGAAATCTTACCCCTCTCCCGCCGGGCACTGGCCAACCTCTGATGCTTCACAGGTGGGGGACTGTCTGTGCTGTGGCTCCCTGCCACACTGACTGTCCTGGTGGCCGGTGCACTCCAGATTCCGGTGACTACAGGCACCACTGGTCCTGGAGATATTGTGGCTGAGGTGCTAGTTCGGGACCTAGGAGACGGACTGGGTGGGGGAGGGGTGGGAAAGAGGTCAAGGTTGGACAGGAAAAAAAAATATTTGACACACTGGGACGGGTAGCTGGCGGGGGTTTGGGAGTGGAGGAAGAGGTGGTGGTTGTAGGAGGTGTTCGTTTGCTGACTTTGGGTGAAGGTGCATGCGCTGGTGGCTGTCGTGAGGTGAATGGCTGTTGGGTGGGTGTGTGCCTGCGTTTGTGTATCTTGGGAGGTGGCGTCACAGACACACTGGGAGAGGACACGGGACGTGTGAATGGTAGTGGGGGTGGTGACTGCACGTGAGCAGGGTGTGGTGGTGAGTGTGCTGGAGAGGTACATAGTGGCTGTAGAGGTAGTGCATGCAGGTGTGAGTGTAGACGAGACTGGAAGGGAGGAGAGAGACGAGGAAGAGGGGGACACAGTGGAGGCAGTGGATGTTGGTGTGTCTGCATGTGTGTGATGCTTGCGTGAGTGCCTGTGGGATGTGTGGTGCTTATGTTTGCCTGAGCTTCCCTTGTGTGTTGACGTGGGTGCATGCTGGTCTGTAGGTGTGCTTGGGATAGGCTGAGGTACAGGGGATTGGGTCGGGTGGAGGAAGTTGGAGGGGGGAGGCTAGACACAGGGACAATGGCTGCCATCAGTGCTGAGGCCAGAGACTGAAAAGCTCGCTGAAGGGCCGCCTGACCAGAATGAATGCCCTCCAGGAATGCATTTGTTTGTTTCAACTGCCTTTCTACACCCTGGATGGCATTCAAAATTGTAGACTGCCCAACAGTGAAGGACCTGAGGAGGTGAATGGCCTCCTCACTGAGGGCAGCAGGGGTGACTGGGGCAGGGCCTGAGGTGCCTGGGGCGAAGGTGATGCCCACCCTCCCAGGTGAGCAGGCACGGGGCAAAGGCTGAGGGGCTGCTGGGAGGGCGGTGCTGGAAGGGGGGGTGGCGGCTGTACCTGTAGATGGGGGTGGCACAGATGTTGCCACCACCACAAGGGAGCTCCCATCAGAGGACGAGTCCGTGTCACTGGTCTCAGCTCCTGTCCCTGCCGTGGAGCTCCCCTCACCCTCCGTCCCACTGGTGAAGTCCGAGTCCGTAGTGTGGCCCTCCATGGCCATGTGGGATGCAGCCCCCTGGTGCTCCGGTGCCACTGCTCCTCCGCCTGATGATGCTAATGCACACAAGAAGAGGGAGACCACAAAAAGGGGGGGACGACAGAAGAAAGATATGTTGAGTGTATGCATTACCGCAACCGTTGGCGGACACGACAGACACAGAAGCCCCCTGCACTATGCCGTGCTCTTGGGCTCCACTGTTCAATTCCTGGGAAATGGCCTACAAGGCTATGGATGACATCTGCACACATAGATGACACAGAGGCATGACTAGGTGTACTTGGCACTCTATATAGGTGGGGTGGGGTGGCACATGGCCTGCCTTACGGAGGGACCTTGCCTACGGAACTCACCCTGGCCTAGGGAAACCCACAGCCCACCTCCCCCACCCAGACCCCTCCACTGCGTGCAAAGTCAGCAGAATGAGAGTGTACTGGCCCCCTTGTTGCTGCTGTGATGCCCTCAAGTGCCCATCCAACTCCGGGTAGGCCACTGCCAGGATCCTGAACATCAGGGGGGTCATGGTGCGACGGGCACCCCTCCCACGTTGGGAGGCCATCTCCAGCTGAGCCTCCGCCGTCTTCTTGCTCCAGCGGCGAATGTCCTCCCATTTTTCTCGGCAGTGGGTGCTCCGTCAGTGGTAGACCCCCAGGGTCCGGACGTCCTTGGCGATGGCACGCCAAATATGTTTTTTCTGGTGGGCCCTGACCTACATGAAATGTACAGGGGGAAGAGTAAGTTATTACCAACTGCACCGTCAAAGTGATTGGCCCCCATCCCTACCCTTGCCATGTGGCACATGCATTCACATTGTTTCATTCACGTTGCACTCTCCGCCCTTCCTTCTTACATCCAGCCCTCTCCACACAAGCATAGCCCATACATCATGCTCCCTGTGTACTTACCTGTTTGTCTGGAGGACCGTAGAGTAGCGTGTACTGGGGGAGGACCCCATCCACGAGTTTCTCCAACTACTTCGATGTGAAGGCAGGGGCCCTTTCCCCAGACACTTGAGCCATTGTCTCTTCCAGACCGAGGTCACAACAGCACTTGCAGTGTAGGTCCTCTCCTGTCGAAGATCAGGTATCGAGTGATTCAATAGATAAAAAATGGCGGTCACGTCCGCGACGGTGCGTACCGTCACTGCCGGCGTACATCGTCATTGGCTCCTGGGACCCATAGGATACAATGTTAACCAATGCAGCATTGCGCTGCGGTCTTTGACCGCCTACCGCGACGGTGTACAACGCCAGCGCAGTTACCTCACATCCCATTGTCCCACTTTAGAGGTCAGGCAGCCACCATTTCAGGGGCCCACATGGCTTCATTTTCAACTGTGTCACACATACCTAGGCCTAGACTCAACACACATACAGGCTACCTTTTGTGTATGAATGGTGTTCTGTGTAAACTGTGGGTACGTACTTCTGAGTTGTTTGACTCTGTGCTCGCTGTTGTCCTTCATAGGCACCGTCCGCTGGGACATGTAAGGAGATGGCGGCATCCTCCGGTGTACCGACCGTTGGTGGACCTGTCGACAGTGAGGGAAAGACATGTGATTATCACATACAGGCTTGACCGTGCCACAATCCAGGAACTGTGTACCCAGTTGGAGCCAGACCTGATGTCAGCAATCCGCTATCCCACAGGAATCCCCCCTCAAGTGCAGGTGCTGTCAGTGCTCCATTTCCTTGCAAGTGGGTAATTTCAAACAACAGTGGCCATAGCATCAGGGATGTCCCAGCCTATGTTTTCCAACGTGTTGTCCAGAGTGTTGTCTGCCCTTCTGAAACACATGCGGAGCTACATCGTTATCCCTCAGGTGGAGGATTTGCCTACAGTGAAAGGTGATTTCTATGCCCTGGGACATATCCCCAACATCATAGGTGCCATTGATGGGACCCATGTGGCTTTGGTACCCCCCCATGGGAGTGAACAGGTGTACAGAAACCGGAAGCGTTATCATTCAATGAATGTACAGATGGTATGTTTGGCAGACCAGTACATCTCCCATGTGAATGCCATGTTCCCTGGCTCAGTGCATGACGCCTACATCCTGCGGAATAGCAGCATCCCTTATGTAATGGGTCAGCTCCAGAGGCACCGTCTGTGGCTATTAGGTGAGCACCTGGAAGCAAGACAGTGGGAATGGTTGTCTGGGTCTGGGGATATCCTTACAGGTTACTGCGTGTCTAACAGTGGTCCCTCGCCATTTGCAGGTGACTCTGGTTACCCCAACCTGTCATGGCTACTGACCCCAGTGAGGAATCCCAGGACAAGGGCAGAGGAACGCTTCACCAAAGAAGGTGTGCCAGATCATCGTGGCCTGCTGTATGCTTCACAACTTGGCTTTGCAACGACAGGTGCCTTTTCTGCAGGAGGATGGTCCAGATGGCGGTGTTGTGGCAGCTGTGGAGCCTGTGGACAGTGAAGACGAGGAAGCAGAGGAAGAAGACATGAACAACAGGGACTCAGTGATCCAGCAATATTTCCAGTGAGACACAGGTAAGAGTACAGACCTGCCTACCACATGTACTTATACACTACTGCCTCTCTACTGTCTGTCGTTTTCACCCAGTGTATGGTCACTGAGTTGTCACTTTCCCTTACAATTTCACAGAGGTGGGTCCCACTGTGTGACATCTGCTTAGATTCCTCAAGGACTAGAGCTGTGTGACATAGGTATGTTGACATTACAATTGAAAGAGCATTTTGTCACTGTAATTGCTAATACACTATTTCAAAATCACAGACAGACTCCAGATTGTTTTGTGCTTTAAGTGTGTTTATTTAAGTGCTCAATATTGGAGAGGGTAGTAAAATGGTGAGGGGTGATGGCGGAGGAATGTCCATGGCAGAGTCCAGTCTATTAGTCTCACAGTTGCATTGCCAATATGGGCATAGGAAGTGGAGCTGGGGCAGTTTAAGTAGGGACAGGGTGACAAAGTGGGACAGTAGGATGACAATCAGGGTGGTCTCATTTCTTGGCAGGGGTCTTGGCATTGTGCTCTGTCTTGTTCCTGGATCTCAGGGACTGTTTGCGGGGTGGTTCTCCCTCTACAGGGGGTGGGGTACTGGTGTGGTGGTCCTGTGGCGGTCGTCCTGTCCACTAGCGCCGGCGGAGGTGGTGGGCAGTTCATAGTCCATGCTAGTGTCAGGGGCCCCTTGTAGTGCCACAGTGTCCCTCCTGGTTTTGAGTACTTCCTTCAGCACCTATGAAGGTGCCCAGGGTGGAGATGATGGTTCTGAGTTCCTCCCTGAAGCCCATATACTGTTCCTCCTGCAGGCGCTGGGTCTCCTGAAACTTGGCCAGTACCGTTATTATCGTCTCCTGGGAGTGGTCGTAGGCTCCCATGATGGAGGAGAGGGCCTCGTGGAGAGTGGGTTCCCTTGGCCTGTCCGCCCCCGTCGCACAGCAGCCCTCCCAGTTCCCCTGTGTTCCTGGGCCTCCGTCCCCTGGACCGTGTGCCCACTGCCACTGCCCCCAGGTCCCTGTTGTTGTTGGTGTGGTGGCTTAGCCTGGGTTCCCTGTAGTGGTGGACACACAGCTGAATGACGTGTCCTGGGGACGGAGGTATGGGCCCGCTGGTTGGGTGCTGTGCTGGTGTTTCCAGAGGGGGGAAGCTCTGTAGTGGCCTGTGACTGTGTGATGGGAACCGACTGTCCCGAGGTCCCCGATGGGCCGGGCTGGTCATCTAGATCCAGTTGGACAGAGCTGCTGTCATCACCGTGGGCCTCTTCTGTTGGTGGTGTGGACATGTGTGGACCCTCCTGTCCGGTGATGTTGGGTAGGGGTCCTGCCGGGGTATAAAAGGATGTTTATTACATCTGTGTGTGGCATGGTGTGCAATGGGTGGGTGACCGTGTACCCCAGTGCTTGCATTCCGGTGTGGGACCTTGTGTGATGATGGTTTAGGGGGTTGTATGGGTATGTGCAGTGGGCATGCTTTAGTGATGGGTGTCCATGCTTTGTTGTTGCATGCAGGGCTTGGTGTTGGGATGGGTGGTTTGTGAGGTTGGGACATATGTGAGGAGTTGGAGTGCTGGGGGTGAGGGTGGGGGTATGTGCTGGCATGCAGGTAGAGTGGGGGATGTAATAGTTAAGATTTGTCTTACCAGAGTCCAGTCCTCCACCTACTCCTGCAAGGCCCTCAGGATGCAGAATCGCCAAGACCTGCTCCTCCCATGTTGTTAGTTGTGGGTGAGGAGGTGGGGGTCCGCCGCCAGTCCGCTGAAGCGCTAGGTGGTGTCTTGAGACCACGGAACGCACCTTCCCCCGTAGGTCGTTCCACCTCTTCCTGATGTCCTCCCGATTTCTTGGGTGCTGTCCCACTGCATTGACCCTGTCCACTATTCTTCGCCATAGCTCCATCTTCCTTGCAATTAAGGTGTGCTGCACCTGAGATCCGAATAGCTGTGGCTCTACCCGGACGATTTCCTCCACCATGACCCTGAGCTCCTCCTCCGAGAACCTGGGGTGTCTTTGCTGTGCCATGGGGTGGTGTAAGTGATGTGTGGGGTGATAAGTGTGCTGATATGTAGTGGGGTGTTGTGTGAGGTGCGTGGAAGTTCTGTGGGTGATGGTGTTGTGTGCCTGTGGATGCTGTTGTTCTTGCTGGTGCTGTCTCTCTCTGGCTTTCATTCGTGATTTGTTGTCGTAAGGGTTTGTGGGTGATGTGGGTATGTGTTTTATATTGTATTGGGTGTGTGGGAGTGGTGTGTGTATGTGTATCAGGTGTGTGTATTTCGATTTGTTCAATGTGGCTGTGTTTTGTAAATGTGTGTGTATTTTGAGCGCGGCGGTGTGTACCGCCAATGGAATACCGCGGTTGAAAGACCGCTGCGTGGATTCGTGTGTCATGATAGTGTGGGCGTATTTCTGTTGGCGTGACAGTGGAGGTTTTGTTTTCGCCAGTTTATCACTGACCTTTGGTGTGGCGGAATTGTGTGGGTGTCTAGATTTTGGCGGATTCCGAACTGTGGGTCATAATAGCTGTGGCGGAATTCCGCAGCCGCGGCGGTGTGTTGGCAGTCTTCTGTATGGCGGTAGGCGGCTTTTACCGCCAATGTTGTAATGAGGGCCTATGTGTCATTAAAAAATGCATATGCAGATCAAGTCACAAAGTTTTGCGCCTTGAATGGAATATCCTTCAAACGAAAGTGGGAATTTGTTGCCTGAAAATGATGAAGTCTATATGAGTTTTACTATGCAAATTATTGATACTTTGGAAGAGCTAAAGGCTTTACAACACAATGTTCCTAAAGAGGAACGCAGAGAGTGGCAGAAGTTTTAATGTATCCAGAGGGATGATGATATCTGGATGACAGGAGAAGGGAAGGTAGTTCTGTCAAATAGTCTAATGACTTAAATGGCTAGATACTATCATGGACAAGCTCACATAGGGAGAGATGCTATGGTCTGCAGTTTCAAACAGCATTGGTTAAATCCAATATTTAGACAGGTTGCCAAAGCAGTTTGTCACAGATGCATTATTTGTCAACAGATGAATGTTGGCAAAGGAACAGTGGTCAATATGAGACATATTGGCACGGCAGGAGGACCATTTGGCAGAATGCAGATGGATTTCATTGAGTTGCCTGTGTGTGCTGGTTTGAAGTACATGTTGGTGATTGTGTGTATTTTCAGTCACTGGATTGAGGCTTATCCTATAAGGAGAAAAGATAGCCTTACAGTAGCAAAGTTACTACTTAGATAGTTCATACCACATTTCGGTTTTCCGGTCTCTTTGGAAACAGATAGGGGAAGACACTTCAGCAGTTAAGTGATTACGTTGCTATGTTCAGCTTTAAACATTGAACAGAAGCTCCATTGTAGTTACTGCCCAGAAGCTTCAGGACTCGTAGAGCAGATGAATGGCACTCTGAAATCGAGATTGTCAAAAATGTGTGCATCCACAAATTTGAAACGGCCAGATGCTTTGCCGTTGGTTCTAATGTCAATGAGAAGCCCTCCTGACAAGAAAACAGTACTGTCGCCCCATGATATCCTCATGTGAAGAGCTATGAGATTACCAGCTATTCCTACAAATGCTCTTGTGAACATTGCAGATGATATGGTGTTAGACTACTGCAAGGGTCTAGCTGATGTGGTATGATCTTTCTCTCATCCTATGGAAGCTACCACACTTCAACTGTCTCAAGGCCAAGGACACAACCTGAAGGCTGGTGATTGGGTTGTTATTCGTAACCATGAACTCATGCTTGGAGCCAAGGTGGAAGGGACCGTATCAGGTGATATTAATCACGACTACAGCTCTGAAGTGTGCAGGACTTGCGAACTGGATTTATGCAAGTCATACTCAGAAAGGAAATAATCCAACAAAGCAAAATGAAGAGCTGTTGAGATGACCTGCACCTAAGCGTATTCCAGGTCAAGAGAAAGAAAGAGAAGAGCTGGAGACTGCACCTGGAATAGCTTCAGTCGACTTACTCATTACTGTGTCAGACAAAGTGGAAGGTATCCTGGAAGTTAAGGGTGAATCATTGTCAAATGAAACAGCAAAAGAACCGGTCCAAGAAGAACACCAGAGAGAGAACTGGTGCAGAGAAGACCTGCTCAGAGTAGGGTGTCCTCAGAAGCAGATGGTCTGACAAACGAGAATGAACAAGTGACTGACTCCAGTGGAAAGGGAGTTGAGAAAGATCCAAACCAAAAGGGTTTGACTCCTCCTGAACCAGTTGCGGGAACTACAAAAGGGGAAGAGTTTGATTCTGAAAAGAGCATTAACAAGAAAACCATGAAAAGGTGATAACTGGCCAGAGAAAAGTTCAGAAGCAGGGAAGATTAATGTAGTACCACCAAATCAGGAAGAAAACGAGTTGAACACAGAAGAAGATCTGAGTGAAGGAGAAGCAGGTGGTGGTTAAAGATTAAAAAAGAAAAGAGTTGCCAATAAGAGATGTTATGGTCCTGAATGGGCATATGCAACTACTGGTGAAAGGCAAGAAGAGGTTTTGAATTTTTGTTTTGATGGAGACATTCCAGGTTTTTATTTTGGCATGTGAAGATAGCTGATGAAGATTTGTTGGGAAAATTGAATTTTGGAAAACAAGGTGAAAAGACTTTGTTGAAAAAGCACCTAAAATGACTTTGATACCTTAACTTGACAAGCTGCTAAACTTATTTTGACAATTTCTACCAAACTTTGACAAAGGGTTTTGATAGTGTGAATGAACTTTTGAAAAAAAAAAAAGAACAAAAATTAGGAGGGATTGAATTTGAAGATCGAAGATTGAAAGTTTAATTTTTTTTAAATTGTTGTCTTTTGTTTCTTGGATTTTTGCTGCATAGCCATTGTTTTTGCTTATATTTGTTGATTCTTTACAGACCATCGGAAACTTTAGTAATCAACACACTCAGAGTAGTCGTTGTAAATGTATAGGTATTGGTTTGGAAATTGTTAGTGCAATAGCATGTTTGTTATTGATTGTGAGTGTGATTGTCTTTGATTCACATGGAGCCAACCATACCATAGCTGCACGTACAACTGTTACTCTTTCAAAATAAATTCCTACTCTTTCAGCAATAGATAGGTTTAAAATAGATGAGAGATACATGAAGAGAAAGAATTTTCTTCTAATGTCTTCTATCGCTTATTGTGTGAGTATGTTGATGTAATGGATGCGAAAGATTGTTATGTCTGTACGCAGATTCCAGCCTCTGTTGAGCAGGGAATTGCCTATTATAGTCTACCGCTTACTTATGCCATACGTTGTAGTCTTTTACTAACACGATTCTATAACCAAGAGTATATTCAATATTTTATACTCAAACATAGACATTGTGTTTTCTTTTGTGCCTATTATTAACCCCTAGGATGCCTGGAGCGAGCTGGTCTCGTCCTGGCACACGTTTCCCGTGTGCCTGGACGAGACCAGCTCGTCCTGCACCTAGCCCAGCGCTCTCCCCCTGGGCCTCCCTCCCACATTCCCCAGTTGGGGATGGAAAGGGAATCGCTTCCCCTTCCACCCCCCAACCTCCCAGTGACATCTGATGACGTCAGCATGCAAATCGCACGCTGACCTCATCAGAGGTCTCCTCCGATCGCACTTCCCGGAAGAAAAATGCAAAAGCATTTCTCTTCCGACCGGGAGGTGGGATGGGAGAGACATGAAAGGAAAGGGAAGCCCTTTCCTTTCATGTCTCTCGAAGCATTTCTGCTGCCCGATCGCAATGCGATCAGGCAGCAGAAATGCCCACTAGACACCAGGGATTTTTTTGGGGGGATATTTCAATAAGGGGAGCGGACCCTTGGACAAGGGCTGCTCCCTGGGGGGCCAAATCTTTTTTAGGCCATTTCTGCCCCCCCGGGGGCAGATTGGCCTAATATAATTAGGCCAATCTGCCCCCGGGGGGGGCAGGAAAACCCCTAGACACCAGGGATAAAAAAAAATTGTTTATTTTTTTATTTGTGGGGAACGACCCCTTAGGCAAGGGTCGCTCCCGGGGGGGCAAATTCTTTTTAGGCCATTTCTGCCCCCACTGGACACCAGGGATTTTTTTTATCAATAATTAAGCATAAGGGGGGGGCAGAAAGTCTACTAGATGTCAGGGAATTAAAAAAAGTAAACTGTGGGGGGTGGCTACCAACCAGTATGGGCCTCGTTATGCCCCCACCCCAACTAAAGGACGTAACAGTCTTTCAGCTCTCCCCCGCACACTAAAACAAGAGGACAGTTGATTATTTTGAGTTTTGGTTTTACATTTGGGCCATGAGAGCTTGGTAACTCTCAAAATCGTCCCACTTGGAATGGTGAGGGCTGCACTTTTTTTACTTTGGGACACTGCCATGTAGAAAAATCCACAAGACCTTGACACATCTGAAAACTAAACATCTGGTTGATACCAGGGTGGTGTGCTTCACATGCACCATTTCCTTCCCTCAATGCCCTGCAAACCTCCAACTTTGCTGGAAATCACACATTTTTCCCATATTTTTGTGATGGAACCTTCTGGAATCTGCAGGAATCCACAAAATTCCTACCACCCAACATTGTCTCATCTATACCGATAAAAATTCTGCTGCACTTGTCAGCCTAAAAATGTTTTTTTTCAAACTGCGCTTTTGGACCCGCTTTGGTTCCCCCTCAATTTCGACATGTTTTTGGCTCTTCCCTGTCACAGGCACTTGGTCCACCTACACAAGTGAGGTATCATTTTTACCGGGAGACTGAGGGGAACATTGGGTGGTAGAAAATTTGTCCCAATGCGGTGATCCCACATAGAAATGTAGAAAAAATGTGATTGTTTAGCTAAATTTGAGGTTTGCTGACGATTCTCAGGACACGGAAAGGATTGACAGACTGATAGCTCTTTCTCGATTCTGTGGGTGGTGATGCATGGCCGTTCTTAGTTGGTGGAGTGATTTGTCTGGTTAATTCCGATAACGAACGAGACTCCTCCATGCTAACTAGTTACGCGACCCCCAGCGGTCGGCATCCAACTTCTTAGAGGGACAAGTGGCGTTCAGCCACACAAGATCAGGAAGCTCCTGAAAGACCTGGCTCTTCGAGAAGTAGCTCCCCCCCACCAGTGCCTTGAGACTCTCCCGGGTGAATAGTGTGCTCAACAAATTAATTGATTGATTGATTGATTCTGGGTAAGAAAACATTGGGGGATCCACGCAAGTCACACCTCCCCTGACTCCCTCGGGTGCCTAGTTTTCAGAAATGTCTGGGTTTGGTAGGTTTCCCTATATGGCTGCTGAGCCCAGGACCAACAACGCAGGTCCCCCCCACAAAAACAGGTAGTTTTGTATTTGATAATTTTGATGTGTCCAGATAGTGTTTTGGGGCATTTCCTGTTGCGAGCACTAAGCCTACCCACTCTAGTGAGGTACCATTTTTATCGGGAGACTTGGGGGAAAGCTGGGTGGAAGGAAATTTGTGGCTTTTCTCAGATTCCAGAACTTCCTGTCACCGAAATGTGAGGAAAAAGTGTTTTTTAGGCCACATTTTGAGGGTTGCAAAGGATTCTGGGTAACAGAACCTGGTGCGAGCACCACAAGTCACCGCATCTTGGATTCCCCTAGGTGTCTATTTTTCACAAATGTGCAGGTTTGCTAGGTTTCCCTAGGTGCTGGCTGAGCTAGAGGCCAAAATCCACAGCTAGGCACTTTGGAAAAAACAGGTCTGTTTTCTTTGGGAAAATGTGATGTGTCCGCATTGTGTTTTGAGGCATTTCCTGTTGCGGGTGCTAGGCTTACCTACACAAGTGAGGTACCATTTTTATTGGGAGACTTGAGGGAACGCTGGGTGGAAGGAAATTTGTGGCTCCTCTCAGATTCCAGAACTTTTTGTCACCGAAATGAGAGGAAAAGGTGTTTTTTGGGCCACGTTTTGAGGTTTGCAAAGGATTCTAGGTAACAGAACCTGGTGAGAGCCCCAAAAGTCACCCCCATCTTGGATTCCCCTAGGTGTCTAGTATTAAAAAATTAGCAGGTTTGCTAGGTTTCTCTAGGTGCCGGCTGAGCTAGAGGCCAAAATCCACAGCTAGGCACTTTGCTATAAACAGGTCTGTTTTCTTTGGGAAAATGTGATGTGTCCGCGTTGTGTTTTGAGGCATTTCCTGTAGCGGTTGCTAGGCCTACCTACACAAGTGAGGCACCATTTTTATTGGGAGACTTGCGGGAATGCTGGGTGGAAGGAAATTCGTGGCTCCTCTCAGATTCCAGAACTTTGTGCCACCGAAATGAGAGGGAAAAGTGTTTTGTTTTTTTGGCCACATTTTTAGGTTTGCAAAGGATTCTGGGTAACAGAACATGGTGAGAGCCCCACAAGTCACCCCATCTTGGATTCCCTAGGTGTCTAGTTTTCAAAAATGTGCAGGTTTGCTAGGTTTCCCTAGGTGCCGGCTGAGCTAGTGGCCAAAATCCACAGCTAGGCACTTTGCAAAAAACAGGTCTGTTTTCTTTGGGAAAATGTGATGTGTCCACATTGTGTTTTGAGGCATTTCCTGTCGCAGGTGCTAGGCCTACCCACACAAGTGAGGTACCATTTTTATCGGGAGACTTGGGGGAACGCTGGGTGGAAGGAAATTTGTGGCTCCTCTCATATTCCAGAACTTTCTGTCATCGAAATGTGTGGAAAACGTATTTGTTTGGCCAAATTTTGAGGTTTGCAAAGGATTCTGGGTAACGGAACCTGGTCATAGCCCCACAAGTCACCCCATCTTGGATTCCCCTAGGTATCTAGTTTCCAAAAATGTGCAGGTCTGGTAGATTTCCCTAGGTGCCGGCTGAGCTAGAGGCCAAAATCCACAGCTAGGCACTTTGCAAAAAACACGTCAGATTTCAATGTAAAAATGTTATGTGTCCATGTTGCGTTTCCTGTCGCAAGCATTAGGCCTACCCATGCAAGTGAGCCACCATTTTTATCGGGAGACTTGGGGGAACATAGAATAGCAAAACAAATGTTATTGCCCCTTGTCTTTCTCTATATTTGTTCCTCCCAAATGTAAGACAGTGTGTAAAAAAAACGTCTATTTGAGAAATGCCCTGTAATTCACATGCTATTATGGGCACCCCAGAATTCAGAGATGTGCAAATAACCACTGCTTCTCAACGCCTTATCTTGTACCCATTTTAGAAATACAAAGGTTTTCTTGATAACTATTTTTCACTCTTTATATTTCAGCAAATGAATTTCTGTATACCCAGTATAGAATGAAAACCCATTACAAGGTGCAGCTAATTTATTGCCTTTGGGTACCTAGTGTTCTTAATGAACCTACAAGCCCTATTTATCCCTGCAACCAGACGAGTCCAGCAGACGTAACGGTATATTGCTTTAAAAAATCTGACATCACAGGAAAAAGTTGAGTAAAAGGTGGAGAAAAATTGCTGTTTTTTTCACCTCAATTTCAATTTTTTTTTTTAATTTCAGCTGGGCTGTTATTTTCTGTAGGAAACCCTTGTAGGAGCTACACAAATTACCCCTTGCTGAATTCTGAATTTTGTCTACTTTTCAGAAATGTTTAGCTTTCTGAGATCCAACATTGGTTTCACACCCATTTCTGTGACTAACTGGAACAAAAATAGTAAAAACGGGGTATGACCCAGTAAAAAAACAAATTGTGTTGAAAAATTGGGTTTTCTGATTCAAGTCTGCTTGTTCCTGAAAGCTGGGAAGATGGTGATTTTAGCACTGCAAACCCTTTGTTGATGCCCTTTTCAGGGGAAAAAACGACAAGCCTTCTTTTCCAGCCCTTTTTTCGATTAAAATGTTTTTTTTTTGTATTTTGGCTAATTTCTTGATCTCCTTCAGGGGACTCCACAAAATCGGAGCACCTCTAGAATCCCTAGGATGTTGGAAAAAAAGGATGCAAATTTGGCGTGGATAGCTTATGTGGACAAAATGTTATGAGGGTCTAAGTGCGAACTGCCAAAAATAGCCAAAAAAAGGCCTGGCACCTGAGGGGGAAAAGGCCTTGCAGTAAAGGGGTTAAGGATCTCAATAAGATAGTTAGAGATCATAACATAGAGATCTTAAAGGGTTTCTTTGAATCTACATTAACACCGGAAAAGGCATGCGGTATGCATGTCTTTCACAAATGGAATCAATCCATGTTTAAAAGGCAAGCCTACGAACTAATGAAAGTGACCGGTGACATGGGCGTTGTCAGAAGCCCACATAGAGATTACAACACGCGCGCTCGGCCCTTAAAAAACAGAGCTGGGGACCTTGGGGAGGAACCGGCTCGACATTTTTCTAAGGTGCTCTCGTTCCCACTGTCGCAATATTTGTACATTTAGTGTAACCCCTGCTCTGGCAAAGGCATGTGATTAAGCTGGAGCGCTCAGCGGCCTGCAACGAAACGTAGTTCTCAGTGAAAAATGACAGCTGTTTCTCCAAATGACCTGTAGTTAAGGATGTGGCAGATACGACGCCTCGAGTTAGGGAAGTGCCCAGAAGGGTGGAGCCTCTTTCATCGGTGGGTTTGTACTCGCCATTGTCGAGATGACATGGGAGTTCAGTCACTGCCGCACTTGTGCTGTCTGGGAGCAAGTTATTACCGTGCAGGACCTAGGGAAGGGGACAGACAGCGAGAACTGCTCACTTCAGACCCCTGCCGCCTTCCCCACCCCCTTCCGCCCCCGCTTGTCTCCCTCATCATTCCTAAGGCTCAGCGCCCTCTTCATATTTCTTGTCGCATCTACCCCTAGCCAGAAGAAATGTCACTCGCTGGAGAAAAAATGAACATTGCAACATATTTAATTTTGCTCTTTCAACCTTAATATTTCATCTCGGCTTTGAAATGCCCCTGCCTTCATATCTGAGTAAATGGCAGTGTTCAGTGGTAGTATGAGAAAATCGCCCGATGTTGTAAATTCAGTTTATTGTATATGGTGTGATTGCAGATGATATTACAGCAGAGAGAGCACTGGGAAAAGAAAATATTATTTTGCACGTATTATTCTTGACCATTATGGTCTGTGGCAGGTGTCTAGTTTGGTATCCTGTAAACAGGGCAACTAGAAGTATACGATTCTGCGGCCGCAGCGTTTTATTCATAATTAGACATTTGCTGTACTTGCCACATAATCCTTCCTCTGATGTATGATCTGCAGATTTGAACCAAACTGCCTTTCTATCTCAAACGGATCAAAAATGAATAAAAACGTGATGATGTGTCATTGCTTAATTTGTAAATAAAAAAGTGTCTGTGCCCAAAGCCCTCCTTTTAGTCGCACAGCTGCTGCAATTAAATGTGCAAAATCGGAATACTGAGGCAGCGTAGTCCTGCAGCCATATGAGGCCTCTCCAATCCATTTAAAGCCATTATCTCCCGTCCCTTCCTCGCCTTCCTTAACAACCAATGAGGCTCCTTTGCCTCACCTAGACCCTGCCCTCTCTTTTTAAAAGAGCCCCTCACCCCACCCACTCCTGTTTTCTTTTGTCTCCTTACCTGGTGAGACTTACCTCTTCTCTCCTCCTTGTTGTGGCTGAGAGGGGTGTCGTCCTCTTCTATGGCGCTGGTCGCGGTGAATCTGGTGCCGTTTTTCCCTCGCTTGGCAAACGGTATGGTAGAGGCATGCGGGGCTGCCTCTCTGTGGTTTCCTGTAACATCATCTGATGCAGTCGGACGACTCTGCTATGGCTGGGGCTGTGTTTCCAGGTTGAAGGTGTCACAGAGCAAATCGATCGCCCGGCAGCAAGTTTCTGCATTTTTTGGGGTAAGGCGGGTGTTTGGGCCCGTGTTTTGTTTTATATTTTTCGTTGATTATCCTGATTGGGGGGCCTATTAGGGATCAACTTGTGATTGGTGATTGGAGAGGCCATTTTTAGCCTTTTTAAGCCTGGGAAGGTGGTGTTGGACATTTGTTTTGTGCCATCTTGTCAGGGAAGAAGGGTGCAAAATGCAGGAGAGTGATTTCTTCTTCTTACTCTTCTGAGGATGGGGGATTCCTGTGCCATTGCAGTCTACTACAGTGGACAGGACTGATATGGCTAGTTCTACTTCTCTTATGTCTTGTGAGGAAGTTCAGGACATGATTGAGGTGGCAGTTTCCAGGGCTCTCCAGGCTGGGGCTGTTCGTGCAGGTCGTCCCTCTGCTGCTACCACCTCCATGGAGGCTGCTGGTCCCTCTTCCTCTGAGGAGGATGGCCCTTCTATGTCTTCTGGGGGCAAATATGTGTCTTGTGAGAAAATGTGGAGTATTCTGGCTCACGTCCAGGACAATTTGGGTTTTCCTGCTGCTTTTCAACCTGCAGGGGAGGATTCTACCCTATTTCCTCAATATGTGACTCCTTCTCGGTTTTCTATGCCTTTCCTGGGGCCTGTTAAGGACATGGTTTCTGGTAATGGAAGGAGGTGGACAAAGCCCAGATTCCACATTTTCTCCCAAAAATGTATTTGCTGGAAGGAGAGGATGCTCTGCCTCCTTCTCTGTGTTTATATTCCATGCTGGCTACTTTAATTGGTAAAACAGCTGTCAATCAGGAAGACTGTACTCTTTCTGATGCCACCGATGGGAAGGTGGACTCTGGTTTGAAGAGGGCTTTTTCTGCTGGAAATTTGACTCTTCGGGCTGGTATTTTTTCAGCTTATTCTGTGCAGTCCTTGGTTCAGGACTTTGACAAACTTGCGTTAGCTGTGCAGGATGGGTCAGAATGTTCTGAATTGCTGTCCGTTATGGAACAACAGGCCCGTTTATTGGTTGATTTTTCTTTGGATATTATCTGCTCTTCGGCTACGGCTTATGGGGCAGTGATTGGGGCACGCAGGTCTCTTTGGTTGCGGCAATGGAAGGTTGATCCTGGGGAGAAAGCGGCTCTCCTAAGACTTCCTTTTGAGGGTCAGGCTCTGTTTGGAGATCAATTGCCTGCAATTATTTCTAAGGCCTTTAAGGACCGCAAGCATGCGTTGCCTTATAAAGGAAGCTCCACATCTGGCAAAGGGTGGAAGTCGCACTCCAGGCCCTCTCCAAAGTTTGTTCTTCGGTCCTCTTCTTCCAGGAAGCGTAGGTTTCAACCTAGGTTTTCTCCTAAGAGGTCTGTTCCTTCGGCGAAAGGGGCTGCTAAGAAGGGTTCCTGACAATCATGGTTTTGGAGAACGGTCAATGGGAGGATGGCTGAGACATTTTCTGTTTGAATGGAGAAAGGATGTCACCGATCAGTGGGTCCTGAACATTGAAGAAAATGTATACTCCATAGAGTTCAATCTTGATCCTCCAGACACTTGGGTTCGTCCAACTCCTTTACCTGTGGAAGAAGGCAGGCGGGAGGCTTTGGTGGAGGGAGTCCAATATTTGCTGTCCAAAGGGGCCATTTGCAGGGTTCCAGTGGAGGAATGGGGAAAGGGGACTTATTCTGTTCTGTTCCTTGTTCCAAAACTGCAGGGGGTTTCCGTCCTGTCTTGAATCTCAAATGGGTAAATTCTTGGATCAAGACTGTGCACTTCCAGATGTTGTCCATTCAAGGATATTGTTCCTCTCATTTTGCCAGGGGATTTTTTGAGGTCTATGGATCTTCAGGATGCTTACCTCCACGTAAACCTGCGTGATGCATGTATGTAAAAAGTAGGTAAAATGGAAGGTGTCAGCATATCATAAGCTTGGTAAAGAGTCTTCTTAAGGGTCAAAGAAGATCTAAGTGCTCTCAGCAAGCAATGGGAAAATGCAGGGGAAGGGAAAAGATGTCTGTACCTTTCCTCTCCAGCGGAATCATTCTTCTGCCTCTCCTGTAAATCAATCTGTAAAAGTCCTAGTTAAAGCGATGATTAGTCCATTGGTAATGCCCAAAGATTGGAAGCTCAAGTGGTCTAATCTCTTCACATTACACAACAACCTGTGAAACAGTCTTTTAGGTTCCCAGGACCATCCTGGGACGGTAGCTGTCCTTGGTCTCCTGTACAACTTTTGCAACATAATGAATAGGAGCAGACTTCACATTGTCGGTCTCTCTGTGTCTCCGGCTCCATGGTTGCTTTCTCAGGCTCTCTATGAGTAAAACAATAGCATTTCTATTTCTAAACTAACATTTCATGTGAAAGGCATCTGAAAAGGATTGTTGTAAAATCATAATCAATGGTTACATTTCAATTAATATGGTTATACCACACACTTTTCTTCTAACACTACAGTGAATGCACCTCAGTATGGATTTTGAGTGCACCACTTCATAATTAGATCATCTTTAATTCACACATTATATTTTGATTATGGTCACCTTTTGCTGAACATTGTCATGTCAAAGATGGCAGCCATTTCTCAGCTGCATCAGAAGCAAGCAAATAAGAGTGACAGGGAAGCCAGCAAACAATGGACAGGCCCTAAGCCCACTATTAGCTAACAGCATGTTTCATCACAGACAGCACATGCGCTGTCATAGGTGAAACCTAATAACTAGCACACTTCCCGTGCCCAAACTTATTGACTTTGCCAATGCTTGTTTACAGATGTTATTTATGCTTCCAAAATGGGTAATTGTTGCTTCCAGAAGTATTGGTAATGGATTGTGTTAGCTAATGCAGTGAAATGCTATTCAATGTATTTTTAATGCGTAGCATCTGCTGTTACTACTGAAGTGAAATTTTATCTTTTTAAATGTAAGAATAAGGCTCTCATTATGTGGTGTATACACGCTTTTTTTATTTGCATCACAAGGTAAAACAGATGTGGCCCAAGCAATACAATTCTTGTGTTTCGACTATGTACCACATTTAATGGTAATACCCGTCGATTGCATGCTGTGGTTCATGTTTTAATAAAGCTTGTTTTATAGAAGTTTGCTATCAGTGAGTGAAAACAAGCCAAATTCCCTACAGTGAGTACAGGTTGTCATGCACCAACACTACAAATCGGCTTGGTTTTTGATAAGAAACATAAATAAAAGCAGGATTGATGCTCCAGTGGGTCAAACGCTCATGCTGAGATGTGCTGCGATCAGGAAGTCTTGACTAAAACAAACTGAGCCTTCCATGGTTCCGAGGTGGTTACATTGACTATTATTAAATTAAAAATGGGTATTAGTATAACACATAACAGGTTAATTACTATTATTATAAAAAAAAAGCTTAATGGCTTTATAAGTATGGGTTCTATCTAGGAGATATTTCGCATATATAGAAGTAAAACGTCTTTTTATGACATTTACAGTTTGTATATCTCTGCTCAAACAAATAAACGCATTACTTGTATTTTACTGTCAACTATCAGAAGGATAGCTATAATGGTAATATCACACCACAGAAGCTTGTCGGAAGGGTTGCTATAGTGTAATGTGACTGTAGTTGCAATTCTCGACAGAGCTTTTTTCCACCCCTCAAGGTCTCAATATGTTCCATTCGCCTCGTCCTGCACTCACTTCCATAACAAACTAAATTACACTGCACCTTCTCCTGTACCTCAGCGAATTAGAAAGACATTACGAGGTGTCATGCTCTGTCCTTTAGGGTGGCGATTTTATTTTATACATTTCGCGCAGCTCTGAGTCTGTGAACTCAAGAACGTGTCCAATAATGGGTGGAGTCTGTCAGAAAAAAAATCAAGGCCAGTGAAGAGTGACAGCAGTTTTGAAATAACTAACGAGTGTTCGGGCATGTAGTGATGCAATAGAATGTAATTTTTTTTAATGTTGCACGTTTTGAAATACATTCAGTTATGGATCACGGATCGTCAGGTTCAATCAGGAAAACTGAACCTGTCTTCAATAAAGATCCCAATTATAGCCACACTTCATCTCAGCGTCATTGTAATTAGTCAATACAAATTGGCAACTATTGGGAAGTGGATTATTAGTAAGGGCAGGTAGGTACCTACACTTAGCAATAGTCCACAACTCCGCCACTTAGGTCCAGTCAGGGTCTCAATAAATTAATCCTGGCTGAAGCCTTGGTAGCTTGGCAACGAGCAACAAGGATTCACTTAGAAGACAAAGGGGGTCATTACAACCCTGGCGGACGGTGTTATAGCAGTGGTAAGACCGCCAACAGGCCGGCGGTAAAAAAATTGGAATTACGACCGTGGCGGAAACCGACAACAAAGACAGCCACTTTAACACTCCGACCGCCACGGCGGTACAGACAAACAGCTTGGCGGTCACCGCCAACAGACAGGCGGGAGATAATGTACCGCCCACAGTATCACAACCAACCAATCCGCCACCTTTTCCGGGGCGGATTCACCGCGGATAAAAACACGGCGGAAACAGCCATATCAAAGGGAAAACGCTCACCTCTACACACTCCATGAGGAACGACGACACCATGGAACCGGAACTCCAAATCCTCCCTGCGATAGTCTTCCTGCTCCTATACGACGATCATCAACGGCGGCAGCGAAGACAACGGTGAGTACTGCACCTACGACATAGGGGAGGGGAGGCAAAAGACAGGGACACACAAACGCAACACCCCCACCCCGACCCTCACCCACTACAACACACACACCAATGCATATCCAAACATTACATTAACAACCCCCATCCCCCCCGGAAGAATGCAAAGACAAAAGGAAATGAGTTCAACCACTGTAATATATCAAAATACAGTAACCAAATATATACAGATATATATACACATTCAACAAAATATACATCACGATTAGTAGTGCAGGTAATGCACCATTCATTGTCCGTGGACCACTGGGCCCAAAATGCATGGGCGAGGCCCACATCAGATACCTGATCAAAACGGAGAGAACACGGCTGGGGCATCAGATAGAAATACAACAGGCACCTCAGGGGGAAGGGAAAGGGGGGCACCTCAGCCTAATGAGTGCACCACGCCAGATCCACGAGGGGGCTCCATGCCCATTGATGTATCCTGGGGAGTGCAAAGCCACAGTCTCTCAAGTCTCTACAGTGGGTGGTTTGCCCACTGTACCATCCTGGGGAGTGCAAAGCCACAGTCTCTCAAGTCTCTACAGTGGGTGGTTTGCCCACTGTTCACTCCTGGGGAGTGCAAAGCCACAGTCTCTCAAGTCTCTACAGTGGGTGGGTTGCCCACTGTACCATCCTGGGGAGTGCAAAGCCACAGTCTCTCAAGTGGAATACAGTCTCCACAGGTTCTGGAGGGGGACTGGTGCCCAGAGTGCTTCATCCTGTGAAGGACAGAGGTAGTGGATGCATGTCTCCACTGGTTCTGGAGGGGGACTGGTGCCCAGAGTGCATCACTCACCCCGTGACGGTCCCAGTTGCGTCACTGCCCCTGCCGCCCATGGGGCAGCGGTGCTTGCCATGGCGGTCTTTGCCCTGTTCAGTGGTGCTTGCCCTGTTCAGCGGTGCTTGCCATGGTGGTCTTTGCCCTGTTCAGCGGTGCTTGTCATGTTCAGCGGTGCTTGCCATGTTCAGCGGTGCTTGCCATGGCGGTCTTTGCCCTGTTCAGCGGTGCTTGAGTTGGCAGTTTCTGACCTGTTCAGCAGTGCTTGCCCTGTTCAGTGGTGCATTCCATGGCGGTCTTTGCCTTGTTCAGCGGTGCTTGAGTTGGCAGTTTCTGACCTGTTCAGCGGTGCTTGCCCTGTTCAGCAGTGCATTCCATGGCGGTCTTTGCCTTGTTCAGCGGTGCTTGAGTTGGCAGTTTCTGACCTGTTCAGCGGTGCTTGCCCTGTTCAGCGGAGCTTGCCATGGCGGTCCTTCATTGCCCAGCTGGGCTGGGGCTGGCGGTCCTTCATTGGGCAGCTGGGCTGTGGCTGCCGGGGCCCTCCTGGGCAGCTGGGCTGTGGCTGGCGGTGGCCTCCCGGGCACTGACTCTGGCGGTGGCCTCCTGGCCAGTGACGATCGGGCTGCCCTCCTGGGCACTGACTCTGGTGGGCTCCTGGCCAGTGACGATTGGGCTGGTGGTGGCCTCCTGGGCAGCGGGGATGATGGTGGTCTTCTCCGCCGTGCTGCTCCTCCCAGACTTTGGAGATTTCTTCTGCCCCTTCCCCACCTTGGGAGGAGTCACAGCTGAGTCGACACTCCCCCCGGGACCCTTGTGAGCGGCTTTGCTGGCTGGAGTCTTCACCCTCTCCCGCCGGGAACTGTCCAACTTCTGGTGCTTCACCGGGGGGGACTGGCTGTGCTGTGGCTCCGTGTCACACTGGCTGTCCTGGTGGCCGGAGCACTCCACATACCTGTAACAACAGGCACCACTGGTCCCGGAGATTTTTTGGCTGAGGTGCTAGTACGGGACCTATGATTTGGAGGGGGGTGGGAAAGAGGTCAAGCTTGGTCAGGAAAAGTTTCTTAGGAACACTGGGATGGGTAGGTGGAGGGGGTTTGGGAGTGGAGGAAGAGGTAGTGGTTGTAGGAGGTGTACGTTTGGTGACTTTGGATGAAGGTGCATGCGCTGGAGGCTGTCGTGAGGTGGATGGCTGTTGGGTGGGTGGGTGTGTGCCTACGTTTGTGTATCTTGGGATGGGGCGTCACAGACACACTGGGAGAGGACACAGGGGATGTGTAAATGGTAGTGGTGGCAGTGAGTGCACGTGAGCGTGGTGTGGTGGTGGGTGTGCTGGTGCGGGACGTAGTGGCTGTAGTGGTAGTGCATGCAGGTGAGAGTGTAGACGACACTGGTAGGGAGGAGGGAGACGACGAGGAGGGGGACACAGTGGAGGCAGTGGATGTTGGTGTGTCTGTATGTGTGTGATGCTTGCGTGAGTGCCTGTGGGATGTGTGGTGCTTATGTTTGCCTGAGCCTCCCTTGTGTGTTGACGTGTGTGCATGCTGGTCTGATGGTGTGCTTGGGGTAGGTTGGGGTACAGGGGATTGGGTCTGGGTGGAGGAAGTTGGAGGGGGGAGGCTAGACACAGGGACAATGGCTGCCATCAGTGCTGAGCCCAGCGTTTGCAGGGTTCGATAAAGGGCAGCCTGACCAGAATGAATGCCCTCCAGGAATGCATTTGTGCATTGCAATTCCCTTTCTACACCCTGGATGACATTCAAAATGGTAGACTGCCCAACAGTGAGTAACCTGAGGAGGTCAATGGACTCCTCACTGAGGGCAGCAGAGGTGACAGGGGCTGAGGTGCCTGGGGCAAAGGTGATGCCCACCCTCCTGGGTGAGCGGGCACGGGGTGAAGGCTGAGGGGCTGCTGGGAGGGCGGTGCTGGTAGGGGGGGAGGCGGCTGTACCTGTAGAAGTGGGGGGCATAGATTTTGCCACCACCACAAGGGAGCTCCCATCAGAGGACGAGTCCGTGTCGCTGGTTGCTGATCCTGTGACCGCCGTGAAGCTCCCCTCGCCCTCCATCCCACTGGTGTATTCCGAGTCCATGGTGTGGCCCTCCATAGCCATGTGGGATGCAGCTCCCTCGGGCTCCGGTGCCACTGTACCTCCGCCTGATGATGCTGATGCACACAAGAACAGGGAGACCACAAAAAGGGGGGGGACGACAGAAGAAAGACAGGTTGAGTACATGGCTTACCGCTACAGTTGGCGGACAATACAGACACAGAACCCCCCTGCACTACGCCGCACTGTTGGGCTCTACAGATGCAATTCCTGGGATATATCCTACATGGCTATAGTCGACATCTGCACACATAGATGACACAGGGGCATGTATACCTGTACTTGGCACTCTACAGAGGTGGGGTGGGGTGCCACATGGCGTGCATTACGGAGGGGCCTAGCCTACGGAACTCGCCATGGCCTAGGGAAACCCACAGCCCTCCTCCCCCACCCAGACACCATCACTGCGTGCAAAGTCCGCTGAGTGTTGTTGTACTCACCCCCTTGTGTCTGCTGTGATGCTCTCAAGCGCCCATCCAACTCAGGGTAGGCCACCGCCAGGATCCTGAACATCAGGGGGGTCATGGTTCGACGGGCACCCCTCCCACGTTGGGAGGCCATCCCCAGCTGAGCCTCCGCTGTCTTCTTGCTCTAGCGGAGAATGTCCTCCCATCTTTTCCGGCAGTGGGTGCTCCGTCTGTGGTGGACGCCCAGGGTCCGGACGTCCTTGGCGATGGCACGCCAAATATCCTTCTTCTGGTGAGCGCTGACCTACATGAAATGTACAGGGGAAGAAGAGAAGCCATTACCAACTGCACCGTCAAAGTGAGTGGCCCACATCCCTAGCCTTGCCATGTGGCACATGCATTTGCTGTCCTTCATGCACGCAGAACTGTGCCCCCTTCCTTCTTACAACCAGCCCTCTCCACACAGGCATAGCCCATACAACGTGCTCCCTGTGTACTTACCTGTTGGTCTGGAGGACCGTAGAGTAGCGTGTACTGGGGGAGGACCCCGTCCACGAGCTTCTCCAACTCCTCTGCAGTGAAGGCAGAGGCCCTTTCCCCAGACGCACGAGCCATTGTCTCTTCCAGACCAAGGTCACAGCAGCACTTGCAGTGTAGGTCCTCTCCTGTTGAAGATCAGGTATCGAGTGATTGAACAGCTAGAAAATGGCGGTCACGTCCGCGGCGGTACGTACCATCACCGCCGGCGTACATCGTCATTGGCTCCTGGGACCCATAGGGTCCAATGTTAACCAATGCAGCATTGCGCCGCGGTCTCCGACCGCCTACTGCGACGGTGTAGAACGCCAGCGCAGTTACCTCACATCCCATTGTCCCACTTTAGAGGTCAGGCAGCCCCCATTTCAGGGGCCCACATGGCCTGATTCACAACTGCGTCACACAGACCTAGGCCTTGTCGCACAACACAAATACAGGCCAGATTCTGTGTATGAATGGTGTTCTATGTAGACTGTGGGTACATACCTCTGAGTTGTTTGACTCTGTGGTCGCTGTTGTCCTTCCTAGGCACCGTCCGCTGGGACATGTGAGGAGATGGTGGAATCCTTCGGTGTACCGACCGCTGGTGGACCTGTTGACAATGGAGGAGCGACATTTGATCATCACCTACAGGTTTGACCGTGCCACAATCCAGGAACTGTGTACCCAGTTGGAGCCAGACTGATGTCAGCAATCCGCCATCCCACAGGGATCCCCCCTCAAGTGCAGGTGCTATCAGTGCTCCATTTCCTTGCAAGTGGGTCATTTCTAACAACAGTGGCCATGGCATCAGGGATGTCCCAGCCTATGTTTTCCAACGTGTTGTCCAGAGTGTTGTCTGCCCTTCTGAAACACATGCGGAGCTACATCGTTTTCCCTCAGGTGGAGGATTTGGCTACAGTTAAAGGTGACTTCTATGCCCTTGGACATATCCCCAACATCATAGGTGCCATTGATGGGACCCATGTAGCTCTGGTCCCCCCCCACAGGAGTGAACAGGTGTACAGGAACCGGAAGAGTTATCATTCGATGAATGTCCAGATGGTATCTTTGGCAGACCAGTACATCTCCCAGGTAAATGCTATGTTCCCTGGCTCTGTGCATGACGCCTACATCCTGCAGAATAGCAGCATCCCTTATGTGATGGGTCAAATCCAGAGGCACCGGGTGTGGCTATTAGGGGACTCTGGTTACCCCAACCTGTCATGGCTACTGACCCCAGTGAGGAATCCCAGGACCAGGGCAGAGGAACGCTACAATGAGGCCCATGGGCGGACTAGGAGGGTGATCGAACGCACCTTCGGCCTCCTGAAGGCCAGGTTCAGGTGCCTCCATATGACAGGTGGTTCCCTATTCTACTCACCAAGGAAGGTGTGCCAGATCATCGTGGCCTGCTGTATGCTTCACAATCTGGCTTTGCGACACCAGGTGCCTTTTCTGCAGGAGGATGGTCCAGATGACGGTGTTGTGGCAGCTGTGGAGCCTGTGGACAGTGATGAGGAGGAAGCATAGGAAGAAGACATTGACAACAGGGACTCAGTTATCCAGCAATATTTCCAGTGACACACAGGTGAGAACACATTCCTGCCAACTACAAGTACTTTCACACTTCTACCTCTATCCTGTCTGGTGATTTCAACCAGTATATGGTAACTGAGTTGTACATTTCCATTACGGTTTCACAGGTGTGGTTACCAACGTGTGTCATCTGCTTACATTCCTCATGGACTTGAGATGTGTGACATAGGTATGTTGACATTACATTTGAGAACGGATTTTGTCACTGTCATTGCTAATACACATTTTCAATATCACAGACTGACTCCAGATTGTTTTGTGCTTCAAGGGTGTTTATTGAAGTACTAAATATTGGAGGGGGGTGGTAAAATGGTGAGGGGTGATGGTGGAGGAATGTCCATGGCAGAGTCCAGTCTATTAGTCTCAGAGGTGCACTGCTCATATGGGCATAGGAAGTGGAGCTGGGGCAGTTCCAATATGAACAGGGTTACAAAGTGGGACAGTGGGATGACAATCAGGGTGGTCTCATTTCTTGGCGGGGGTCTTGGCATCGTACTCTGTCCTGTTCCTGGATCTCAGGGACCGCTTGCGGGGTGGTTCTCCATCTGCAGGGGGTGGGGTGCTGGTGTGGTGGTCCTGTGGCGGTGCCTCCTGTCCACTAGCGCCGGTGGAGGTGGTGGGCAGGTCTTCGTCCATGCTAGTGTCAGGGGCCCCTTGGAGTGCCACAGTGTCCCTCCTGGTGTTAAGTATCTCCTTCAGCACCCCTACGATGGTGCCCAGGGCGGTGCTGATGGTTCTGAGTTCCTCCCTGAACCATAAATACTGTTCCTCCTGCAGGCGCTGGGTCTCCTGAAACTTGGCCAGGACCATTGCCATCGTCTCCTGGGAGTGGTGGTATGCTCCCATGATGGAGGAGAGGGCCTCGTGGAGAGTGGGTTCCCTTGGCCTGTCCGCCCCCTGTCACACAGCAGCCCTCCCAGTTCCCCTGTGTTCCTGGGCCTCCATCCCCTGGACCGTGTGCCTACTGCCACTGCCCCAAGGTCCCTGTTGTTGTTGGGGTGGTGGGTAATCCTGGGTTCCCTGTAGTGGTGGACACACAGCTAATTGACGTGTCCTAGGGACGGAGGTATGGGCCCGCTGGGTGGGTGCTGTGCAGGTGTTACCAGAGGGTGGAAGGTCTGTGGTGGCCCGTGACTGGGTGTGGGGAACCAACTGTCCCGAGGCCCACGATGGTCCGGGCTGGTCATCTGGATCCAGTTGGACAGAGCTGCTGTCATCACTGTGGGCCTCTTCTGTGGGTGGGGTAGAGATGTCTGGACCCTCCTGTCTGGTGACGTTGGGTAGTGGTCCTGCAGGGGTGTAAAAGCATGATTATTGCATCTGTGTGTGTCATGGTGTGCAATGGGTGGGTGAGCGTGTACCGCAGTGCTAGCATTCCTGTGTGGGACCTTGTGTGATGATGGTTGAGGGGGGTGTTATGGGTATGTGCAGTGGCCATGCTTTAGTGATGGGTGAACATGCTTTGTTGTGTCATGCAGGGCTTGGTGTTGGGATGGGTGGTTTGTGTTAGTAGTACATATGTGAGGAGTTGGAGTGATAGGGGAGGGGGTGAGGGTGGGGGTCTGTGATAGCATGCAGGTAGGGTGGGGGATATGATAGTTAAGATTTGAGTTACCAGAGTCCATTCCTCCACCGACTCCTCCGAGGCCCTCAGGATGCATAATAGTCAAGACCTTCTCCTCCCATGTTGTTAGTTGTGGGGGAGGAGGTGGGGGTCCGCAGCCAGTCCGCTGTACCGCAATGTTGTGCCTGGAGACCACGGAACGCACCTTCCACCTCTTCCTGATGCCGTCCCGATTTCTTGGGTGCTGTCCCACTGCGTTGACCCTGTCGACTATTCTTTGCCATAGCTCCATCTTCCTAGCTATGGAGGTGTGCTGCACCTGTGATCCAAATAGCTGTGGCTCTACCCATACGATTTCCTCCACCATGACCCTGAGCTCCTCCTCCGAGAACCTGGGGTGTCTTTGCCGTGCCATGGGGTGGTGTAGGTGATGTGTGGGGTGGTGTATGTGGTGATAAGTGTGGTGATATGTAGTGGTGTGGTGTTTTGTGCGTGGAAGTAGTGTGGGTGATGGTGTTGTGTGCCTCTGTATGGTGGGGTTGTCTATGCTGTGATGTCTCTCTGGCCTTCGTCTAAATTTTCGGTCGTAGGGGTTTGTGGGTGATGTGGGTGTGTGTTTTATGTAGTATTGATTGTGTGGGAGTGGTGTGTGTATGTGTATCAGGTGTGTGTATCGTCGAATTGTGCAATGTGGTGGTGTTTTGGGGATGTGTGTGTATTTTGAGCGCGGCGGTGTGTACCGCCAATGGAATACCGCAGTTGAAAGACCGCCACGTGGATTCGTGGGTCGTGATAGCATGGGCGTATTTCTGTTGGCGTGACGGTGGAGGTTTTGTTTTCGCCAGTTTATCACTGACCCTTGGTGTGTCGGACATGTGTGGGTGTCTGAGTTTTGGCGGATTTCGGGATGTGTGTCATAATAGCTGTGGCGGATTTTCGCGGCCACGGCGGTGTGTTGGCGGTCTTCTGCACGGCGGTAAGCGGCTTTTACCGCCAATGTTGTAATGACCCCCAAAGTGTGTAAAGCAGTGGTTCCCAACCTTTTGACTTCTGTGGACCATCATTTTATGGGGCCCCCACTGAATCATTATTGGAATTTGGGGACCCCTCACTGAGTCATTACTGAAAGCTGAGGGCCTAATCTGTTAATATTGTTTAAATTTCTAAGCAGTCGTGGACCCACTGAGGAGGCCTCGCGGACCCCCATGGTTCCCCGGACCACTGGTGTAAAGCATTCAAAAATCACAAAACAGAAATAAAATAAAACACAGGAAACAGTTTAAAAATCCAAACCCAATTTATCAAAATAGATTATGGGGGTAATTCCGACCCTGGCGGTAAAAAACGCCAGGGCCGTGACTGAAGGAAAGCACCGCCAACAGGCTGGCGGTGCTTTCCTGCCCATTCTGACCGCGGCGGTAAAGCCGCGGTCAGAAAAGGGGATCCGGCGGTTTTCCGCCGGATTACCCCTGGCTGGGCTGAATCTCAGCGCCGCCATGGAGATTCTGACCCCCTTCCCGCCATCCTGTTTCTGGCGGTTTTTACCGCCAGGAACAGGATGGCGGGAACGGGTGTCGTGGGGCCCCTGCACTGCCCATGCCACTGGCATGGGCAGTGCAGGGGCCCCCTAATAGGGCCCCAGCATGATTTTCACTGTCTGCTTAGCAGACAGTGAAAATCGCGACGGGTGCAACTGCACCCGTCGCACCCCTGCAACACCGCCGGCTCCATTCGGAGCCGGCTCCTGTGTTGCAGGGCCTTTCCCGCTGGGCCGGCGGGCGCTTCCTTGGCGGGCGCGCACCGGCCCAGCGGGAAAGTCGAAATGGCACCCGCGGTCTTCTGACCGCGGAGCGGTCTTTTGACGGGGGAAGTTTGGCGGGCAGCAACCGCCGCCCGCCAAACTTGGAATGACCCCCCTATATGTTTATCTTTAATTTAACACTAAAATTAATATAATCAGATAAAGGAAAGCAGAGATATAAATTTTGAAAGATTAAGGCCCTCATTTTGATTTTGGCGGTCTATTCGCCAGATCTCTGACGCCAAACCCGCCACTGGACCGCCATAATACTACTGCTGGCAGCCGTCTGCCATACTTGAGTCCGCCATACTTAAGGCGAATGTCGCCTGCAGTCGTGCTGGTGGTCGGCAGTGCAGAGGAGGTTCCAATGCCGGCACCACCATGCCAACAGGACTCTGCCCGCCGGATCACGTTTTGTGATACGGCCTGGCAGTGTCCTGATGGCGGGGTGCTTCTGGCGGTGGAAGCGCCAGACCCTGTTCCCTCCCGGATGACCCCCTCGACGGACGAGGTAAATGGATCGTCAGAGGGTGGTGTCTGTGGGACGTGTGTGAAAGCGTGTGTGCATGTTCTGAATGGGAGCATGTCTGTGGGTGCGTGCATGAGTGCGTGCAATTGTTGTGAATGCAGGGGAATAGGTGTCTGTGTGGGTGTTGCGTGGGGAGGGGTTGAGTGCATGAATGTGGTGTTGGGGAGGGGATGAGTGCGTGAATGCGGTGTTGGGGAGGGGGGTGAGTGCATGTATGCTGTGTTGGGGGTGTGTATGCAGGTGCAGGTGGCAAGGGGAGGGGGGAGTGAATACGTGCATGTATGTGGATGTGTGAGCATGAATGGGTGTCCGTGGGTGTGAATGAAGGGGGTTTAGGAGTCCGTGCATGTTTGCTGGGGGTGGGGAGGATGCATGGAGGCGTGTGGATGTGGGGGGATGTGTATGCCGGTGACATGGATGGCGGTTCCTGTCGCCGGGTGCATGACTGCCAGGCTTTTCATGGCAGTGCAACTGCCATGAAAAGCTTGGTGGTGTGCCGCCTCGTAATTTGGCCGGCGGCAGAAGTGCTGCCGCCGGCCTGGAGGGGCTCACCGGCACTGGCGGGCCAGGCCTGTGTTGTGGCGGTCTGGCTTGAGCCAGACCCCACAGCTTCAAATGCAGCGGTCTTTACCGCTGGCTCCACAGCTGTAAGACTGCTGCCATGAGGCTGGCGGTCTGTTGACCGCCAGCCTCATAATGAGGGCCTTAATGTTTTTTAGCACATAGAAACTAAAAGCGCCAATCTGGACATCTGGTCGCACTAGACCGGGGCAAAGTCAAAATTTGAGGCCGACCGCGATGGAGCCCTGCTCTGCTACAGTGAGCGGGAGGCCTCTGTCAAAGTTTTACCTTTAGACTTAGGGGGTGATTCTGACCCCGGCGGTACAAGACCGCCGGGGCCAGGGTCGGCGGGAGCACCGCCAACAGGCTGGCGGTGCCCCGCAGGGCATTCTGACCGCGGCGGTTTGGCCGCGGTCAGAAGAGGAAAACCGGCGGTCTCCCGCCGGTTTTCCGCTGCCCTTCTGAATCCTCCATGGCGGCGCAGCGAGCTGCGCCGCCATGGGGATTCAGACACCCCATACCGCCATCCTGTTCCAGGATGGCGGAATGGGGTGTCGTGGGGCCCCTGGGGGCCCCTGCAGTGCCCATGCCAATGGCATGGGCACTGCAGGGGCCCCCGTAAGCGGGCCCCACTTTGAATTTCACTGTCTGCATTGCAGACAGTGAAATTCGCGACAGGTGCAACTGCACCCGTCGCACCTTCCCACTCCGCCGGCTCCATTCGGAGCCGGCTTCCTCGTGGGAAGGGTATTTCCCACTGGGCTGGTGGGCGGCCTTTTAGCAGTCGCCCGCCAGCCCAGTGGGAAACCCAGAATCACAGCAGCGGTCTTATGACCGCGGAGCGGTGTTCTGGAGGGGGGAACTCTGGCGGGCGGCCTCCGCCGCCCGTCAGAGTTAGGATGACCCCCTTAGTCCTTTTCTTGAAGATTTTTCTCACTGGGACGAAGTCACAAGTCAGATCCAACATCCCTGGAGCCCTCTGAAGATATGCGAGGCAGGAGACCTCAGTGAAGAATTCTACCTTCGGACGATTTTTTGCGATGGAAATTTTCATCCCAGCCAAACTTGAAATTGAAGCTGACCTCCCTGGAGCCCTCTTCAGATACGCTGCGCGGGAAGCCTCGGTCAACTTTTTACGTTTGAACATTGTCACTTTTTTGGAGCATTTTCTCTCTGACATCGGATGACCCTCAAAGCAAGCCAATTTCAAGTTGATGTTGTCTGATTGCCTTTCCATAAGCCCCTGGTGAATTCCTGGAAGTCTGGGGATCCGATGCTTTACAGTGGGACGAACCTGCAAGTCAGATCGGGTTGTGGTCGGTGTAAGCCGGCTTGGCTCATGACATCGGGTAGGTCCACTTAAGGAGATTTTTTCTAAAATGTCCCCAATCTTCTGCAAACTTCTGGATCTTATACCAGAAGGTCTTTGAAGGTCCTTTAGGAGTCCACAACTCCCCCTAGGTTTCCGAAGCTCTGCATTGCTCCTGGAGGGTTAGGGATCCAAATCTGAGAGTGCATCTGGTTCAAATCCAAAAATGACCACTAGCCACCGGTCAGCTGGTCAGTTTCTTCAGGGCTTGCTGCAGGAGACTGATCAGCTATTTTCTACCTGTTGCAAACAGAGAGTCCCTTTTTGAAGCAGTTGAAGACAGACAAAGACATTTTAGTGGTGAAGCCCAGGTGTGCAGCTGGTGCAGTCCTTCAGGGTAAATTGTTCAGGTGCAGGTTAGGGGTCTAACAGGGCAGACATTCTTCTTTGTCTTGTTCCTTGTAGGAATCTCAAGTGTGGGTGCAACTCTGCCATATTTATCCTTGCTCCTGGGGTGGAAAGCAGGGCGGGCGTCAAATGTCCAATTACAGGCCGGCCACCACCCTCCACCTCCCTCTTGGATAACCACTTCCTGGGAAGTGTGGGAAAAATCAATCCCAGGAAGCAACATTCCTCAAAAATCAAAAATGGCAGAAATTCAATCTCATAGGTTAGGACTGGCTGAGCCCACCCACTGGTGTGGATAAGTTTCCCTTAACCCACCCCTTTTCAGCCATCTCCTAATCTCATCGAGGGCACCTGGCTGGTTTTGCAGGAAATGGGGGAGGTCCACTTGCTAGCCCAAATGTCCTCCCACCTTTGAAGTACTGTTTGGCTGCTCTCCCCCATCCTGTTTCACCATCTGCTGGGGCAGTTCTCCTTGCTCAGGCACTTCCTTTGTATTCAGCCCAAGCCACTTCACACCTCATCAAGGCAGACTGGCCAGGCTGCCAGAGGCTGGCCAATCAGAAAAGGGAACTACAGAGTTCAAAGGGGCAACTCTCAGGTATAGTTCTAAAACTCTTAACCTGAGTTAGTTACATTAAAATCAACAATGGCAAGTTGTTGGATTTATTATAATAATATGTTTGATACCAAACTTGAAATATCTAGCTCCTTTTGCGACCTTATTAATTAAAAATAAAGTCTCCACATGGTAGCCTGTGGAGCCCATTCACTACAAATAAGGAAAACAAATTTAGCTCTTTTTCCCTCACCAGAGATTATAAAACATATTTTATAAAGTCTCTACTTATAGTTACTTTGTACCCAACCCTGGGGGCACCTAGGGCACACCTTAGGTGTGACTTATATGTAAAAATAAGGTAGTTTAAGACTTTGGAAGTACTTTTAATTCCAAAGTTGAATTTGGGGTTAACTTTAATTTAAAAGCAGCCAGCAAAGCAGACCTGCCTTCAAAATGACACTGGGCACCTCAGCAATGCACATAAGGGTGCACTACCTAGGCTGGGGTCCCTGAACCTACATACCCTACCATATACTAGGGACTTATATGTAGGTTGATACAGCCAATTATAATGAGCCTACTTTGCATAAACCATTTTACACAGATAACTGGCCCTGGGACTAGTTAACATTACCCAGGGCACAGCCAAGAGTCAGCAACCACCAGTATCTGTCCAAAAAGTTTGGGGGTGACCAGGACGAAAAGAAGGACTTTCCTACAGCAACAAGGGCTGATTGGCCTCACTTCACGCCTGACACAAAACAAAGAGAGCGCCAAAGAAAATAACAGCACACAAAATGCAGAGCAGTAAGATAAATGGCAGTAACCAAATTTAAAATTAAATTACCACTAGAAACATTGAAATCCTTACTGTGTATGAAAACCCAGCCGAATCGACAGTCAGGAGCATGTAGGTGAAATTATAAAAATACTGCACATGATCAGAGCAAATAACGCAAGACTGCAAATGTCATTGCTGGCGGTCATATTGAAATCAAGCAAGTAATGTGAGACTACACAAATCTTGGCAGCCATCTTTGAGTCAGGTGCATTATAATAGACTTCAATGGAGGAAGCTATTTTGGAGCCAGGCAAATGTTGAATAAACAATTGAATTTATCCACACAAACAAAAGGACAATTTATCAGAAAATTACACAATTCCATATTATTTGTCTTCTTAGAATATTACACCTATTTGGTACAAATGAAAGAAGAAAAAATAATAGATTATACACACAAATGGATCAAATATAGATTAATGATGAAGAAATTATTTCAAGCATGATCTTCCAGAGACCGTTTACCATTTGACTTAAGAGATCAACAAACCATCTCCCAGAGACAGGAAAATGGAGATAAAGATTTGAGAATTTCTTAAAAGCAACTTGCAAAATATATACAAATGATAAAACAAAGAATTTATTACTTAATTTAGTGGTGGATGAAGTAGAAAATCAGATTGTAACTTTCTCAAATTCAGACAAAAACAGGTATAGAGGACTTATGAAATGTTTAAATTAAAGATTCAGATTTTGAAAGATATAGTTTGAAATGGCCAGTAAAATAAAGGATGAAACTATCAATGAATATATGACAAGTTTATGAAAATGAGTAATGTTCTGAGAATTTGATAACAAAGGAGCAATCTAACTGAAAAGGATGCGATTCGCTAGAGTTAGGAAAACATTACTGGAAAAAAACAAGATTTACATATTTACCTATAATAATTCTACGAATGGCACAAATTGAAGTGCAAGCAAAGAAACATGCTACTAATCTGGAACAGGGTAGGATAAAAGGGATGAAAGTTAGGCAAATGGTTAAAAAAGACGGCAAAGTTGATAAGATATACTTTAAAAAGAAAGATAAAAAAGTGTGTTACATGTGTGGGTTTCAATTTCCACAATCAAATATGTCACCAGCATTAGGACAACAATGTAAAGGATGTGGAGAGTCAAACCATTTGAAAAGAGTTGGAAAAGACAAACAAGAGGAAACATTACACATGTTAAACAAATGGAAAGCTCAGAACATTATTGATTGCGAACAACCAGAATGATTATACATAATGAGTGAAGAAGTTAAAGATGAACTAATTCACCTTATAAAGAAGGAACATATAAGGAAACCGCAGATGTTGAGATGTTAGTAGGCTCTTAAAAGTTCCCCTTTGTTCTTGACAGAGGAACAACATGTGATATCATATGTTGATGAATGTGAAAGGATGAAAAAAAAAAAACCCTCATTCCCTCCACTATTAATGTTTTCCTGTGGGGAGCAAAATATCCTCTTGCTTGCCTAGGAAAATATGAAGAAAATTTGACTTATAGAAATATATCTAGCAAAGAGGAAATACATATTTTAAAAGGGGAGGTTCCTGGTCCTTGTTTGCTAAGCAATGTCACTGCTCAAATGATGGGAATAGTCGGCATGACATTCAATATTACATTGGAAACCCCTATATTAAGGGAATTTCCTGCTTTATTTTAAAGTTTAGGAAAGTTGAAAGATAAAACCATTACTTTGACATAATTGAAGAAGTGAGACTTGTGGCACAAATGCGCACGAGAGTTCAGATTCATTTGCATGCCAAAGTAGAGGAAGAGGTAAACTCATCACTCCAGCAAAAATATTATTGAATGACTAATTTGTCCACCACCCTGGCTATCTCGAATAGCAGTGGTTTCTAGGAAGAAAACAGACAAAAACAGGATCTCTATGGATATGAAAATATCACAATTTCAGGAAAAACAGCCAGGACTGCACGTGAAAGATCTGATCAGCAATTTGAATGGAACAACTGTATTTTCCAAGCTAGATTCCTCTAAAGGATACCAAATATTAGAAAATGCTGAACATTCAAGACATATAACAACATTCTACACACATCTGGGATTGTATTGTTATGAAATGCTGAACTTTGAAAATTTACTCAGCAGCAGAGATTTTTCAAGAGATCTTAAAAATGTAATTAGGCCAGTAAAAAACACAATGAACTATGGAGGTGCTATATTGGTATTTGGAAGAACACAGGACAAACATGATCAAGCTTTAAAAGAAGTATGTGTAGAACGTATGAAAGCTGGACTGACATTTAATGCAGAAAAATGTGAAATCAATAAGCCAGAACTAACATTTTATGGACACATATTTACAAACAAAGGAAATAAGCAGAGCCTGTAAAAGTGTCATCTTTGAATTCAACAACTAGCCTGAAGGCTGTATCTGGCGTTCGTTCTTTTTTGTGTTTAGCTAGTTATTGCTCTTATTATATTAAGGATTTTGCTGCTATTAGCTTGCCTCCCCGAGAATTAACAAAGAAGGGATGAACATTTATTTGAGATAAAAACTGTGAAGACATAAAATCAGTAGCAAACTTAAAAATTTTGACCCACCATTACATACAGAACTAATTGCAGTTGTTAGTCCTGTGGGATTTGGCGTCATTCTTGTACAACAAAAACAGGAAATTAGGGATCTGGTGTTATTAAAACAAATGAGGAAATAGGAAAGTAGATTTCATCCATCTCCATTACAAAATAACAAGAGTAAGAGTGTCAGCAGTTACTGCACAGAAGAAGAAAAGGGTAATAGCAAGAAATAAGATATGAAGAGACTCAAACACCCAATTCAAGAGCAAGACACATAACAAAGTCAGAGTTAACAAAAAATATTTATTTGGCAGGGAATGAACTTGTTGGACATGATGATATACACAATGATTTACTTAGAAGAACAACAAAACTGCTCAAGAAACCACAAAGACTTATTGAACAGTGTTAATAAATGTATTTGCTAATTCATTCATTTATTTATTTTAAAAAAGAAGGGGGAAGATAACTAATGATGTAAGAGAATGTTAGATTGTTTGATGTTGTACATGGAATGAAATACGTTCAGTTGTAGATTACGGATCAGCAGGTTCAGGACGTGCTCAGGAATGCTGCACATGTCTTCAATAAAGATCACAATTAAGGCAACGCTTTATATTGGCGTCATTATAAGTAGCCATTACAGGGCACAGAGGAGCAAACTGGCCATTTTAAAGTGTTTCAATGCATCCTTTGCTGACTCAGTATGAGAGAACTGTAGAAATTATAAATAGTAAAAAACATTCTCACTTTACATTTTTAACGTTGCTTATCTGCATTGGGGTGGCATTGAGAAACGTACAAACGAGACAGCTGGATAAACATTCACTCTCACGGAATGCCTCTGGATCCTTGTGATCCATTATGCTTCCTCTGAAAGAACCAGTGATCAGTTAGTGCTCTACTTTGAGCACCTTCCAGCATCCCTGCAATTTGTTGATTCCTTCTGCTTAATTCAACTTTTCTTCTAGCTCTCATCCTGAGGCCTCTGATCTACAGAGACCAGACAGTGTGGCAACTCTGGATGTCAGCAGCAGGTACCCTGTTCTATTGGCATGGGTACACATAGGTACATCCATTTACTGAGGTACAAAACCTCCCTTCAGAAGCTGTGGGATGGAAGCCATGCTTTATGTTTTGAAGCACAATAGCATGGCCTGTATCCGGCTAGTTTATCCAAGAAGATTTCTACAAGTTGGGCAGCCAGCTTTACACTACATACAACTTGTGTATGAAACTTTCCAGGGCTTTCATTTTTATATATACAATACGTCAAGGTATGTGCAAATGTTGTAGGAGATAAAAGCTACTCTGATTAATTTACTACATTCCACAGAGACTGCTTCTGCTTACAGAACACCTAGATAACAGTGGTGCCTGCCAAACAGTGGTGACCACTGCAACATGGCGCCTTTTCCTCATGAAAATCTTCCTACTTCCAAGGAACCAGAAATTTCATATAGAAGGTTATTATTAACTCTAATCAAAGGGCTTATCCAAAAGATACGTTGCCCAGACAGAAGCAGGAGTGTCTAGAACTCTCTGGCATTTAGGGGAACACGTGTACTCCAGGCAGATATCTGTGGCTCTTCACTGAAAAGGCTGTACTATTTAAATGAGGCAAATTCAAATTCAAGAATTGGTGTTTTGACTGAAATTGGGTTCTTCATCTCTGCAAACTACGAGGTCTTGATGACCCTCTGAATATTTATTCCTGTGTCATGCTCCTTCCTTTCGCCACTAGCTGCCACAGACCTTCAGAGCCTGGTTGGGTCTGCTGGTTGGTATACTCAAAGGACTGATCAGGCTACCATCTGCCTTTCGTCCAGCAAAGCCCTTGGCAGCCAACACCAAGGGGTCAGAGATAGAGGCCATTGGTGACCCCTGTGATGCACAGGTTAGCAGAGGATTCACTGACTTAACCAATAGCTTGGCTGTGGACTATAACAGCCTGGACACAACATGTGTATGTAAAGGCCATGTTTAGTCATAAAATGCAAGTGCCAAAATTAATCAAGACCATAACATACAAACTATATGACGCATACAGTGATCCTCGAGGGACAATGCATTGCATGACCTAAACATTATTTGCCATAAGAAATAATATTGGTAACAACGTAAGTATACAGGGGCCAAGCCTGGCCCCTATCAAGTTCTGAACTGACAAAGTCCTATTAAACAACTGGGGCTGAGCATAGAGGTAAAGGCCAGAAGTACAATCCATGCCGCAGACAAATTTCCAATGACACATTCACACTCACACAACCGTGGGCAAAGCCACTTTTGAAAAGATAAGCAGTTCACAATGGTTCCTTTCAGGTTTTCTGACGAGTCTATTGATTGATACATGAAAACAAACTTCAGTGGAAGTTCTAATAGGAACCAATTGTGAATATATTTTATTTTTAATATTTATTCATTTGGTACATCCAGAATATTTCTTTGACAAATGTCTTACATAGCAGTGGATTCAGCACATAAGAAGTGTAATTGGTGGTATTCACAAGAGATGGAGGTCGTAGTGAATTATTGGTACTAGGTAAGCTATGCCACATGTACCATATAGTATGATATATAATGTAGGCTATCGTAGCAAGATGCATGGGTAGTGAATGCAAGACATACATTTCCAGGCAAATGAGCAATAGACAGTTTTGTGATATCGTGTAGGTAACATTTCAGTAGAGTTTTGAAGTTCTATGACGAGTGGCAAGAATGGACGTGAAGTGGTGGGGAGTTCCTGTGGAGAGGTCCGACAGATAGAAGGAATGAAACTTGGAGGCGGCACAAAGTGGCTTAGGTGATGACAGGACATTTTGGTTTGCTGGTCTGAGGTTGCATGTTGGTGTGTAGCCAGCAGTTAGATTGTTTATGGGTTGGAACACAGAAGAGCAGCTTTCATTGATGCAGCAGGCGAGATGACACCAGGGTCCAGCAGCGTGAGGGTCCCACTCAACTCTGAATATTGCTGTATTTTATAATTCAAATAACCGTTTTTGGGGCCCATTTCCTTCTTTGACTAGAGCCCATGACACACTGACTGTATTTGCTTCCCCATTTTTCACCCAGTAATTAGTATTTGAAAAGGTGTGAATGGGTGTGAAATACCTCCCACAAGCAAAAACATAGGCTTACATTACAATCTTGAATTCTGCTTCAATGCTAAATCCTACTTGAAAGGTCTCCTGGGGGTTTACAAATAACACTTGGGGTGCACACCAAAATGCGAAAACAGGATACCATCATAATTCTACTGTATTCACTGTCTGGTTGCTGGAAATCCCGGGTTTGTTCTACCAGACTTCTGTCTCTGAGTTTATTGAGGGTACAATGACTGCCACAAACTAGATTTTAGTTTTAGATGTGGTGGAGCACTAGGATTAGTGTGATACACTCTCACACTCATCCCCAACTCTCAGAGCCCAAGTTTAGTGCGGCCGAAGACTGCTGCCATCTTGAAAATGCCCAAAGTGGGTACGGTTGGCCCCAGGAACCTTTACCTCATAGGTTAGGGCATGCTCAGGAGTCATTTCCACCTACTAGATAGAGTCCGGCAAAAATTTGGCCTCTCCAGGCACACATGTCAGAACACTTCTGGACTTTCTTCTGTAAAGCTAATAAGATTATCTGAAATCCAAGTTCACATTATATCTTCATTGATAACGGCATTCCCATTTCACTAATTGGATTCTTTTAACAGGCTACTACCAAAAGAACTTTACTACTGTGGCTACAGCAACACCATCATCGACAATTTGGATCCTACCAATTAAACTATAATCCCAGGTATTTTCTTTATGTTTTTTCATTTTTATTTGTGTAGTTATACGTGTAAAGGTTATAGCCTCTATTTAAGCCACACTCAAATGGTAACTCCCCTTAAATCAAGATGCTATATTTTGCTTTGTGACATATTTACTATCTTGGACACAGATCTAGATACAACATTGACCTTTGCCCCACTCATCACCCAATGTAAAGCATTTTTGCTAATTATTCTTTGCTCCCTCTTCAAGCTCTTTTCTTTTCATATTTCTATACAGGGCCTCTCCTAATAGCAGGAGTATGGCTGGTCCCCACGCTTTTAGCCTGTCAATTTTTTTTATTACCTTATTTTCTGGTCTCACTTACCAGAGAGCGCAAGCTGTGTGTTGAGAAAATCTGTTGTGGGTTTGCCAAGAACTTTCAGTGGGATTACAGAGTACATATTGTTTACCATTGGTTGACTGTATTGTCACTGTCATTTACTTGCTTCCTATTCAATGACTTGCCTTCTTCTTCTTGTGTTTGACCCTCACGTCGAGCATAGTCTCTTTGCCATCCTATTTATTGGATTGCTTGTTTCCTTCCACTGCTCACTTTTAGGGAACTACTTTTTTTCTTTATAATAAAGCCCTCCGTGAGAGTGCATGTGTGTTCCTGGTCTCTCCGCTGGGCGCTTCTCCCCATCACTGAATACCCACTCCAAGCACACTGTGAGTCTCTCTCCCTCATCTGCTTGTTTCTGTTACTTCACGGCAAATGTAAACAAGGTTGTAAATCTTGTTCTTATTTTGTTACAAATGCTGCTGCTCCAAAGATGAATATGTACTTATTCTACTTTTATCAGGCATGGGGAAAACCTGACGTGCCCCACTGATGCGGCCTCCCCAGCCACTGAAGCTTTTCAGGAGCCACTATTCCTCCTCTGAGTGACCTAGAATTTACCATTCTTCTGCCTCCTCCCATCAGCACCAGTGTGATGCCAGAGGCAGCCCTCTTACAGAGACGGCCACGTGGAGCACCGCTCCCCTTCTCCACATCCTCTCTGCAGATAATCTCCAAATACCTGCTGCCTCATGTACAATAAGCGCAGTGGCAGGACACGTGTGTATGGTCACTTGATATTACCTGAGAGCATTCATGTGTGCTGAGTTTTTTAGTTCGCGTGCAGTGCTCACTGATGGCTCCGATTCACTGGGTAACAGTGCCCTGTGGTTCCTTTGCTCTAGAATATCTCAAGTCAAGCATTTCTCGAGCTCCTTGATTCCATTTGATCACTGAGTGCCACATCATTGAGAGACTTTAAGTCAGCGTCTTTTTGTTATAACGTCACTTACACATCCAGGTTTGATGGGAAGAGGTTTATCAAGGAACCACCAACCGAAACAGGCCACAAGTCTCCCAGGTCTCCACCAACTGACACAGAACCTTATCTGGCAGAGTTCCCATCACATTCCAAAGAACTTTACAACTGGCAGAGTTCTTAGTGGAACACCAAGGACTCTGTCAGCTTATTGCAAGGTAAGACATAACACCCCCCCCTTACCCATACTATTACAACAATAGGAACTTGGAACAAAACAAAAGGGAACAATAAAAGAACATTCTAAGATTTCAACTAGGTATTACAAAGACATTTCAAAGCTCAAGACATATAGGCGGTCATTCTGACCGTGGCGGGCGGCGGTCGCTGCTCGCCATGCGGTTACCGCCGAATGACCGCCCCGCGGTCAAAAGACCGCGGCGGCCATTCCAACTTTCCTGCTGGGCCGGCGGGCGACCGCCAAAAGGCCGCCCGCCGGCCCAGCGGGAAAGCCCCTGCAACGAGGAAGCCGGCGGAGTTGCAGGGGTGCGACGGGTGCAGTGGCACCCGTCGCGATTTTCACTGTCTGCAAAGCAAAAACAGGCTGGCGGGAAGGGGGTCGGAATCCCCATGGCGGCGCTGCAAGCAGCGCCACCATGGAGGATTCCCTGGGCCAGGGGAAAACCGGCGGGAAAACCGGCGGGAAACCGCCGGTTCCCCTTTTCTGACCGCGGCTTTACCGCCGCAGTCAGAATAGCCCAGGAAGCACCACCAGCCTGTTGGCGGTGCTTCCGCTGCCCTCCGCCCTGGCGGTCACAGACCGCCAAGGTTGGAATGAGGGCCATAGTCCTTCAACCATCGTGGCTTGAAATGAGCTCTAGATTTTCTCTCCAACCTAGTTGAAACCTTGGACTTGTCAGACAACTTGTCAGACCAATGCATTGACACATTAGATTCATCAGAAGTTGGAATGTCAGAGTGATGCATTGCCCCATTGAGTACTTTAGGCAATTGAGGTGAATCCAGGCTGCCAATTGGATTCTTCCATTTCACAATCCGGGACATGCTCCACACACCATTGTTGTCCAAGACCACTACATTCCTTCTTACTTCTTTGATGCGGAAAGGACCCATGAATCCTGATCTCCCTTTCCTCCCAAATTCAGTTTCTTCACCAACACCATATCACCCACAACCCATTGAACTTCAGAGACACTATGTTTAGAATCACATCTAGATTTGTATTTTTGTTGATAAGTTCTTATACGTTCATACCCCTTGTTCAGCGTTTCACTCAATTGCTCCGACTGCAACAACATCCCTCTCATCCATGCTGGATTCATTTTGGTACACCCAACCCTGCCTTTTAAATACTCAAAAGGGGAAATCGCAGGGACAGCATTAGGAGTATTGCGATGTGCCCACCACATGTCTCCAAGCAGGTCAGACAATGGTGTCCTAGTTTCAACAGCCTCCTGAACACACAATTTCACCATCCTATTCATTCTTTCAGCAAGACCATTAGCTTGGGGCAAGTTCAGGGCCGTCCTCATATGCACCACAGCTAACGCCTTCAAAAAGTCCAGCATCTCTTGAGATGTCAACTGCACTCCATTGTCAGTTACCAAATGACTAGGTATACCCTCACGAGAAAACTCCTCTTTAAGAAATTCAATTACAGTCTTAGGCCCTCATTACGACTTCAGCCGCCTGCCAAGATCGGACCGCTGGGCGGCCGCCAATGCAGCCGCACCCCCGCCGCGGCCATTTGGAGATCCCCCCCGGGCCCAGCAGGAATCTCGGCTGCAACACGGCTGAAGACAGTGAAAAGCTGCATGGGGCCCTGTCAGGAGGCCCCTGCACTGCCCATGCCAGTGGCATGGGCAGTGCAGGGGCCCCCAGGGGCCCCGCGACTCCCCGTACCACCAGTGTACTGCCATTTGTTAAATTTTGTTTTGACCAATGACTTTGTGTTTCACCACTGCGCATATTAGTTGCTCAATGTTCACCAGTAGCACATGGTATGTTTTGTTCAGTTTAGCCGCCTATGGGCTTTGACATTGCATTAGTCATTACATTCTGTATTCTGCCTATTGGCTTTGACATGGCATTAGCCATTACTTTCTGTATTCAGTTGAGCCGCCTATGGGCTTTGACATTGCATTAGCCATTACATTCTGTATTCTGCCTATTGGCTTTGACATGCTGTATCCAGTCTAGCCGCCTATTGGCTTTGACATTGCATTCCTATTGGCTTTGACATGATGTATTCAATTTAGCTGCCTATTGACTTTGACATGCTATTAGATATTCTGCCTATGGGCTTTGACATGATATTATATATTGCATTTTGTATTCAGCTTAACTGCCTATTGGCTTTGACATGATCAGCTCAGCTGCCTATTGGCTTTGACATGATATTATACATTGTATTTTATATTCAGCTTAACTGCCTATTGGCTTTGACATGATATTATATATTGCATTTTGTATTCAGCTCAGCTGCCTATTGGCTTTGACATGACACTAGACATTGCATTTGATATTTAGGTTAGCTGCCTATTGCCTTTAACATGACATTGCATTTGATACTTAGGTTAGCTGCCTATTGCCTTTAACGTGGAGTTAGATCTTGCAGTTGAGAATCCAAGCTGTAGTTTTCCAAGCTGTGTTTTTGCACCAGAGAACCAAGATGTTTTTCTCACAGTAGACTAGACCTGATAAGAGAGAGTACATGGGTGTTTTTCTCTCTGCTTGAGCTTGGGAACAGGAGTAGTCTCGGAGACCTGGCCAGTCTCCAAAAGGCTTGCTCAGTTTCCCAGGTCTGAGAGGAGGGGGCACACCTTTGTAACGAATGACACAGGCTGCAGAGATTCAGATTCGAATCTGCCGGACCTCGTGCTGGAGCTTGGCGCCAGCTGGCAGCAATCCCGTGTGGGTAGATGAATCTCTTTCTCGCGGCTGACAGGGGGTCATCAGCTTGCAGATCTTAGAAAGATGAAGCTGTAAATAGTTTCCCACACGGTGAAGTATTTGTTTTGCTTTGCATTCAATATCTTATAAATATAACCTGCTGTGTATATTGCAAACTGATATATTTTGTTTGATTAACGCGGGCTTGAAAGCTACTAATTCGTCAGACATAAAAATTGTGGTTGGGGAAGAATTAACAACAATAAAAGTCTTCTTTGAACTCAGAAGTGCATTTCTGGTGTTTTATGTATGTGCTTAAAAACTAGATAAGAGAAAAAGCACTACAATTGGTACCAGAAGTGGGGTCGATCATTAAGAGTTGATTAAGGGGCATTGACGAATTAGTAGATTTCTAAGTGCACACTTTAAAAGTGTAATTGTTTTTTTGTTGTTTGGAGAATTACAGAAATTGTTTTTTGTTGTTTGGAGAATCACAGTAGCACGGCAGACCATGTCTGGGAATGCATGTGTTGTTAAACTGCCCGATGGTGCTAAGAAAAACTGTGAATTGTTTTCTGTTTGGGGAATTACAGAAGCACGGCAGACCATGTTTGAAAATGCATGTGTAGCTAAAATGCCTGATAGTGTTTTGAGAAATAATTTCTGTTGTACATATGTAGAAAAAGTGTCTTTTGGAAGTAATGATGACAGAAAGGTCTGGATACCTTTATCTGCTTACAGAGAAATGCAGGAGAAATGTAGGCAGTTGGAACATGAAAATAGGAATTTACGTGAGAAAATTAGCCCGACTGAAAGTTATAAAAAGGCTGTTTTAGAAGAATCTTTCTTGTCCCATTCCAGTAATGAGGGGGTTAAGACAGCTCCGAGCTGCTTTGAGTTTTCGTGTGAGCCAGGGTTTTTGGCAGCCAAAATGCATTCCTTAACTGATAAGACGGACGAGAGAGACCAGAATGTGATTTACCAGTTACCGTTGCAAAATGCACAAGTAAAACGAAGGATTTTAGAGCAAGACACCCCGAGTTTCATTAGCTTGTTTGATTTTTGGAAAAAGAATAGCTCTCATTTGAGAGAAATCCTAACACTTTTGTATATGGTCACTGTGAAAAATAATATGCAGTTGCGCGCTTGTGATTTGGCAAATGAAATAATGCAGACTTTAGGTTTCTGCGCAGTGCAAGAAGGAAAAACTGATGTACATTTAAATCAAGAACAAGGGAAGAAAATAGTGCCCCTAGCTAGAATCATACAATGGATCTGGTACTCGCAAGACAGGGCTAGAGTACCACAGGTAGAAGAGTTACCAATGAAATTGTGTGCACCATTTGAATTTGTGTCCACTGAAGATAAAAAGCATGTTTGTTTTACTAATGATTCATTGATTGAAATGTTATTTTCTGGCACAGTAGAAGGAACAGCGTTGTATAATGTGTGTCAGATTTTAAAGCAAGAGCTACGTGAGATGTGTCATTTTTACGCTGATTTTTGGTTCATTGCTAATGTTTTAGCTGCTTGTTTTTGCATATGGCTTGTACCTAACTGGTTCAATTACCTTGCAGATGTTAATGAGAAAAATTCAGAGAGAGAAGTGTACACCCAGAATTCTGCCTTAGTGGGGATGGCTAAGTGGGTGCCCCAGAAATGTGAACAGCTGAGAGAAAAAGCCACTTACAGGTGGGCAGAGATGAGAGAGATGCACATTCCCCCAGATTTGATAAAAACTGTGCAGCACGCACAAAAGCAATCTGTCATGCAAGCAGTTATAGAGCAGTTGGGGAGAGGAAAGTTACCAGGACCGAAATGGCAAATTGATCAGGTTTTAGGGAGAGTGATTGCTGCAAATTACCAAGGAAAAATCGAAATTATGCTGATACCTAGAAAAGAATCTGATTCATTCATACAAATTGGAGACAGAATGGCCCAACTTGACAAAAATGCAGTGAATGGAGGTTTGGTAAAGAATGAGTCTGCCCCAGCCCTTCTGACAGTGCAAGAAAAGGGAAGCTGTGGCGCAGCAGATAAAAACCTCAGTGCTGGTGTGTGGGCTGAAGCCCCAAGTGACCCTCCAGAACCTGCAGAGAATATAACAAAGGGCCCCAAAAACGTCCTGCTGATTATAAAACAGGGAAAGAAAGAGGAAGGGTGCAGTTTAAATGAAAAATGTTGTTTGCAAGAAAAGTCATACTTGTTTCTTTTGCAGATCCTACCACGTTTCGCCACTGTCCCTGAGTGTGCTGTGTGGTCCCCCTTCCGGTGTGTGCGTGTGGGGTCGGGGAAGGGACCGAACTCCCAACCTGAACCTGGCTGAGTAAAGTGCCAGCACCATGGATCCATTTTGCGCAAACTGCGCCTTCAGTTCAAGTTCAGCTTGTTTGATTGCATTCTTCCACTGGAACTAAGCTGTGTTTTTTTTTTTTTCCCCTTCTCGTATGGAACTCTGACTTTTGCTTACCTTCCAGCAAACCTTTCAGGTGGACCGTGCACCTTTACATGAGTAGAACTCATGCCACATCAAATTGCTAACACTGTTGAATTAGAGACTCATTCAGAGTACAAATTGCCCAGTCTTTTCTATGTAGATGTATCTGATGTGAAAGGTTATGAAATCTATATGTTAATTCACTTCTATTGCTTTACAGGGATCATTCAAATCTGACTTGCTGATAATGTTTTTTTTCTGTGCTGATGTTTTTTTTTTTTTTTTGTTTGAAACAAGAGATATGTGAAACAAAAATTCATTGGTCAAAGGGTGGAATGTACTGCCATTTGTTAAATTTTGTTTTGACCAATGACTTTGTGTTTCACCACTGCGCATATTAGTTGCTCAATGTTCACCAGTAGCACATGGTATGTTTTGTTCAGTTTAGCCGCCTATGGGCTTTGACATTGTATTAGTCATTACATTCTGTATTCTGCCTATTGGCTTTGACATGGCATTAGCCATTACTTTCTGTATTCAGTTGAGCCGCCTATGGGCTTTGACATTGCATTAGCCATTACATTCTGTATTCTGCCTATTGGCTTTGACATGCTGTATCCAGTCTAGCCGCCTATTGGCTTTGACATTGCATTCCTATTGGCTTTGACATGATGTATTCAATTTAGCTGCCTATTGACTTTGACATGCTATTAGATATTCTGCCTATGGGCTTTGACATGATATTGTATATTGCATTTTGTATTCAGCTTAACTGCCTATTGGCTTTGACATGATCAGCTCAGCTGCCTATTGGCTTTGACATGATATTATACATTGTATTTTATATTCAGCTTAACTGCCTATTGGCTTTGACATGATATTATATATTGCATTTTGTATTCAGCTCAGCTGCCTATTGGCTTTGACATGACACTAGACATTGCATTTGATATTTAGGTTAGCTGCCTATTGCCTTTAACATGACATTGCATTTGATACTTAGGTTAGCTGCCTATTGCCTTTAACGTGGAGTTAGATCTTGCAGTTGAGAATCCAAGCTGTAGTTTTCCAAGCTGTGTTTTTGCACCAGAGAACCAAGATGTTTTTCTCACAGTAGACTAGACCTGATAAGAGAGAGTACATGGGTGTTTTTCTCTCCGCTTGAGCTTGGGAACAGGAGTAGTCTCGGAGACCTGGCCAGTCTCCAAAAGGCTTGCTCAGTTTCCCAGGTCTGAGAGGAGGGGGCACACCTTTGTAACGAATGACACAGGCTGCAGAGATTCAGATTCGAATCTGCCGGACCTCGTGCTGGAGCTTGGCGCCAGCTGCCAGCAATCCCGTGTGGGTAGATGAATCTCTTTCTCGCGGCTGACAGGGGGTCATCAGCTTGCAGACCTTAGAAAGATGAAGCTGTAAATAGTTTCCCACACGGTGAAGTATTTGTTTTGCTTTGCATTCAATATCTTATAAATATAACCTGCTGTGTATATTGCAAACTGATATATTTTGTTTGATTAACGCGGGCTTGAAAGCTACTAATTCGTCATACATAAAAATTGTGGTTGGGGAAGAATTAACAACAATAAAAGTCTTCTTTGAACTCAGAAGTGCATTTCTGGTGTTTTATGTATGTGCTTAAAAACTAGATAAGAGAAAAAGCACTACACACCAGCCTTTTCCTGGCAGTTCAAACCACCAGGAAAAGGCTGGCGGTAGGGGGACTCGTAATCCCCTGGGCAGCGCTGCTAGCAGCGCTGCCCTGGCGGATTACAACCGCCGGGGCCATTGTGGCAGGAAACCGCCGGCCCCGGCGGTGCGATCGCTGCTCTTCTGCCACAGTCGTAATGACCTGGGAAGCACCGCCAGCCTGTTGGCGGTGCTTCCATCATAACAGCCCTGGCGGCCCTGGACCACCAGGGTTGTAATGACCCCCTTAGTCTCCAATGAGCCCACACATTTTGTCACTACCCATTTCGAGGTATAATCAACTAGAAGTATAACATAACGTTCATTGGCAGGTAACAAGGAAACGGGCCCATAACATCAAGTCCCAACTTCATCCAAGGTTTTTCTGGTAACTCGACAGGGGAAAGTGGAGCCTTAACCACAGATTTGCATTTATCACTGCACGCACAGGACACACAGTCCTTCACCACAGCCTCCACATCACGATCTAGGCCCGGCCACCAGTACAACTCTCTCAACCTTGACTTGGTTAAATTCCTGCCCATGTGGCCTTCATGAGCGAAATTGACCGTCTTTTCGCTCACACCTATTGGAGGAATAGTCTTGGTTCCTCTGAATAACTCATCCTTGCTTCAACAAAGTTTGTCTCGAACATTCCAAAACCCCTTCAAAGAATCAGGGACATCTTTAAAATCCGGCCATCCCTTTACAATAAATTCCACAAGAATCCTCCTGTCAGCATCCTGCTCTTTCGCACACCTCCACTCCTCCTCAGAAATGGCCAACTCTCTCACCCAACTGATCACACCAACAACTTCTTCCTCTTCATCTTCACAATCAATGGAAGCATGTGATAAAAAATCTGCCACACTATTTCTTGTAACATGTATATATTCCACCTGGAAATTATACTCCATCAAACCTTCTACCCACCTTTTTATTCTGGGTGTTAAATCTTCACTTTTCCTTGAAGAAAAAATCGGAATGAGGGGCCTATGATCTGTTCTCACTACAAAAGGTAAACTCCACAAGTAGAACTTGAAATGCCTGATTTCCCAAGAGCACACAAGAGCTTCTCTTTCAATAACAGAATAGTTCTGTTCTGTACCTTTAAGAGAGGGAGAAGCAAAAGTAATTACCTTCTCTTCACCCTTCACCTTCTGGGTCAAAACAGCCCCTAACCCATTAATGCTTGCATCCGTGTACAATATGGTCTTAGCAAATACATTGAAATGTCCCAAACTGGGCATTTTGCCAATACTGTCCTTAATAAAGACGAAAGCAGATCTACACTCATTCGTCCAATTGAATTCAGTTCCTTTCTTTAAAAGGGATCTCAGGGTTTGAACCATGCTTGAAAAATTAGCAATAAATTTGGAGTAATACTCAGCCAGGCCTAAAAAAGATCTGACACTGTCTTTGTCCCGTGGTTCAGGTGCCTGGATAATAGAATCAACCAGCTCTAATTTGGGTTTGATACCCTCACCTGAAATGGTATGGCCTAAATAGGTCACAGCGGTAACCCACAATTTGCACTTTTCTTTCTTCACAGTCAACCCTGATGAAGCCAATTTATTCAAAACTTCCCTTGAGATCCTGTCATGGTCACTCAACATCTTCCCATGCACCAATATGTCATCCTGGAAAAATAAGATACCAGAAATTCCCCCTAATACTCTCTTCATTATGCGTTGGAAACAAGCGGCTGCTGAGGCTAGCCCAAATGGCATTCTTAAAAACTGGCATGCGCCCAACGGCGTCACAAAAGAAGTTAGATGTCTGGAAATAGGATGAAGAACAACCTGGTGGTAAGCTGGCGATAGATCTAAAACACTAAAGAATCTTGAACCTCCTAAGCCAGATAACTCTTTCGAAATATTTGGCAAGGGTTGGCGATCCACCCATATGTGTCTGTTGAGGTCTCTAAGGTCCACACACATAAAAATTTATTTCCCACCCTCCTTGGGTGCCAAAACAATTGGAGCCAGCCATTCAGAAGATTCAATTTCTTCAATTACCTTCAAATCCAGTAGTCTATTGAGTTCTTTTGTAAGGGGTTCCAACATTAGTCTAGGAACTTTCCTTACTTTGTGAACAGAAGAAATAGCATTACTCTTGAGAATAATTTGGTGCTCAAAGTTATTCAAACACCCCAGTTCATCAGTAAAAACTGTGGGAAAATCCTCGAAAATATCCAGATTTGTATCTTGATTGCTCACAACCATGACCTGACAGGTGGAGTTAGGATCCAATTTGATGCCCATGTCCCACTGATGGCGCCAACCCAAAAGGTTATCCCCTTGCTTCGCTACATAAACCTTGCCCACAGTTGTCCTGTCTCGAAATTGAATCTTCATGACCTTATAGCCCACTACATCAATTTTGGTCCCTCCATATCTTACTGGGTTAATGTCAGGCTCTACTAAAGGACCATACTCATTGCCAAATATCATTTTCCCAATTTTTATCGCCCATCATGGCGTAGAGAGACCCCGAGTCCGCTAACACCTTGACAACCTTGTTGTCTAATTTAACTGCACACTCAGGCATAATGATCGGTCCCTCATCCACAGCCTCAACATTGCCCACAACTTGGTTATCATCTGACCTCACACAGAACACCATTTTGTTTACACTCTCCGTAACAGAATCAACACTCCATTGCTTGTCGCCCTTGCAAACTCTGGCATAATGACCCCTTTTTCCACACTTCCTACATACAGAGTTTTTGGCATAGCAGTTTGGGCTATTAGCAGTATGTCCTGGGTTCCTACAACTGTAACACCGTGACCCAGTGTCTTTGTTTTCCTTCCCTCTTTCTCTTGCAGAGGCAGATGATTTGCTATCAAAGCTCACTTTCAACACTTCATCCCATTCATGGGTCACCTTTATATTGTTAGTTTCAGAAATACCGCGTGTTTCAGGAACATTCATCTCTTTCATCCAGTTACTAGTACTCTCCATTCCCTCCACAATAGCAATTGCTTCCTTCAAATCAGGATTTTTTGTTAATAATTGTTCTTGGACACGCCTGCTGTTGGTACAGCGAAGAAGTTGATCTCTGATGAGAGAATCAGTGATGTCCCCAAAATCACAAGTGTGTGCTAACGTTCTCAAGGAAGCAACAAAATTCCCTACACTTTCTGCCTTCCCTTGAACTCTTGCAAAAAATGTATGCCTTTCTAGAACTACATTAAGTTTGTATTTAATGTGTTCAGCCAACATTCTAACTGATATTTCATAGACACCGCTTGGTTCACCTTCCGCTCCAGCCATAGGCAAGGTTTCCAAACTGTCATAGATGTTCCTGCCTTCCACTCCCAAATTATGTAAAAGTACACCTTGTTTTCTTGCAGGGGAAAACTTTTCACTCCCAATTGCTATCAAATATGAATCAAATACATTTTCCATCGTTTCCATGGCAAGATTGGTTCACCTTTATCCGATAAAAATGCAGGTGGTTGTGACATTGTGGTAGTTGCCATAGTGACAACAAATAATGAAAAGAAAATCCGTGGAGGAAATACAATAATTAAATCCTTCAAATCGGTGAATCCACTGTGCTCCCAAGATGGCCGCCGACAATGCAGTTCAGTTGCTTGTAGACGCGCTGCACTCACGCGTGTCTGTGAATCCAAAGTACTCTCAAGATGGCCGCCAGACGATGCAGTCTTGTTAATAGACGTGCTGCACTCACGCGCATCTGTTGATGAATAGAACACCGTACAACCTCAGGTGACTTGCACACGCCTATTTTTAAACAGCCAAAATGCCTTAATCCAAATCCGCTCGGGTGTTGTGCCAAACACCCGCGTGTCGCCAGAACCGCTTCACCGGCAAGATCCACTGGCCGTCAATACTGCTTCACACAAGTTGCACGGGAGAAATCAATCAGTCCGAAGCAGTGGGACTCACAGCAGCGTTGTCACAAATTGTAGAGTCCCAAGGGGAGGAAGATTGGCCTGTAGGAATCACCGCTTGGCAGCCGGTTCAAGGAAAACGCTTGACAGAGTCTCGTGAAGAACGGTAAGAGTGCTGAATCCTCCGTGGGTCCCAGGAGAGGTTGGTGGTACTGCCTGTCTCCTCCCAGGCAACTCGTCGCCAGTGTTATAACACCACTTATACATCCAGGTTTGATGGGAAGAGGTTTATTAAGGAACTACCAACCGAAACAGGCCACAAGTCTCCCAGGTCTCCACCAACTGACATAGAACCTTATCTGGCAGAGTTCCCATCACATTCCAAAGAACCTTACATCTGGCAGAGTTGTTAGTGGAACACCAAGGACTCTGTCAGCTTATTGCAAGGTAAGACATAACACTTTTTTTCCCCTTTTTTTGCACTTTTATATAGCGCAAACCTGGCCTTTGGGCATTGGAACTCCTTAAATGAACACTGGTTACATTACATAAGTTAAGGTTCTTTTCTTTTTTACAAGAGTAAGTTGCCAGAATTACAGGATTTGAGCCAATGTCTGTAATTGATCCTGGTTCCTCAGTTCTAAAATTGGCAGCTCTGGCTGTATCACCACATCCTCTAACATAAATACACTGATTCCATTCTTCTCCTCTCTATAAAAGCCCCTTGCCCTACTGGTCCTTATGTTACTGAAAAATATTTTTTCTTTAACTCTCTGAGTCCCGATATGCCATACGTCTCCCCATCTCTTGCTTGTATTTGCCACAATGCTCTTTATTTTCAAAACGGTTCTGTGTTGCCCAGGCCTATAGCCAAAGTCACTCTAGCAAGACGGGAATTGGCAATCAACCAAGTAATACAGGCTGAAATGCCAGGTTTTATTTTCTCCTAACTTGTTTGCAACCTCATTTCACGCACCATGATAGTCTAAGCCATGAATTGTGGTTTGCTATGACTTTGCCACTGAAATATGTGATGTACAGCATCTGCGTTTTCCGCATGATTATGTATTTGCCACATTTACCACATAATCTGTCTTCTGCTGCATAATTTGCAGATTTCACCCAAAAATTGTTTTGATATCAAACTGATCAAAACCTACTAAAAACGTGGTGCCATATGTTGCCGCACAGTGGAAGGTTCTTTGCAAAGATTGAATGATTATTCTGTTGCATAAATACAGCCCACATAAATCCACTCAATGAAACATAAGAACAATCCACATAAATACACTCCACACCATGCCACATAAGTGCACTCAACATAATTTAACTGTACACAGTTCCATATCACAAAATTAAACTCCACACAATTCCATTCCACACCACATATTTCCACACCAAACCACATAATTCCACTTCACAACACAATTCCATTCTACACCACATAAATACAATCAACAACACAGAATTACACATCATGTCACAAAATTCAACACCACACCACATAATCCCACTCCACTACATGCCACTTCACGACACAGAATAGCCACAATATACTTACTATCCACATAATGCCACTGCATACATTTCACATAATTCCACTACACATAACTCCCCTCAACACTACACAATTTCACGTCACAGAATTCCACAAGAAACAATTCCAATCCAACCCACAGAATTCCACTCCACCCCACATACATCCTCTCCATAACACATGGAGAAAAGACATTAACATTGACAATGCCAGTAGCTCTCGGATTGCCCAGACCGATTGGCTTTGCCAGTGCTTGGGTTGTTGGGTGTGTGTGTGGCCATTCACCAGTGGCAGGTAAAGTAACAGTACATGTTGTAGCACCCATGATAATGTGCTGCATGGCTAAATAATTATAAGGTCTCAAAAGCACAGTCTATTGGCTATGCCAGTGCTTCTTTGCTTTTGTAATTATTTGGAAGGACAGCCAGCAGTTAGTTGTCAGACCTTCTGCTTTGCAAAAAGCAATTCCACACTAGTGACAGTTTTTTTATTTACAGATTAATTTCAGATCGGATTTGTAGGAACCTGGCCTGGTGTGTGATGAGTACCTAAGGTACTTACACTTTATACTAGGTCCAGGTATCCCCTATTGATGTAGTGTAGGCACTGTCTAGAAGCCAGGCTCTCTAGAGGTAGCTGTGGATGAGCAGTCAAGGCTTATCAATGAGACATGCAAAGCTCATGCAATACCACAGTAGTCACACAGCACTGACACACATGTAACTCAGTGTTACAAAAATAAAGGTACTTTATTATAGTGACACAATTACCAAAAAGTACTAGAGAGGCAATCCTCCAATAGGAGGTAAGTAACACACTAGATATGTACACTAGTAAACAGAAATAGGCATAAAAAGTAGTAGAAAACACTGCAAATAGCAATAGACAATAGTGACCCTAGGGAAAGCCCAAACCATATACTAGAAAAATGCAACGTAGATGCAGGATCCCCACCTAGGTACGTGGAATCTGTATAGGGGAGCTGGAGGAACTAGGAAACCCCAAAAGTAAGTACCACAGTGATACCCAGCGACCAGGAAGAAAGGAAAAAGTCACTGGATTTTGCCCAAACCACCAAGAAGGACTAAAAAAAGAACAATGCAACACCCAGACAAGACTGCAAGAAACACAGCAGTGGATTTCTGAAGAGGAAGACCTGAAAAAGAAGGGGACCAAGTCCAGAAAACACAGGCGTGTCCATTGTCCAGTGGTGGCAGGAGCCAGTACCCATCTGTCTGTGGTTGCAGGAGTTGGTCGACGGTAGGACGAAGACGGTCAGCAATGCAGCCCTGGAGTCGGTGAAGAGTTCCTGGAGGTTGTAGTTGATGTCCAATGCCGTAGGAAAGACTGCAGTCTGTCTGTGGCATGGAAAAGTCACAAACAAGCCTTGGCAAAGGCAAGAGTCGAGGTAGATGTAAGCTGCCGGGGACCAGCAAGGTCCAGGAGTACTCAACCCATGGGGGGAGTCTCAGGGGACCCTCAGCAAGGCAGAGAGTCCACAGAAGAAAAGGTAGCTCCCACAGGAGACCCGCTGGAGGAGGACCCAAGAGTCGCAGAGGAGCCCACGCAGCACAACTGAAGAAGGGTCCCACGCCTCAGGAGAAGCACGCAGAGGGCTGTGCCTCACAGGGAAGAGTGCTGGGGGTTCGGGATACATGGAGCCAAAAGATCCCTTGGAGGAGATGCTAAAAAGCCTTGGTAGCTGCAAACGACACAGTGCAACGGGGAACTGTCCTGCGTGAGAAGGCGAGCACTTACCTCCACCAAAGTTGGATAGCTGGTAGAGAGGACCAAGGGGACCACTCCAGACAACCACCCGTGATGCAGGATCCACACAGCTCAGGAAGAGAGGAGATCCACACAGCCAGTCGTCATTGCAGTTAGTGCCTGTGGATGCAGGGGACAGACTCCTTCACTCCAAGGAAGTTTGCTCCTTCCTTCTAGTGCAGACTGAAGACTTGCCACCCTCAGAGGATGCACAGCCAGGGAAATGTTGCAGAAGCTGGAAGGAGCCATGGAAACAATGTTGCAAGCACAGTCTTCGCGGTGGATGAATATTGTCAGTTCCCGCAGGGTCCAGTCGCAGTTATAGTGACCAGGAGTCAAAGTAGAGGTTGCAGAGCAGTGCTGCTGGAATCTTGGAAGTGAATCTGAGGTCCCACACAAGAGGGAGACCCTAAATAGCCCTGGAAGGGCTATTGGTCAGCTAGCCAGGTGACCACCTATCAGGAGGGTGCTCTGATGTCACCTGCCTCGCCTGGCCACTCAGATGCTCCCAGAAGCCTCTGCCCACCTTCAATTCAAGATGGCAGAATCAAGGGTCCCTCTGGAGGAGCTCTGGGCACCACCCCTGGAGTAGTAATGGACAGGGGAGTGGTCCCTCCCCATTCCATTGTCCAGTTTCATGCCAGAGCAGGGACTGGAGGTCCCTGAACTAACTGGTGCAGACTGGTTTATATAAAGAGCATACCAGTGGCTTGGGGAGGCTACCCCTCCCAAGCCATGTAACACCTATTTCCAAAGGGAATCCTTTGTTCTGCCTTCCTGGGCTTGAGCTGATCAAGCAGCAGGAGGGCAGAAACCCATCTGAGGGGTGGCAGCAGCTTGGGCTGCCCGGAAAACCCCAGAAAGCTGGTAGGAGCAATGCTGGAGGTCCTCTAAGGAGCCCCCAGAGTGCATGGAATCATATTTCCAATACTGGCAACAGTATTGGGGTATGATTCTGACATGTTTGATACCAAACATGCCTAGGTTCGGAGTTACCATTATGTAGCTGGGCATAGGTAGTGATATATGTCCAGTACACGCGTAAAATGACATCCCCGCACTCATGAAGTCCAGGAAAATGGAGCTGGAGTTTGTGGGGTCACTTCTGCTTGTGCAGTGGTGCCCTCACACAAATGTACCTGCACCCTGCCATCTGGGCTAGGAGGGCCTACCATAGGGGTGACTTACAGTGACCTTGTGCAGTGACCTATAGTGAAAAGGGTGTATGCACCTTTTCACACAGGTTGCAGGGGTAGGCCTGCAGATACACTTTGCATGGGCTCCCTATGAGTGGCAGGATACATGCTGCAGCCCATGGGGAACACCTGGTGCCCCAATGCCCTGGGTACCTGGGTACCATATATGAGTGACTTACAAGGGGAAACCGGAATGCCAAATGAGGGGTGTGTGTTTTCCAGTCAACCAAATTTACAGGAAGAGATCATAGTCACGGGGGTCGTGGTTAGCAGGATCCCATTGAACACAGTCAAAACACACTGAGTTAGGATTATGCAGCATGTGGTGACTGTATTCCAACTCCAGTCACTCAGGGTCACATTTTCTCACCTGCCTCCAGAGCTGCACAGGTTTGTTGAGGGATACGGGGGACATGAAAGCTCACAATCTAAGGTACTCAATATTTGGGGGTATTTTGATCCAGTACAAAGGCTGAAAGAGTGATAGACCTCAGTGCTGTGCCAGTAAAATACACATATTAGAAAGGGTTGGTGGGGGTAGAATTGCTAATTGTTTAACACAACTCAGAGCATCAACTAAATTTGCTGTGCTCTGTTGTGCAAGGAGGAAAACACAGTGAAAAGCCATATTTATTAAGTTTTGAATGCTGTTGTTGTCTTCCCTTGCACTGGCACTTTTAAAGGTTGCCTTGCACAACACACAGCCTTGCAGAGGTGAGCATGTAATGTCTAGCATAGGAATTGTACTGAAACTATACCCTTCCAGTACAAATTTCCATGTCTAGACAAGTATGAAAGGATGCCGCACCCTGGATGTGTACTGTGAACTTTGGCAAATATGCAATGTTTGGGCTTTTTGGAAAAATAAAAATATTGCTCCTCGTTAGTTTCTGTTCCAAAGAGGCATTTTTACACAAAGCCCGGTTTTACTATCTTAGTAGATCAGGCTTTGTACTATAATGTTCCAGGAACCCTCCTTAATGCAAAATAACCCACAAAGTGCTTTTTGTGCTGAAAAAGGGCACTTATCCAGCACAAAATACCTTTCAGACTGGAAAGTAAACATCAGTTCCTAGCTTTGTGTGTCTTTGCATCATGTTGCGACTGTGAAAAGCATTAGTAAATCTGGGCCCAAGTGCTCCTGAACACATCACTGGCCACCGCGAAATTCCACACCGAATAAAGACGTATTTTAGAAGGAAGAGGAACCATGTGCAAGGCTGGACTAGCTATTTAATCCACAGGCATTTTGGAGAGCTGGAACAATCAGGGGCTGTTTTTTAAAGGCCGGTGCAGCTGCCTGCTTCTCTTGTCAATCTCTCTAGCTTTCCAAGGCACAGGGGACATCAGGAGAGAGAAAGAGAGAGAGAGAGAAAGAGACAGAGAACCAGAGGGAGTAAATCAGAGCTCAATATCTGAGAGAGGAGAGAAACAGAATATAATGGATGGGTGGAAAGAGGAGGACGGAAGCGGGTCTGGTTTTAGCATTTTTGCAAGGACTGGTTTTGGCTCCCAGTCTGGCCCTGACCACAAGGTCATTCGTTCAGGAAGAATGTGGCCACCAAGCGTGTGCATAACCCAGGCAGTTCATCTGGAATGTAATTTTGTCATCAATTCGGATAGACCTTGTATGGTTGTTCTGCAGTGTAATTTCTTTAGTATTGGGGAGCTGAGGTGATTGTTGTAATGGTATTGTAATAGTGGGTGGTTAAGGAATATTAGAATGTTAGCTAAGAGTAGAATGTATGAGGTAGAGATGCAGTTGAAGATCTTTGAAAATCAGCTTGGCACTGAGAAGACGCTGTATGGTGTGGGGGCTATTAATAAAGATTAATTTGCTTACAAATATGTGAGGAGTCATCATTACAGGATTGGCGACAAGCGAAAACATTGATTTAAAGCCCCTACACCACTGCGCAACAGAAGAAGAAATAAAACGGGTGCAACAGTGAAGAAACGCTACAAGAGGATATGAACTATATTGGAATATCGTGTGATAAGAGGATTGTTGTGTACATCTAAAGGTAATTATTAACTACATTTGTTCAATATGAATACTATACATTTGTCAGCACCACAGCCATTTCTTCTAGCTAATGGTGAACCAGGAATGTGGTGGCAAGAATGGAAGGAATATTTTTTTAATTATATTGAGACGTTTGAAGAGGAATTTTCAGTAGAGAAGAAAAAGAAAACATTAATACACTGTATTGGTCTTGGTGGTTTAAAAATTTACAATGAATTGGACAAAAAAATTAGACTGGGAGAATTGGATGGTGATGTTTTCACTCAAGCATTAGAGGACCTAGATTCTCACTTTTCTTCAATTGTATGTGTTGCTGTGGATCGTTATAAAGTTTTTTCAGAGGAAACAAGGTAAAATGGAAAGTGTTGAAGAATACGTGGCTGCGCTCAAGGACTTGGCAAAAACTTGCAGATTTGGAATATTACAAGAGGAACTGATTTGTGACCAAATAATTATGCATGCAAGTAACCAGAAATATACAAGATAAGTTATAGGTAAATGGTGAAGCACCGTTAAAAGATGTCATAGCGTTAGTTCTGAAAACAGAGCTTATGGGACGGTGAACATTATTAAAAAAGGGAAATTAGAGAATAGTATGGATAATATCAAAAGCAGAGACATTGGTAGACTGAGTAATTGCGGTGAACATGAGAAATATTATCCATGTGGAAGTGTGGAGCATTTAGCTGACAATAAGAAATGTCCAGCAAAAAATCAGAAGTGTTCAAATTATAATCGTATTGGACATTTTTCAAGAGTGTGTAGAAATAACACAAATGTTAAGGTGAAATACATTCAAGAAGAAGATCTATGTCAATCAAGATCCAATGAGCAGAGTGGTGTCACAGATGATAGTGGAGTATTTTACATAGAATATGATATGTTAGATATCGAACAGGATATCAGAAAAAAACCTATGTGCAAAATTGGAATAGGGGAAAATAGGGTGAAGTTGATTGCGGACTCAGGGTCTCTATTTACCATTATTGACAAGAGTGTGTGGTGTAATAAGTGTGTAAGAGAGTTTGGTGAATATTTAGAAAAAACAGACGTAAAGGCAAAGAGTTACACTGGTGAAAAAATGTAATTATTAGTTTACAGAAATATTGAGTTTGAATTTAAAGGGAGGAAAGCCTTGTGCAAATTGTATGTAGCTGAAAGAGGACCATCTCTGTTGGGCTGGGAGGACCAGGGAAAATTGGGCATTATTTTAAATCCTAACAGCCCAGTTCTTGTATTATCCATTGAAACTGAACAGTCATCTATTGGGATGGTGGATAAGTATCCAAAAGTATTTTCATGGACGGTTGGATGTTTGAATGATTTCTTCCACAAAATTGAATTTAAAAATGATGCAAAACTGTGCATTCATAAAGTACGATATACACAATTTTCTATCAGAGATGAGGTGTCGAATGAACTTAAAAAACTAGTGCAAGAGAATATAATTGAGCAGGTGGAGTCAGCGGAATGGGTTTCTCCATTGGAGGTCATAAGACGTGCAAATGGCAGCGTTAGATTGTGTGTGGATTTAAGAGAACTGAATAATAATATTGTAATTGATCAATACCCTATGCCAAAAATTAATGAAATGTTGGCCAATATCAGAGAAATTAGTTGGTTTTCTACATTGGATTTAAAATCTGCTTATCATCAGATGATGTTACACCCTGAAAGTAGAAAATTAACATAGCTTATTACACCATTTGGATGATTCCAATTTTTGCGAGTACCATTTGGTTTAGCTTCAGCGGCTGCAATGTTCCAGAGAATAATGAGTTACTTGTTGGAGAACATCAAAGATGTAATGTTCTTTCAGAATGATGTATTGATTATGGAAAAAACGAGAGAAGAATATGATAAGAAATTAAAACAAGTGTTAGATATTTTTTTAACTAAAACCACTTACAGCAGAATATGCAAAATGTAAAATAGCTGTGAGGGAAGTAAAGTATTTAGGCCATGAAATAAGTGAGAATGGGGTAAAACCTAAACTTGAGTTAGTGAGAGCAATTCAGAATGCTCCATCTCTACAAAACAAAGATGATGTGCGAGCGTTTATGGGCTTGATATAATTCTATTCAAAATTTGTAAAAAATGTTGTTGAACAAACATATGCAATACGACTACTTACTAAAAACAAAGTTACATTTGTGTGGAGTGTGGAGTGGCAAGATGAGTTTGAGAAATTAAAAGAAGAAATAAGTAATGCACCATTTTTAAAGGAATTTGATGCAAAGTATAAAATATATACTACTACGGATGTGAGCACAAAAGGTTTAGGTGCAGTTTTATCGCAAAAGGATAAAGAAAATAATGAGTGGGTAGTTGGTTTTGCATCTCGTGCTTTGTCTATATCAGAAGAGAGGTACTCTGTTATTGAAAGAGAAACATTAGCATTTACATGGGGGTTGAACCATTTCCGGCAGTATGTTTGGGGGTATAGAGTGATTTTGAGGACAAATCATAAACCATTGACTAAGGTACTTACTACTGCAGGATTGCAAAGGGCGTCACCTAGAATTGCTAGAATGTCGGTAAAATTATTGGATTTTAATTACGAGGTGCAATATTTACCCAGAATAAAAAACAGAGTGGTGGATTTTTTAAGTCGGATGCCGTTACTTTCAAATAAAGTGGGAGATGATGTAGAGGACAAAAAATATGTAGCTATGTTGTTTGATGATGGAAAGATGGTCATTAATGAACAGGAATGGAAAGAAACAATGAAAGGGAATAAGGAGTTACAGAAAATTCTGACATTTGTGAATAATGGTTGGCCGGAGACGAATCAATTAACTCAACAAGACGTTACTTTTGGAAAGTCCGTGATGAGTTAAGCGAATAACAAGGACTTTTGTTGAGATATGGGAAAGTTGTACCACTGACATTGTTACAAGGGAAAATAATGGAATTATGTCATGAAGGACATATGGGTATTTCAAAAACAAAGTCAAGGATTAAAAGTATGTATCGGTTTAGACAGTGATATTGAAAGGATTGTGCAAGAATGTATGGATTGCAATAGTTCAGATAAGACACAGAAAACGTACAAGCCACCATTATGTCCTGTGCCGAGTCCAGATATGGCTTGGGAAAAAATTGGTATTGACATCATGGGACCAATTGAGAATATTGATTTTGAGAAAAAGTGTATGATTGTGGTAATTGATCATTTCAGTAAATGGACGGAAATAAAAATTATAGATAAGGAATATGGTGAAGATATTATACTATTTTTGGATGAAATATTCACGAAGGAAGGTTTACCAAGATGTGTAATTTCAGACAACGGTCCACAGTTCATAGCTGAAGATTTCAAGAAATTTCTAGATAGAAATGGGATTACTCATAAATTAGCGTCGGTATATCATCCTGAGGGCAATGGTTTGGTGGAACGCTTTAATCGTGTTATAAAAGAAACTATACAATTAGCTAGTAATAGTGGGAAGCAGAAGTGAACAAAATGGTTTGGGCCTATAGAATAACATCTAGTAATAGTACTGGAAAAAGTCTCTTTGTTATAATGAGAGGTAGAGAACCTATAAGTAAAGATATGGCATGGTTACCAGCAATTAGAATGGTAGAATGGTCTCCTGAAAGTATAAAAAAAATTGTCAGCTAAACAGGCATATAAGGCGTGGTACGATAAGAAACAGGTCAAAATTGTGCCAGTAGGAATTGGGGAACGGGTGAAAGTGAAGAAAGATGATAAGGTGCGAAAGGGTGAAAGTAGATTTTCAGAACTGATGAAATTATGGGAATTATTTTGTAATTCCGCGTTGCTAAGTGATGGCAAGGTTTGGCATTTGAGTCATTTGGCTAAATGCAAACAAACAAGTATAGTTATAAACAAAATAAATTATGATTGGATGAATGATGTCAGTGGAGCTCAAAGCAATAACAAATTGGGGGAAATGCAAGAACAAAGGAGTGAAGTGGAGAGTGGACAGGGTAATGATGGGATGCATAAGGAAAGTGAGAAGAGTAGCAAAAGAGGCAGGTATGGTAGACGCATAAAAGTCCCAATGAAACTAAAAGACTAAGTATGTAAATAATGTATAATAGTAAATAATAGTAAACATTAGTAGTTTAGACAACACGTTTAGGGGTTGTTAAAGGGGGAAGATGGGTTGTAATGGTAATGTAGTAGTGGGTCTTTAAGGAATATTAGAATGTTATCTGAAAGTAGAATGTATGATGTAGGGAAGATCTTTGAAAATCAGCTTGGCACTGAGAAGACGCTGTATGGTGTGGGGGCTATTAATGAAGATTCATCTGCTTACAACTATGTGAGGAGTCATCACTACAATCCTTGATTTACGCCAGTACTTTCCATTTGCTAATCACTGTTTCCTGTTTTCAGGCAGGTCAAAGACCCACTAGGTCATACATCGAGGTAAATCAACAACGTGCAACCTCACATCCACTGATCCCGTAGGTAGCTCTCAGCACTAGTTAGGGGAGACCAGGAGCTACATGGCACAGTGCAACTGGATAAGGGGGTAGTTCAAAATAGCAAGTGGATTTGCTAGAATTTCAAATTCTGCAGGCAGTCAATGAAGAGAGTATTTCACAGGCTTTCCATAGAGCAAACTGTGGAGAACCGACATGCCTGTAAATTGTGTATATTCCTGGTTAAGCAGACATCTGTAAAAGTATTTAAGAGTATAGCGGTTCACATATGGCAGTGTTAGAAATGGGATCTTTGGTTCGCAGTCAGGTTACTCCCTGTCCAAGCAAGGACCCTCACTCTAGTCAGGGTAAGTCACACACAATCCAAATTATGCTGTGCCCACCCTCTGGTAGCTTGGCACTGAGCAGTCAGGCTTAACTTAGAATGCAATGTATAAAGTATTTGTGCAATAAATCATACAATAACACCATATAGCACCACAAAAATACACCACACAGTGTTTAGAAAATTATATAATATTTATCGGATAAGATGCAGGTAAAAAACGATTACAGATGCAATAAATAAATGTTGAGATATCACTGAAAAGTGAAATAAAGTGTCTTAAGTCTTTTAAAAGCAAACAAAGTCTCTTTCAAGCACAAATTACCTGGTTCGTGTGAAAAATCTCTGCAAAGAACCGCAGATGAGGAGATGCGTGGAAACAAAGGGGTGTGCGTCAATTTCTCGGGCCGCACACAGCAATGCGTTGTTTAGTTTTCACGCAGGGACGGCTGAGCATCAATTTCCAGCCGTCGGTCGTGGATCCTCTTCGGGTTGTGGGGTTTTCAGACTCCCCCGGGGACGATGCGTGAATTTCCTGTGCTGGCAGGACGAAGTCACAGGAGCTGCGTCGATCCGGTGGGCGTTGCGTCAAATTTTCTACCACACAGCATGCGCTGCGTCAATTGCTCTCTGGAAGTCAGGCTGCGTCGTTCCGGCTCAGCTGTGCGTCGATCCAGTTGCCCGTGTGTCGAATTTCCAGTCGCTACGCTGGCGCTGCATTGATTTTCTCATTGCGAAGTCGGGCTGCATCATTCCAGTTCAGCGTGCAGTGAAATTTTCACCACAGTGAAGGCTGTGCATCGTTTCTGGCAGGCTGTGCGTCGAATTTCACTTCTCAAGGAGTCCTTCTTGAAGAGATGAAGTCTTTTTGGTCCTGAGACTTAAGGGAACAGGAGGCAAGCTCTATCCAAGCCCTTGGACAGCACTTCTTCACCACAATCAGAGAGCAGCTAGGCAGCAGGGCAACAGCAAGGCAGCAGTCTTCACAGAAAGGAGACAGGTGAGTCCTTTGGGCAGCCAAGCAGTTCTTCTTGGCAGGATGCAGGTTCTGGTTCAAGTTTCTTCTCCAGGAAGTGTCTGAGTTGGTAGGGGCAGAGGCCTTGTTTAAATACCCAAATGTGCCTTTGAAGTGGGGGAGACTCTAAAGAGTGGCTTAGAAGTGCACAAGGTCCTCTTTCCGTTCAATCCTGTCTGCCAGGGTCCCAGTAGGGGGTGTGGCAGTTCTTTGTGTGAGGGCAGGCTACTGTCCTTTGACATGCAAGTGTCAGGCCCTCCACCCTCCCAGCCCAGGAAGACCTATTCAAAATGCAGATGTATGCAAGTGAGGCTGAGTATCCTGTGTTTGGGGTGTGTCTGAGTGAATGCACAAGGAGCTGTCAACTAAACCCAGCCAGACGTGGATTGTACGGGACAGAAAGATTTAAGTGCAGAGAAATGCTCACTTTCTAAAAGTGGCATTTCTAAAATAGTAATATTAAATCCAACTTCACCAGTCAGCAGGATTTTGTATCACCATTCTGGCCATACTAAATATGACCTTCCTACTCCTTTCAGATCAGCAGCTACCACTCAAACAATGTATGAGGGCAGCCCCAATGTTAGCCTATGAAGGGAGCAGGCTTCACAGCAGTGTAAAAACAAATTTAGGATTTTTCCACAACCAGGACATGTAAACTGCACAGGTACATATCCTGCCTTTTGCCTATACAGCACCCTGCCCTATGGGTTACCTAGGGCATTCTTTAGGGGTTTCTTATGTGTAGAAAAAGGGGAGTTTTAGGCTTGGCAAGTACTTTTAAATGCCAAGTCGAATTGGAAGTGAAACTGCACCCACAGTCCTTGCAATGGCAGGCCTGGGACAAGGTTAAGGGGCTACTTAAGTGGGTGGCACAATCAGTGCTGCAGGCTCACTAGTAGCATTTAATCCACAGGCCCTGGGAACATATAGTGCACTCTACTAGGGACTTATAAGTAAATTAAATAGTCCAATTGGGTATGATCCAATGTTACCATGTTTAAAGGGAGAGAGCATATGCACTTTAGCACTGGTTAGCATTGGTAAAGTGCACAGTCTTAAAACCAGCAAAAACAGTATCTAAAAAGTGGAGGGTGGCAGGCAGAAAGTTAGGGGTGACCACCCTAAGGCTGTCAGGTCTAACAGGCAGCATTAGGATAAGCCAATCAAATCCACAGTTAGACCCTCTGGTGGCATGTTTTAAATCAAGCGGTTTTGTTTTTTAAATACAGCCCGTTTTTCCTTAAAGAAAAATGGGATGCATTTCAAACAAAAAAAATGAAAAGATTTATTTTCATTTTTTTCAGAGTAGGCAAAAAAATATGGTCCGTGGGGCCACTACCTGCTCTGAAAAAATATTTTCAATTCTATTCAAAAAGGAGAAGGGGTCTCGTGGGGATTCCTTCCCTTTTGAGAATGGGTTACCACCAACTTGAAGTTGGTGGAAACTGCAATTGTTTTGCAACCGCATTCATAGCCACAAAAGAATCGTACACCCCTATGCGACTTGCTATGAGGAAGGGCAGCCCTGGCACACCCCTTCCTAATAACGATTCACAAACCTATTCTGCGAGTCAGTAACAGGTTACCAACTCGCAGAATAGGATTGTTACATGGGCAAAAGCTTTTTCCTAGTGGGTCGTTTGCAACCAGGAAAAGGCTTTCATACATCTGGCCCTTAGTCCTTTAAGTCCCAATCCATCACAGGAGTGCACTTCTAATGCCCCAAGACCTCAGGGTGTCAGGCAAAGGTTGACATCAGAATCTAGTACAGGTCCAGTGCCACTGCAGGAAATGCCTCATGTAGCTTGATGTCTCCTTGTAGCCACACAGAAGGGCAGTCAATTGCCCCTTGGAGTCCACTTCTTTGTCCTGGGTATTAGAGGGAGCAGGTCCAGTCTGTCAAAGCTCCTCTTGGGCCCCAAACATCTGATCTCATCTGATCTTCCACAGGTCCAGGAAGTGTTCTGAAGTAGGTGCCTGGAGATGACACATTTGTGCCAGGCTAGTGGGTATAAGTGATTCCTGGGCACACCATAAACATTAGGGAAAAGGTTCCTGGGGCCAACCGTACACACATTGGACATTTCCAAGATGACAAAAGTCTTCGGTCACACTAAACATGGCCTCTAAGGACTGGTGGTGTATGTGAGATGTGTTTTATGGTAGTCCCAATGTCCTCTCACATCTAACTCTCAAATTCAGTTTGGGCAGTAACTGTATCCACAATAGACCCAGAGACAGACGTAAGGTAGAACAAAAGTAGGTATTTCCAGCAACCAGATAGTGAATGTTTGAGAAGGTTTTGGCATCCTGTTTCCCTTTCTTTCAAGTGTGTCCCCAGCGTTATATGTAAAACTCAGATACAGCAGCTTTAGCTAAGGCCAAGTTATGCTTTTTACTCCACTGGCACCTCACACAAGGGCCCATGCACAATGAATGGATTACTGAAATGTATAAGACCGCCTCCTATACGAGGATTATCTACATACTGCAAGACAAAGCAGAAACCTACCTCCCAGTCTAGGCAATGTTCCTGAGCGATGATACCTAATTTTTAATGCTAATTCATGTCTCATGCCTAGATCTTCGTACCACGCACCACTCCACAAAATCTCCATGCACCTGAACTGTGCCCCACATCCTGGGATAATCATACTCTACATCAGAGTGTATGTAGGCATACACTGAAGTAGGTTCAGGCAGGAATGGCACCCAACCACTGAGTGACCAATGTACAGATGAATAAACAAAGACAAAAACAAATCCAGAGACAGAAGTCTACTATGAAAAAACAAGGTTTATCAACACCCAGACAATGGATGCACAACAAATGTATTACCACCCTGTCCTATGCCTTTCAAATGTGCTTCAAAGTGTTATGTGTAACCCCAGCAGACCTGCCAAGCAGGATTTGGATAGTCAAGCAGGATTTGACACTGTAATATCAAAAAGGATGCTCACAGCCCGCAGCCTGCATGAGAGTTGGAGGAATCATCTCTACCCATTCAGGTCAGCATATTGTTTGGTCCTGGGAAGCATATTACACCCCTTTTGAAATGCTAATCTCTGGCTGTGAGATGTATTAGAGCAAATACAAATTAGCCTCCAGGAACTTCATCCTGGGAAAAGGTAACTTTGTAAAAATTAGTTTTCCTTAATATTTATTAAAATCCCACTTCACAATTGAATATGATTTTTAATAATTATTTCTCTAGCTAGTCCCATTCCTGAGATACAGTATTAGGATTGTAACCTGTGCTCCATGTTGACATTAAGGAGCATATTTATCAGTCCCTCATGATGCAATGGCTACACAAACCTTGAGCTCAGATCTTTGAGGCCACGCAAAACCACTTTGCGTGGCTATGAATGGCCTCATAGATATGGAGTATTGCAAGTCAGTGCAAATCAATGCGATGCCTTACTCTGTGCAAGGGAGGCATTACATGGGCGTTGCAGTGGGTGTTCCTACACAATATCATGGATTTTGTTGCATCCCCAGATTTACAAGAGCTTGTAGACCTGAGGATGCTCCAAAATCTTCCACGCCCCCAGGGGAGGCGCAACTAGGAAAAATCTCTTTATTTCTCCTTGTTTTTACCTCTTTCTATGTGTGCTGTAATCCGCAGCACACATAGAAAGAGGAAATTGCCAACCAGAATTGTTTTTGTGCAGGAAGGTGCCCCTTCTGACACACAAACAATCCTTCCTACAATGCAGACACCCTTGCACCATAGGGCAAGGGTGTTTACTTTGGCGCTAGGCTGCCAAAAAGGGGCCAGAGCAGTGGGAAAGGATAGGAGTGTGTCGTATTTCTTAGACTTTGACACAGCACAGAAAAGTGACTTGCTTCGCCACCCTACACCAAAAGTCCATAAATATGGGCTGTGCCAAAAGCCTATAAACATGGGCCCTAACTTCCAAGTGTCATACTTTTGAATACCACACTCCCTGCATTGAGGATTACACTGCCACAGTCAGGGTATACATGGTAAGCCAGAAACCATGTTTGCACTTCAACTGTAGGGGAATGGACAATCAGTGCTGCAGTCCACTAATGGTATTTAACTTCCATGGTCCAGGTAAACCTTGTACCATATACTTGGAACTTATAGTTAAGTTGCATATAACAATTAGGAATATGCCAATTCAATCATGTTTAAAGAGGAAGCATAGGCACTTTACCACATGTTGGCAGGGTAAGATTCACAGACCTCAAAAGCTAGCAAAAATATAAGGTCCATCAAATAGCAAAAAATATGGGGTGACCACGCAAAAAAAGGTGGATTTCCTACAATTGCCTTAACCTTCGATATTTCCGGCTAATCATGTATTATATGCATAACAAGAGCAGTAGCAAGCATTTGTGAAGTCTGAGCATGTTTTAAGCTATGAGTAGCTCTTTTTAGCCTAGGGAACACCCAGTTGTTGGAAGCTTCAATCCATGTGATTTGTATAACCCAATCCATAATTATGTTTCCTAACCCCTACAGCCCTGAATATGGGTGGCCGGAGTTTCCTTGGTTTTCCTTTTTCGCTGTAGTTAACTTATATCTCCTCTTCCCCAGTCTATATTTCTGTTTCTTTCCACTATTTTGCTCTGTATTTACATTTTTCCCTTCTACTTTGTTTGGTGTTTATCCCTTTCCCCTCTTAACTTACCTGTATTTTGCCTTATTGCTACAATTGTTATCATACATTATAACCAAGGCCCTTATGTGCATCTTCCCAGGGCTGTCTGGACTATTTGCCATGTACTCCACGGTAAGTAAATGCTGCTGCCATTGGGCACCCAAGCATTTTCCAATTGAGATGCTAGGCATTGGGCTACTTCCAGGGCTAGATAGGCTGCCACCATCCAGCTCTGTAAGAGCCCAGCTAATATATTTTGTGGGACTCTGAACATTTTTTTTCAGCGCTGATGTTAGTTCATCTGCTGAATGCTGACTTGCAACTTTCCACATATGTTTTTAATATTTTATGAACTTGTCAAAGTGCAAAACTCACAAAGTTTACCAGAAAAGATAGACAATTCCAGCAGCAGAAAACTGTTTATGCTGCAGCAGAGTTGGACAGCAGGACTTCTGCCGCTTTACAGCAGTTTTCCATTCCTATTTCCAGGCACCCATAGGTGGGCAGTGTTTTGCCACCTCACCCATCCCTCTCTGACAACCCAAAAGCTGTCAGTAAATGGCCAGACGCCAACCACACTCATTTACCTCAGCAACAGCACTGACTTCTTCCACCTTTCTGCACTTCTTACCTGTGCCGTGATCATGTTTCAGTAGGTAGAGTCTGCATTTTCTGGTGCAGAATGTCCCACCCATGGAACAGACTGAAATGTACTGCCCCTTCCGTCCCCCAGGGACGGGGACGTAGGTTCAGGTGGGTGTTTGGGGTAGAACACCCCTCCAAATTTCCGAGTCGGGTCTTGGCCTGACAATGACAGCCATATCAGCCAAAAAAATAGTTTCAAGTAAGTCAGGCAGCAAATATCATGCCATAAATGTGATAAAGTTGCTTCAAATGTTAAAAAGTCATGTTTCTTTAACATTCAGAAGCATGTTATCTTGGAACTTCAGATTATATCACCGCATTGAGGGGCATTTATTTAAGTGATAGTTTTAAAACACATACTAAGAAATAATCATGCCCCCTTATGACAATGCCACTTATGAAATCTGAGGCAAGTCAGTTGTCATGTGTAATTATATAGTGGCTTGAATTCTTATTGTAAGTGGAGCAACATTATAGTCATTTAAATAAAACACAATGTTTTTGTAGAGCACACTTCTTGAACTCACACGAGTGAAAGTACTCTCATATGTGATGAGAAGCTTAGTGAAATAAAGTATTTGTCTAGGATCAAACAGTTTGCTCAAGTTTGAAAGCCAGAATTAATCTCAGATTTGCTGGTTCCCCATTGTGCAGCTCAGCGACTAGATGGGTTTCTCTTTGTCTCACCCACTTTGCATCACATGTTACCACTTTGGTGTTAATTCTTGGCATATGAGGTTACAATGTGGTGACAGGCAGATGCCACATGAACGCTCATCTTATTTTGGGCCAGAGAGTCCAAGACGACCTCGAGATGAGCAAGAGCCAGCCATCTAGGATGAGCTTTAGGTGGCTCACCCACCTCCTAGATTCAGTGTGAGATGGCAGACTAACCTAAAAAGATGTGTGTGACGTGCAGGCAAGTCAAAGGGCATGGACCTGATTAGGCCCTGCCCATTACTCACTCCACATCAGTGTGCCAACTACAGGGTTTTAAGTGGACTGTGTCCGGCCAGGTCCCATTTGCAGCAGTAATTCAAAACTGTCTTTGAAATAGGTCCCTATAGGTCCTAAATGCATGTCCTTTGGAGGCAAAACAATCCTTTCATTTCCAGCAATTCTCAACAATGACTTTGGTAAACCTTGTGCTAATCCATAACAATGACTCAGTGCCTCTTTGCTTTTCATGTTAACTTCATCCTGCATATCATATGACTATTTGCTGTTTCCCATATGTTATGTTTCAATAGTGTTTTTGTGTAACATATGTACCTTTTACATGAACCACGTCACTTTTAGGCATCTAGATATGTTTTGGTTGTGGTGAGTGTTCATGATGGGGCATGAGTGAGAGCTTAAGTGAGACTGACAGTGTGAAAGTAGTGTGGATTTCGCTCACTGCGTCATAAAGGTGTTCATACTTCATGCACACGCAGTCCTTGGTCTCTCTGCAGAGGGCACAGAATGAGGGTCACATATGTGCCAATTATAATTATGACTGTAGAGCAAAATGTGTCAAGGTGGTACACAACTGAAAATAATGACAGCACCAAATGAAAATAAAATGCAGTACTTACATTTGACTTGATGCGTTGTGTGTGTGGAGAGATGGTGAAGTGAGGAGATGAACATAAAGTGTCTGCAAAAGACAAGAGTGACAATATGTTGTAAAGAGAAAAAAAGGAGTTGTGTGAGATATGCAGATAATTTCAGAAAGATGTGAGAAGAAAAGGGGAGTAAATGTGCAATGGGCAGAGAGATGGCAGAAGGAAGTGGCATGAACGGAAAAAGAAGTGATAAGACACTCTGAAGACCACTTTCTTCTCCATAGCTCTTAGCAATGCTTTATTCAGTCTCACATTTCCTGAACTGAAACATTTTCAATTCTAATTATTTACAGCAAAATCATTCTGATTGCTCATTTATTTGATACTGCTAAGAAGCATTGGCAAAGGTCTGGCTTATTTTTTAGGCATTTGTCTGAATACAATAACATGCAACTCACAGAGAGGCACCCAACTACTGGCCAGGTGTCATGCTTTATAAATCAAAGGATTTTAGCTTTTCACAGCCTTAATTGCATAGGCCGTGCCTCTTGGAAAGGATTCCTTGTTACACTTTTTTGCCAATGTCCCTTTTAGAGACTTCCCTCTTTTTATCCCATTAAAAGCGCTGGCCATATGGGATGATGATCATAGTGATCAATCAACACACAGTGTTGTAGATTCATGTACCTCTCAGGGCTTATGTGTGTGCTTAGACACTTTGGACACAGTGCTTTAACAACTGAAGTTGGCTCTTAAATGATGTGTTTCCCACAGCAGCAGCAGTTTTCCTCTATCCGAATTTGTGGGTGTATATGAGAAGTATCAGTCATAGAATCTGCATTCCAGTGATTTTCTATGCGTTGTAGGGTCCTAACAAAATTCAGCTTTGTTCACTTTCACAAGATCCAAATTGGATCTTCGGAGACCCTAGCACTGCCCCACCTTCTTCCCTTGGCTCTGCCTGGACTGACACACATTTGTCTATGAAGTGTGACAGTGGGTCAGAGCCCCAGGGTTTGGGGTGGCTTCATATCTATTCAGGGAATAGCAAAGCAATCAGGTACACTTTACTGACAGGTCAGTAAAATCCCAAAGATTAGTTCCTATAGAGCGTCATGCTGTGTCATTCTGAAACGTAAATAATGAATGTTCTTATAGATCGGTGCACAGAGTTGCAAGTGTGACCTTAGAACAAGAATCTACATGTCAACAACATGTTTTACATCATTCTGAGATGGCCCACTTTTATTTATTCTGTTATAGACTTTCCATACAGCCAGTAGTGACCAAATCAGTGTAATTTCTAAGTCATCATGCCTTTGTAGAATCTTGTGGGGTATGACGTCTATGTGCACATAGGACAGCTCTCAGTAACTATAGAGTATCAGTTTCTAGGTTGTGATGAGATTCTATAACAGTGCTTTCTCATCCCATAAACATCTTGTGCTTTGTTGCCCAGCAGGTAGATGTACATGCCCTTCGAAGTCAAAGTTATCAGCCCCTTCTTTACAGCTCTGCACAGGCACACAGGAACTAGCTCCAAATGCAGAAGCATCAAGGTCACTTACATACATCCACCTCATATATGTCCATCTGGGCACACACGCACACTCACACAAAAGACTTGTTCATAAGTAGAAACATTCATAAACACAGAACAGTTACACATGTGCCACATACACAAAGTAACCTTTAGTCCACCCATGCACCCTAACTATTCATCAAACGTCCTTGCACAGATCCATAGACATTTTCTTTTCACGTGCCATCTGATTCACATTCTCCATTCATCTATGTAGCCTCCGGTCCACTCCAATTCAGCCTTCATCAAAACATAAATTCAGCCTCCCACTCACACAACTGTCCACCAACTGACACCACTGTTCATTTTTCCATCATTTACTCATGTGTCAATGCAGCGATTTGTAAGCAAACAATCACCCCTTAAGACTTTCTGGTGATGCAATAACAGCAGGTTATTTGCAGTCACCCATACTTAACCATTTCATTTGATCAACCTTTTGTGCACTTTGCAATCCACACAACCACACTGAAACATCAAGATCAAATAGGGAAGGGTGTTTGCTATAGACTGTGATGTACCTGTTATTTAAGCGAGAAGGCTTTACTGATACTTCCAGAGTTGTATCTGTTCTGTGACACAGGATGCGTGCATTGCTGCTGTATTGTCAGGGAGAGAGGTTTGCACTGGAGTTGCAAAAAAGTCAGATTAAACCTTTTACATTCACAAACCTATTCCCACTCTAGTCCGTCCAACAGTAGGGAAAGCATTGGACTTTGGAGGGTTTAAATTTACTTTTCCCACTCCAGTCTGTGCAACAGTAGAGAAAGCGTTGGATTTTGGATGGAAAGATTTACTATTCCCACTCCATGATAAAGTTTAATTAGCTTTTTTAATGTGTTTTAGCTCACATAATAATTGTATGTGTTACTAGTGTTTGTGTAATTGTTATTCATTTTTTTAATATAGTTTATAATTTTGAGTGATTTAGACCGCAGTAGGTAATATATATATATATATATACATATACATAAATAATTAGACAATTAACCAGTTTACAAATGCATAAACAATCTAAAATTAATTTTCAATTAAAATTTATTGTCACTTAATTACTTAATTGCCTTGCCACCCCATATGCCCCTACAAACCTAGCAACCCACACCTAAAATATCACTAAAATAAATAAGAATAACACAATTCGCATAATTTGCATAATTGATAATCAATGATATAATTAATTAATAATTAACTGTTGTGTAATTATTACTTAATTAACGTCTCACCCTACAACTCACACCTAAAATATTATTAAAATATATAAATATTACACAATGTACACAATTATTAATCAATTAAATATTTAACTATATATTATTCATTATTTTTCAACTATTACTTAATTAACTTCCCACTCTCTTTCCCTACAAACCTAGCAACGTGCACCTAAGATATAACTAAAATAAATCAATATTACATAATGTACATAATTAATAATCAATTCAATAATGAATACTAAATTATTTGTTCATTAATTATTACTTAATTAACTTCCCACCCTACCCCCTACAAACTCAACAACCCCTTATGACACTATATATTATTATTAGCAATTACATTAAAAATTCTAACTCGCTCAAAATTACAAACTATATTTTAAAAAATTAATAACAATTACACAAACATTAGTAACACATAAAATTATTATATGAGCTAAAACACATTAAAAAATGTATAAACTATATTTTTACAACTATATTATTGAAAACGATATTAACAACAATATTTCTCACATGAAAAAACAATATTCTTGACAAAGATATTTCTGCATCAGGATATTTTTCTACCGGAAGGGTCTGGACAACAGACAGCTGAAGCTACCTATAGCCAATACCTAAAAACTCTGCAAAAACACAGTTGAACAACTTAGTGAGGATTATAAAGTCAATTAAAAAGAGGGACAGTGTAAAATATAGCAAAACACGGACACACTAAAAACAGAATGAATGATTTTATTAATATTAGAGAAAAGAAAAAAAAAAAAAATTAGCTCAACCCTTTAACAATCAACACTGCGCTAAGGTTGGTGTTTGCAGCTCACCAAAATAGACGCACTCTGCCTTTCATTTGCACAACGTTCAGTTTAGTAGCATACATTACATAATATGAGTTTGTGCGATTTAGATTTCTCCTATACACCACAGATGCAGTAAGTTACATGGTGCAGACAAACACAATGACAAGCAAAGCAATGCCAATGCGAACCGTCATTTTTTATGCTATTTAAAAGCAGCCTATATCTGAAAAACAGAGAAAATTAGGAAAACTCCCACAGACGCTAGGGAATATAACAAACATTCTTTCCATTTTTATTCTGGATCGATTGGTGATTGCTCACCCTAAGTGGAGTGCTTCTAATGGATGCATCACATCTCAGGTTGTGTCTTATGATGCAAAGGTGTGTGCTTGAAAGTGTGTTATGTCTATGCTAGTTTTATCTGCATTCTTTTAGGGTGTATGTTGTGTGATGCACGAGTGTTGTTGGTTTGGAACTGCACTGTGCTTGCCCTGGACAACATGGTGAGGATGATATTGAGTATGTTGTCAAGTATGGTCACCTGTAAATGAGACTGAAATGATGGTGTGCAGTGCTAGTATTGTGTATGGGCAGAAAACAGACAATTTTTAAAGTCCAAAAAAGGAACTGCACCATCATAGTCTAAAAGAGTGGAGTGCAAAAAAGAAAGTGGACTCCTGTACATATGTCAATTTTCTTTTCCTAAAGTTTTTTTGTTTCTGGAACCTACTAATGGTATAAAATTAAATGGTATTCTTCTTTTAACTAACCTCTTGTTTTCCTGAAGTATTATTTTGCTTTTTGACAATAATTATAGCAGTAATGGCTATGAAATATAAAATATGAAGAGCCTCATGTAGACTGCGGGAGGTGGCTCACCATCTGTCACAGTGGTGGCGGTAATTACCCCCACCACCCTGGCCAGACTACCAGCCACCATATTTACAGCTCTCCAATACCCTGCTGCTAATCTGGACCTTCAGAGGAGCCACCACCACTACTGCTTCTCTTAAGGCAGTGAAAGTTTTAAAAACAAAAAATAAGACCCTGTGGGGGTCATTTTACTAGTTTTATTCACTAAATGCTTAACATTTCAGTGCATGAGATCAATATTCAGAAATCATCGAGCCGGAAACTTATTGATAACACAGAGGCACCACACTGGGGAACCCTGGCCCCTAGGACAACCTCGTATTGTATAGTATTGCAATTGCACTAAGGTAGTGCATCCCACGTCGACAAGGTGCTGAGGAACTCTGCTAATTAGCTTACTTTTTGTGGAAGTGCATTGGAGGGAATAGGGTGTACCCCCATGGACCACATGAGCAGTGCAGGTCCCATGCTTGGAATAGAGATGTGCTTCCTGTATCTGTTGCTGCTCCCAGGGACAGGGAATATGCACTGCACGCTATAAACGCTGTTGAACTCCTATCAGTAGGGAAACTAATTCACCACACATGAAGATTAACCTTGACATCACTGACACATCACAACTGCACCACCACTGCTAGCCCTGAGGACAGGACCCTCAACAAAGGTGAAATAGCCATAGGGAGGCAAACATCTCTGGCTATGCCATTACTCATCCAAAGACAACTGGGAATGGAAGCTGAAGCCCAGGGTATTCTCATAACTGCACCCCACCCAGGAGATAGGAACAACAGGAAGATAAAGCCCCAATCTCCACCCACCAAGGGAGTACAGAACCCATTTCAAGCTCATCTGGACCCCTTGCAACAAGGAGGGCAGAAACAGTACACATGGGGTGGGCTTCTGCAATGCGAAGCTCAAGACCTCAAAATCTCCAAACCAGAAGAGTGAAACTCATGTCCATATTTGACAGACAGACACTTCAGGCCAAACAACAGCAGAGGCACAAACCCCCTGACTCCCGCATGGCACACTCTGTTAGGCCTCTTTGTTCATGTGGTTACATCTGCAGCAAAGAGATGGGGTAAAGAAGAAAGAAGAGTCAGGGAGTAAAGTGGAATAAAGAGGTAGGTGGCAGGAATGTATCTTATTAATGGTGCGACAAGTGCAGAGCCTGGGGCTCTAATCTGGACCCCTATTATTGACATCAATACCACCCAAAAGCAGGATCCACTTCTATGATTGCCCTGGAGCAAGTGGTATCCCTTGCTACACCACTCAGCATAGGGAACACAATTACAATTGGGAACAACCAAGTCACACTGTAACCTCTAGAAAGCTGTTTTCCAGAGAAAAACGTTTCTCTGTCCAAGGACCACAGCAACCATCACAGGTAGACTCCACCTCTTCAGCCTAGAGATTATAAGCAGATCACCACATATAATGTAAATGACACCCAGCACCAAGTGCCAAAGGTGTGGGGACAGGACCAACATATATACTGAAACCTGCAGCTGCCTGATGCCTGTCCTTGGCTCAGTGAGTATAGAGCATAAAAGTTGGCAGAATCTGTCCTATTTTGGTACCCCCAACCATACGGACTAGTGCCATGGGACTATCCGCAAGATAGATAGCTGTCCTTCATGGACAAAGGATGGTGGTGAAGCTCAGCATTTCGCCAATCACCTCAGCTGCCCATGCGGCAGTCAGACATAGAGCTAACGTCTTGGAGAAAAAAGCTGGGGGAAGGTGCGGAAGACAGCAGAGCACTGTTAGACCCATGGGCATTACTGTGTTATGGATGCCCAAAAGATAGGTGGAAAGCACACAATCTATCTGCAATCCTACCCCATTGCTATCAAAAAGGGAGAGGGGACAGAGTGGGCACTATACTCCTCGCCCTGCTTTTTCCAGGGTCCTACCCTCCTTCACGATTGTTTATTTCTATATTTTAATTGCATGAAATCTTACAGTCTCCAATAATAATGAGCCAGTGTATGAAATATGCCTTTTCTGTGTGGTCATCCTAGATTTTTCACCTTCTACTCGACACTAAATTTTTGCTGGCTTTAGATCTCTGTGCATTTCACCACTAATAATCAGAAGTAAAGGTGCCTGTGCTCCTCCTCTAAACATGGTCAAACTGAAATATTGCTAATTGGTATATTTAACTTGCCTATACGTCTGTAGTACACAGTACAACTAGGGCCTGAAATTTAAATGCCAGTAGTGGACTGTAGCACCTATTGTGCCATCCACTACAGTGGCAGTGCAAGCACAGCTACCATTGAAGCCTGACTGTAGCAGTGTCAAAGCTGCATTTCAACCTGGCAAAATAAACCCTTTTGACAGATAAACAAATCTCCTTGTTTAAATAAATAATAAACTACCCCTAAGTAGGGAGGGGGAATGGTATTTAAAAGTAGTACAGATGAAAATTTAGAATTAAAATGTTGTTGCAGTGACTTTGTTTTTGAATTTGTATTTTTTGCATTTCCATTTAATTACTGTTTTAGTACTGCATAAATACTTTACATTTTGCCTTAAGTTATACCTGTCTGCTCTGTGCTATAACTACCAGAGTGTTGACTTAATTTAATGACTTTGAGGGGTCAACCTGACAGGGTTTGTGGTTGTTTCTGGAGGTGAATAGTCACTCCCCTCAACTAATAACCCAATTTCTTACAGGGATATTATGTGGCAAGACCATCGGATAGCACCAGATGCCATATTTTCTCTTTGCCTGAAGTACATTATTAATAATTAGAAACAGGTGTTCACAGCATCTGACAAAAACGAGAGAGGCACCCAAAGGGCCTTGTGTTATGTTTTGGTGCTAGTGCTTGTAATAACTCATGACAGATATAAACATGTGAACAAAGAGGCCCAACGGTGTGTGCAACGTCTGTCAACCAGCAAATCCAAATCAGTACAAGAGGACATCCCCTGTTGCCCCTGGGTGAGCTCTCAGCCCATGGAAAATGCTTACTTGGGCAATTGCAAAGAGGATCCATTGGCCAACCAACAGCCATTAATGTCCTATGGCATTCAAACTAAAAGAACTAATCTGAAAAGGATGGTCCAGCTGCATTCCTACTGGTCATGCCTTGTGTCCCATCACCACATCTATTATCCAAAGCAAAGAACTTCTAAAAAGAAAAAAAGCTAGACTCAAGCTACTTAGCTAAGCCAAGAGGAGGAGGCAGAAGTAGGAGTAGCAAAAAACGAGATGTAGCTGCAGATATGATAGCAGGCAGGTAGCAGGCAGGCAGGGTTCTAGGCACATTAAGCAGCCCCTCAGCTGTTATAGCAGAAAGTGCTGACTTCAGGGGATGTACCCTTAATTCTGAGAGATTGGCTTCCAGACAGACACTAACTGTGGTGGCACATCAGCTCATCAATTACTCAGCAGAGCACTCCCTTCCTTGCTCAAGAAGAACTTGGGACTGAAACAAAGGGGAATGGTTTGGATCCCTCTTTTATACACATTTTCCAACAAGAGAAAGAGGACTGTGTCTTTTGGCTCTATTTCAAATGTCACTCACCGGCTGCTCTCCAGATGCAGCTCTTATGGTTCTCACAGCACAGAGCAATGGGGTTATACAACATGAATTCCACGGTCCTACTACCATACGTGTGCTACATACTCACTGCATATACATGTACTCGACATGGGCACATGATGCCATCTTAAAGATCTGTGTTAGACCCGGTTTCCTTGGCACTAGGGTACTCAGGGGATACCCCGCTCCAATCGCATAAACTGGAGTGTTTCCCACTGGTGCCCTGGGGCTTCAGTACTAGTGAACCCAAAACTGGATAACCAAGTATTCCTCTCCAGCACTTGACTCTTCTCAGGGTAGCAAGACAAAGCAGTCCAAGGCTTACTCAAGAAGGTGAAGTGGGTTTAGACATTCAGAATACAGGGTACAGTGTACTACCAGCTAATAAGATCAATGTCCAGTCAGTGCTTTACTTTTTAAAAAGAAAAGTACTTTAATACACATAAGAGAAATATACTACAGATAAAACTAGGATAAACAGTGAAAACCAGACATCTCTACAATCTTCTGGGCCAGAGTTCTGACCCCAAACAGTATTATACCGCCTAGATGCGAAGCACCATACAAACACAGTTAGCATGTAGACACGGAATTAGCATTGCACATTACCCACCATCTTGCTCAGTGTAGCTCTCATTCACTAGAGTCATGATACCAATCCTTGTATGGCAATGGTGTAGTTTCAGCATATGATGTGCAGTCAAATGTTCCTGATCAGCCCCAGAACCCACCACCCAAAGAACAGAAGTGCCCTCCCATCCTTAGCAAGGACACCGCTCTTTTGGCATCAGGGATCTGACCGCAGGTGCCTGATATCTTGGCACAGTTTACTGGAGTCCCACTAGACCAGTAGCCGCTGGCTAGCTATAGGAAAGTATAAGCTGGCTAGAGTGCCAGTACACCCTGGTACCCTCATGTATCACAAAGAGAAATGTAGGAGGCCTGAACCACAGGACACTCTGCCTCAGCTGCAGGTTGTAATTGTAAGTATCAAAGGCTCCAACAGCACAGGGGAGGAGCCTGGACAAAGTTATCTCACCTTCAAAGGATTGGTGGAATCAAGCTTCCCCATTTCCCTATGTCTCTGTTGATGGTCTGCAAGCTTCCTTATCTTGAGCAGCTGTTTACAATTTTCTTGTCTTCCAAGCCGATGCTGCTCTGCTCGACAAGCCTCACAAACAGCTGGTCCTGTGGTTCTGTATTCAGGGTGTTGATTGATCATTTTGCTCTTTCACAGCTGGCAAATTCCTTCACAGAAGAATCCATCCATCACAGACAAAATTTCAAGTTCAGACGCAGTGAGAAAGCTTCCTTGCCTTTACATCGTGAGCCCACAGCTGGCTTCTGTAGATGCGTGTTAGAACCGAAGACCAGTTTTGAACAACCACTGACCGCTCAGGCCAGACTTTTATCACCTCTGATTGATGGGCTGATCCAATCAGAGTGTCTGCTACTTTTGAAACCTGGGTCCTCCTCCAATAATGAGCCCTATCTGTGTCATGCTCACTGCATGTATAAGACGTGTATATGATGAGTTACTATTCTTGAGGACAGGCGCCTTGTATCAGCCCAGGCTATTCCCCAGAGAGGAATTTTAATTAACTCCAGACCAGGAGGCACTGACCCTCACCAAAAAGAAAAGGGGGGTCCCTCCTAGCAGTTACAGCAGCTAAACACAGATAAGAGCAAGGTCTACCCCTAGCTCACCAGGCTTCTCCAAGGAATAAGGAGGGGCACGGGAAGCTGGAATGCCAAGCAGAACAGCTCAGCTCACATTAAAGACACTGGCTCACCTCCCCAATCTCCCCTAGGGACCAACTGGCTCTCAAACACACATCCCAGGTAGACAAAGGCAACAGGACCACAGGCAAAGAAGACTGAATAGACTTGAACAAGAGGGTGGTTAGTAGCCACAGCCCCCCACCAAGCGTACAAGGATAATGGTATCCCTGCCTATAGATTTATTACTGCCACCACTGTGAGAGGGGAGTAGCCACTCTCTGTGAAATACGGGTGCACTATGCATGTCTACCTTGACCTCAGAGCTAGGCTCTAGGGTCTCACTCCATGTAAACAGGGAGATCCTCAGTGGAAATACTTTGTTTGTCATGTTCACTGAGGTAGGGAGTCAGAAACCATACAGTAATTTTTAAATAACTTTCATGTAAATTCCCATATGGCAGGGGAAGTATGCTCTCCAGACATGCAGAAGACTTACCGTCCCAACAATCTGGGTTTCACATAACAGTGATACTTTACACAAAAGGGCTGGTAGGCTCACCTCTCCTTAACACAGAAAGAAAAGTCTGGTCACACTACAGATTCAAAAAACATGGTGTGATGCCACTGCCTCTTTATGTATTGCACCCAAAGCATGGACAGTTGTCCAATGCCCACTACGATGGCACACTTAGAACGTGCCTCCAGTTCACAAGACAGGCCGTGGAACTCGCACTAACAGGGAGAGGCCTAGGCCTGTGCACATACTTTATATTACTGTGATGTTGGGGCCAAAATAAACGTCATTATACCAGTTTCACAGGCAGGTGAGCACTTTAGGCAAAGGTCCAAGGGGATCACCACCCATGGGTACATAACTGTCCTGACAGTGCCTTCACCTGTTCTAGTTTAGTCCTATGTGTGCCCTCGTTAAGAATCATTTCTGGATGCGCGACTGCATCAAGTCAAGCACTCAGGGAGATGTGCCACAGACAAAGAAGGAAGTGCCGTGGGCCAGCATAGCTCGTTATGCCCCAGACAGGGGCTTAGCCAGGGTAACAGGCAAGGATCAAATGCAATCAATTTTTGAAAAAACAAGTTACTTTGAAGAGGGCTCCTGTTTTGAGGAGGTGGAATCTCTTCATGGACTAAGATTTATGAGGCGAAAGGGCATGAAGTGTTAATGCAACATTCCATTTTCTTAGGCGTGCAACCCATGTCCCTTTAATCACCAGTCGTAGTGCAAGCTCTTTGTGGCAATGTTTCTGCCCTACCTCCTCCTCGCTCCGCCCTCCCGTTCTGCCCCTCTACGTTGGCCTGCCACCTCCCTTAACCTATTCCCTCTCCGCCCTGGCCTCCACCCATTCCCCGGTGCTTGGACAGAGCTGGCGCCCGGCAGAGGGGGCCACGGCTGCCCGTGTAATAAAGCTCTGGCCGCCTTTTCGCTGTCATTACAAAGTGTAATCTGGTGTGGAGGGGCCAGGGGGCTCTGCCGAGGGTGTCAGTCTGAGATATAGATATGGGCCGGGTTACAAATTGTACCGTGTGCAGGGGAGAGGGCAGACCATCAATAAGGCAATTTCTGGTGTCATAACAGCTTCGCCTTCTGAAAGCCACCTCTCCGAGAGGCTCCTCTGCCGTCGCGGCACCGGCATTAGGGCTGCATTGTGAATTTAATAGCTCCCGTACAAATAATATTCCACCATAATGGAAAAGGTTGAAGCCACCGAAGACAGATGAAGTCATAAACACGTATAATTGAGAATCAAAGGCCGATAAATTTTAAACTGCTATTCATTTTGCCTCCGAGATGATGATCTATGGCTGGGCAGCGGGCGCGGAATGCAGCAGATTACTTGGGGGAAATTATCACCATAAATTCTCGCGCGCGCACCTTGATTACGCTTCGATTTTTTGGAGGCTGGGATTGCTGGGAGCTCGCGGGGTAAATGGGTCCATAAAGCGGGGGCTGCGGGGCCTGCAGGAGGGGCCCGGCGGGGTCCGGGGGTTATTTATGGCCCGGCAGTGCCCGAATCAGATCAGCATATCCCGGGCCAGGCCCATCCATCAGCGGGCAGTTAACAGCCTGGGACGCATAAAGCAGCCGAGTAATGGCTTTCCAATTTATGAGATTGATGGTCTTGGCACCCCTCATATGGGGACGGGAGGGCTTAAGGGGCAGCGACCCCTGAGAACCCGGCCAGATGCCATCGGTGTCCGTGCACGGGGTGCTGCGCGGGTCTGGCATCGCTTGCCCACGGTCTGTGAGCTGCACGGCGAGCATATTATTACCCTTTAATAATCCACTTGCGCTTCGTGGGCAATGTGGAGTCCTTCATTATCGGTTAAAAGACCTGCTATTGATATTCCTTATCACTGGGCCCAAGGTGTGACATCACTAGCGCACGTGACGCTGCACTGAAGGTGTGACAGCACCAGCGCACGCGAGGTTGCACAGACGGTGTGACATTACTCATCATCAACTCACGTGCATCAACGCATGTCACGCTGCACGGAAAGACGCCACATACCTCATCAACGACGCACATGACGCTGCACAGGTGTGGCATCATTTGCACATTGCCCGGGCAATGGATGGAGAGTGTAACATCTAGCAACACTAATGTCCCTTATTATCAATACAAAAGGCGCTAAACTGGGATCACATCATTAGCATTTCGCCGGGGCGATGTGTGGAGAGTGTACATTCAGCAGGACTAATCCACAGGGTAGTGCATCCGTCTCCTGACACCTTCAGCACCATTTCGAAGGAGCTGCACAGTGAATGTGACATTCCTCGTCATCAATGCACGTGGCACTTCTTATTACAAGTGCCCCGATCGTTGCATAAAATGGGGAGATGTATCTGTATTGATGCACCCAAAGCCATTGCACAGACTGCACTACGTACATAAGTATGTATGTGGGGGTAATTCTACAGCACTAACCTGAACTGGAAGCAGTGTATATGGCATAAGCATTATATGGTGTAGTTGGTCACTCTCCCTTCTTGCCGCTTCTGCACGATGAGACCCGTGCACTGCAAAAGCCAACATGGCATTCATACTGTGGGAAAGTGAATTAATAATAAGGGGAGGTAGACATCTCAATCCTGATGTGAGCTGTGAATGAGCTCCCACATAGTTAAACAATATAGCACTTTTAAGTAAAGGCAGGTTTCTGTGAGGTTTATCCTTGGTGACTTGGTAGGAGTATCCGGCTTCCTTTACAGAAAATGTGCGCCCAGAAAAACTTTAAAATTGTGAAATAAATCAGGCAAAAGTTGCACACAAATGTAGTAAAAAAATACAACATGGGAACATTTAATGATTACAACATCAAAATGATAAACATTGGTTAAGGGGATCTAAAGGTTGATGCGATCCTTTTGTGCATGCATGGTAATTCCAGGACACAGGCAGCTTTTAGGCCAATAACGATGGAATAATGGTCAGGTAAAGCCTAAAGATTCATCCAAGCCAATAAACTTTCTTTCACAGCAGGAATTTTTTTTAGGACCCAAAATCCTTCACCAAGTGAGACTGGATTCTGCACCCATGACTGCATAATGTTGGATACCTTCTTTTTGAAGTTCCTCTGTAGCCTAAAACTTTGCCCTCTAAATTTCGAGTCAGGAACTGTGACAATGACTGCATCTCTTTTGACTACTCTTGCCGCTTTGTTCCCGTCCTCAAAAAATCCAAAAACATCTAGGATCCAACTTCACCAAAAGCTGAAAGAAATGTTCTTCCTAAATGTTCCAATGGTTTCCAAACAATCATAAACTGATCTTGAGTACCCGCCACAGAGTTCAGAGTGAGACCGGATTCTCTCTTTAAGAACAAGACCAGACGTCAAGTGTCGACTGGGCTAGCTGGATTTCTCCAAGGCAGCACAGCAAACTCTTCTAAGGATCCTCTTCTTTGTTTTTTAACCTTGGTAAAAGTTAGGGGATAGCAGTCACTCTCTTGGTTCAGTCCCAAATCCTCTTTTTCCTCTGGGTAACAGGTCAGCTCCAATGAGCCTGAGGACAGAGTTCTGAACTTGGGGTTCAAAAGAAAGCAGGATTCATTCCTCAGTTTTTTTAGTTCATAGGATTCTGCCATTAGCAGGTAGCCTCTTCTTATCTGCCCAGTATTCAATCAATCAATGTATTCTTTATTCAGCCAAAGCCCTAAAAGTAAAGCATAAATATACAAAACATAGAAAAAAGATATCATATATAGAATATCAACAGATCAAGAGACAGCCTTTCTAATCAATACTCAAAGCATGCCAACATCATGGACATAAACATTTGTAGTGTTTTCTAAAAATAAAACTCCTTCTTATAAAATTTTAAATTGCATAACAAGTCTCTATTGAGCCCAGACGTTGCAAATACACAAGCCTCTCCGTATGCTGTTTCAAGTTTGTATTACGTAAAATAGGGACAAGGAGGAAAGTCCAGGGGTGTTAGAAATTGGGTCTGTAGTTGGCAGAGGTATGCACCCTATCCAAGTAGGGACCACAATCCTAGCCATGGTAAGTCAGATACACACCCTAAATTAACCTGTGCTCACCCTCTGGTAACTTGGCACCAAGCAGTCAGACTCAACTTAGGAAGCAATGTGTAAAGTATTTGTGCAACACTTAATTACAGTAGCACAGAGTAAGACACCACAAAAAGACTGCACACCAGTTTAGAAAAATAGAAAATATTTATCTTAGTAAAACAAGACCAAAGCGACCAAAATCCAATATGTAGAAGTCGACCTATGAATTTCACTGGCGATTAAAAGGTTACTTGAGGTCACAGGATCCGGTGCAAATTCAAAGTTCAGGCCGATCGCGATGGAGGATAGTCAGGCTTCCGAACCCACACAGGGTACGCTGCAACAGTACTTTGGCTGGAGCAAGCATTGACGTGGAGGAGCAACCGCGAAGACGATGCGTCAATATTTTCCACGAAGTCAGGGCATTGCATCATTGTTAGGCTCCATTGAGTTGAATGCAATGTGTCGTCGTCGGGCCCTGCAGGCTGTGAATGCGCTATCATAGAACAGCCTCTGCTTCAGCATCAAAGAGTGATGCATCGGTTCCGACAGGAGCAGTGGTGTCAATGCATCAGTTTTAGCAGAAATTCACTGCAAAACCCACTTGTGAGACCCAGGACTGGAGGGAGCACCTTAGGCAAGGGTAGGACTCACAGATGGCAGAGTCCAGCAGTGCCAGGAGAGTTGAAGGCAGTCTTTGATATGCCTGAGACTGCATGAGAACAGGAGGCAAGTCAGCATTCCCTTGGAGAAGCTTGGGTTCAAGGATGTAGAGAACAGGTCCAGTCCTTCTCACTCCCAGACAAGAAGCAGCAGGCCAACACAGAAATGCAGGTGGCAAAGTGGCAGCCCCTCCAACAATAGAGCAATCAGCAGGCACCAGGCCAACACAGCAGAGCAGTTAGAGAAATCGCACTTCCTCCTGCAGCACAGCAGTCATCTTCCAGGCAGAATGTTCTTGTTTCCAGCGAAGTTCTGGAGTTTGAGGTCCAGTACTTATGCACATTTGAGCCTTTGAAGTGGGGGAGACTCCAAAGAGAGGCTTTTGAAGTGCACAAAGTCTCTGAATTTAGCAGTTTGTCACTACCAGGACTTGTTAAACTTAAAAGTCCATGTCCAACCATTTAAATACACTGCACCCTGCCGTTGGGGTTAACTAGGACCTACCTTAGGGGTGTCATATGTAATAAAAAGGAAGGTGTGATTGCCAGGTCAAAATGGTAGTTTAAAACTGCACCCAAAGGCTCTGCAGTGGCAGTCCTGAGACATGTTTGAAGGGGTACTGCAGTGGGTGGCACAATCAGTGCTGCAGGCTCACTAGTAGCATTTATTTTATAGGCCCTGGGCACATATAGTGCACTTTACTGGGAACTTACAACTAAATTAAATATGTCAATTGTGGATAAGCCAAAACACCATGTTTAGACTACAGAGCTCCTGCACTTTAACACTGGTCAGCAGTGGTAAAGTGCACAGAATCTTAAAGCCAGCAAAAATGAAGTCAGAAAACAGGAAGTCAAAAGGCAACAAGTTAGGGGAAACCACACCAAGGATGCCAGGTCTAAAAGAAGGGCTGAGTACAAAGTGCAAAACAAGGTAAAGTGACCTGTGCTTTGCTTAGAAACATCATCACAACAACAGGAAGATAGATCACATTGCCGAGGACCTTGCAGGAGAAAAGCCAAGTTGAAGTGCAACATTCCTAATCTAAAGAGAGTGAGATAAATACAGTGGGTAGGATTCACAATCCGAATCTAAATAGGGTTCCAAACTCCTAGTTATTGATACTGATGAGTAACTTACAATTGACTCCTTATACTGAGCTCTCTCCAGGCGCATATTCATACAGTAATCTAGCTACCACTGTTTAACTACTTCTTTGTGTGTAAGTGTGGTTTAAGGTGGGTTCCTGTATAAATCTGAGAAACTTAAAGCCTGAAAATGTTTCCTCAGATTGGAAAGCCAGAGAATCTTGTCTACCCTATTAAGAGGCAGACAGTCACAAATACAAGTTCTAACAAGGCCCACCTGTGGCAATCTCCAGCTCTTGATCCAGCGTAATAAGGGAGAGAGTCCAATTTGATCCTCCAGGTATGGGATCCCTAGCTCCTCGTGGCATATAAAGGTAGCAGTACCACCAGCAACTGACAGTAATCTACGAGTGAAATAGTTTTCCACACCCTGGAGGATCCCCACATTACAATATCTCCATAGCGCTGCACCATATACTCGTGCTGAGATACATTTACTTTTATATAGGCTCAACATCTCCTTTATCAGTTTATGCATTAGTCTGTGTGCAAATCTAAAAATAGCCTCAATTATCCCATTAAAACAATGGTATCTTAAAGTTAATAACTGAGTCTAGCTAAAATATGAACTAAAAAGAATTCACAAATAATTAAAAGATTCAGGGCCTGATTTATATTTCGGTGGATGGGTTACTCTGTCACAATGGTGACGGATATCCCATCCACCGAAATATAAATCGCATAGGAAATATTGGGATTCATATTTCAGCAGATGGGATATCGGTCACTGTTGTGACAGAGTAACCAGTCCGCTAAAATCTTAATCAGGCCCTTAATCTTTACTTGGTGTGTTCCCTATCACAAAAAGCTTGGCTTCATGCTTCAGTGGCCACAGGTCATAATATAAGATTTTGAATGGTTTACCTGCAAGTCCAACTCATCCATATAAGTACAAAATTCATCTAATAGGACCTGTAGACCATTTGCTGTGCAGGTAAAAAACATAGGTATTGATTTTGTTCCCATATGTGGCATCTCTTTCCCTTTATCCACTAGATGTTTATTAATCCCTTATATATAAAGTAGGGATAGGAAAGAAGCCAAAATATTGTTTAATGCCCAAGAGGAGATAATATAGGGGGGGCATTCCCCAAAAGGACCATAATAGACCTTTACCTTTAGGTCCTGATGTAAATGCCTCATAAAGAAAAATACATTATTTTTCCCATAAGGTCCCGTAACTTCAAGCAGTTCACTAAATCGAACATGTTTGATAAGTCAGTGAAGGACAATATGTAAAGATCCCTCTTTGGCCCTAACATATTTCCCTGCAATTAAGTAAATGGTCAACAGTGCTGAGGTCTGATTTAAACCCATATTGAACTTCTGCTAAGAAATTATTTTTGTCAGCCCCGCTCTCCAAACAGGACAATATTACATGTCCCAAGATCCTAACATTGGAGTCCTATAATGAAATTGGCCTGTAGCAGGATGAGAGGGAACTACCTCCCTTTTTAAAAATAGGGACAGCTATAGCTGTCCTCCAGGAATCTGGAATAGTGCCTGACACAGCTGATCGAAAAACATTTGTTAACAAGCGATTCCACAGATTGGTGTTTGATTTAAAAATATCCACTGGGATGCCATCAGGGCCAGGTGCCTTCCCAATGATGCATTTAGCAATTGTTGAAATCACTTCTTGGATGCCAATCAGAATCAGGAGACTTTGTAGGTTTTGGGAATCAAATTGTGGCTCATTCCTAAAGATAGTAAGATTATATTCAGATTGAAAAAAATAAAAAATGACATACCTAGGAATTGACTGTAATTAGGGATTCAACTTGTGGGGCATCTAGGTCTGTGAAGAAAGGCTGATGTATTACTTCCCAAAACTTTGTATTATCCCTCGTCCTCCCTGCCACTATAAGGTCTTCCCTTGCTTTATTTCTTATTTCACTTTTCCTCCCCTGTATGGTGGATTAATATAGTCTTCTTGCATCCTTGACCTCTTGCCTTGAGCGTGGATGAGATTTAAGAGTCTTCAACAACTGTTTATCAGCAGTTGAGTAGGCTGCATTAAACCACTGGTGGGGAGAGGACTCTCTGGGAGGTTTTGCGGAGGTCAAATTGTCCCACATAGACCTACAAATGTTCTTAAACTCAAATTGTATGGTATCAGGTCCAATCTCCTCAGACAGACAGGTTAGGATAGAAGCCATATTCTCAATCACGATATCGCAATTAAAAGCGATAGGATCAATTATATTTTATTTAATCCCTAATCCTTTGCTCTTGGAAGAAACTATCCCTTCCTTATTTTTGCACCCTTTGGTAAGGTGTAAGAATTCAGCGAAATGCTAAGAGGATTATGATCGCTTATGCATTTACAACCACTTGAAAATCTGAAAGTAGGGGAGAAAGCTCAGCCGAGATCACAGTGTAATCAACAGTGCTCCCTGAGTGGTTGCCAAACAATGTCGGAAAACATGCATTTTCCCCACAAAGCCTGTCACTAGCAAAAAATAGATTATACTTCAAAATAAGAGTGTTTAGAGTCTCACTGCAGACAGTATGTGTAAGGAAATGGCTCCCTGTTGCAGTTACCCCCCACTTTTTGCCTGATACTGATGCTGACTTGACTGAGAAGTGTGCTGGGACCCTGCTAACCAGGCCCCAGCACCAGTGTTCTTTCACCTAAAATGTACCCTGGCACACAGATAAGTCCCTTGTAAAAGGTACCAGTGGTACTCAGGGCCCTGTGACCAGGGAAGGTCCCAAAGGGCTGCAGCATATGTTGTGCCACCCTAAGGGACCCCTCACCTAACACATGCACACTGCCATTGCAGATTGTGTGTGTTGGTGGGGAGAAAAAGGCAAAGTCGACATGGCATCCCCCTCAGGTTGCCATGCACACAAAATACTGCCTGTGGCATAGGTAAGTCACCCCTCTAGCAGGCCTTACAGCCCTGAGGCAGGGTGCACTATACCACAGGTGAGGGCATAGCTGCATGAGCAATATGCCCCTACAGTGTCTAAGTCCATTCTTAGACATTGTAAGTACAGTGTGGCCATATTAAGTATATGGTCTGGGAGTTTGTCAAAAACGAACTCCACAGCTCCATAATGGCTACACTGAATACTGGGAAGTTTGGTATCAAACTTCTCAGAATAATAAACCCACACTGATGCCAGTGTTGGATTTATAAAAAAATGCACACGGAGGGCATCTTAGAGATGCCCCCTGTATTTTGCCCATTTGTTCAGTGCAGGACTGACTGGTCTGTGCCAGCCTGCTGCTGAGAGACGAGTTTCTGACCCCATGTGGTGAGAGCCTTTGTGCTCTCTGAGGACAGAAACAAAGCCTGCTCTGGGTGGAGGTGCTTCACACCTCCCCCCTGCAGGAACTGTAACACCTAGCAGTGAGCCTCAAAGGCTCAGCCTTTGTGTTACAATGCCCCAGGGCACTCCAGCTAGTGGAGATGCCCGCCCCCTGGACACAGCCCCCACTTTTGGCGGCAAGTCCAGGAGAGATAATGAGAAAAACAAGGAGGAGTCACCCACCAGTCAGGACAGCCCCTAAGGTGTCCAGAGCTGAGGTGACCCCTGCCTTTAGAAATCCTCCATCTTGATTTTGGAGGATTCCCCCAATAGGAATAGTGATGTGCCTCCCTCCCCTCAGGGAGGAGGCACAACGAGGGTATAGCCACCCTCAGGGACAGTAGCCGTTGGCTACTGCCTCCCGGACCTAAACACACCCCTAAATTCAGTATTTAGGGGCTCCCCAGAACCTAGGTAACTAGATTCCTGCAACCTAAGACGAAGAAGGACTGCTGAGCTGAAAAACCTGCAGAGAAGACGGAGACACCAACTGCTTTGGCCCCAGCTCTACCGGCCTGTCTCCCCACTTCTAAAGAACTGCTACAGCGACGCGTTCCACAGGGTCCAGCGACCTCTGAAGCCTCAGAGTACTACCCTGCATCTAAAAGGACCAAGAACTCCCGAGTACAGCGCCTCTGCTCCAAAGAAGAAACATCTTTGCAACAAAGAGGCAACTTTGAAAGAACACACGTTTCCCGCCGGAAGCGTGAAACTTTGCACTCTGCACCCAACGCCCCTGGCTCGACTTGTGGAGCACCAACACTACAGGGAGGACTCCCAAGCGACTGCGAGCCTGTGAGTAGCCAGAGTTGACCCCTCTGAGCCCCCACAGTGACGCCTGCAGAGGGAATCCAGAGGCTCCCCCTGACTGCGACTGCCTGCTTCTAAGAACCCGACGCCTGGTAAGGACAATGCACCCGCAGCCCCCAGGAACAGAAGGATCCGACCTCCAGTGCAGGAGCGAACCCCAGGTGGCCCTCTCCTTTGCCCAGGTGGTGGCTACCCCGAGGAGCCCCCCCCCCCTTGCCAGTCTGCATCGCTGAAGAGACCCCTGGGTCTCTTATTGAACTACATTGCAAACCTGACGCCTGTTTGCACACTGCACCCGGCCGCCCCAGTGCCGCTGAGGGTGTACTTTTTGTGCTGACTTGTGTCCCACCCCCGGTGCCCTACAAAACCCCCCCTGGTCTGCCCTCCGAAGACGCGGGTACTTACCTGCTGGCAGACTGGAACCGGGGCACCCCCTTCTCCATTGAAGCCTATGCGTTTTGGGCACCACTTTGACCTCTGCACCTGATCGGCCCTGAGCTGCTGGTGTGGTAACTTTGGGGTTGCTCTGAACCCCCAACGGTGGGCTACCTTGGACCCAACTTTGAACCTTGTAGGTGGTTTACTTACCTGCAAAACTAACAAACACTTACCTCCCCCAGGAACTGTTGAAAATTGCAGTGTGTCCAGTTTTAAAATAGCTTATTGCCATTTGTGTGAAAACTGTATATGCTATTTTGCTAATTCAAAGTTCCTAAAGTTCCTAGGTGAAATACCTTTCATTTAAAGTATTGTTTGTAAATCTTGAACCTGTGGTTCTTAAAATAAACTAAGAAAATATATTTTTCTATATAAAAACCTATTGGCCTGGAATTGTCTTTGAGTGTGTGTTCCTCATTTATTGCCTGTGTGTGTACAACAAATGCTTAACACTACCCTCTGATAAGCCTACTGCTCAACCACACTACCACAAAATAGAGCATTAGAATTATCTCTTTTTGCCACTATCTTACCTCTAAGGGGAACCCTTGGACTCTGTGCATGCTATTTCTTACTTTGAAATAGTACATACAGAGCCAACTTCCTACAGTATGCTTAAAATTAGTGACATTATTATTGTTGGAATTTGTACAACCACACACACAACTGTCAATATAGTGGTATACAGTAATATTAAAGTCCCAAACCCATAATATATAATCAGTACGATTTGTTTTCTGATAAAAATCTTCAAAAAATCCATCAGAGTGCTATAGTGCTTCACTCAGGTTCTGGTTAAAGGTCTTTGTGTGCTGTATTTTTCCTAAAATAGCAGCTAACATGTATTTGCATTTCTGCCTCCATGGGCTCCCTAAGCACAGCCCCATGTCCCCTATCTCTCTGGTCCAAGAGAAACACCTGCACCCTGTTTTTCACCCCATGGCTCTCCCTAATCAGAGAAAGATGCCATGTTGTATACGTGGTTCTTGTCTTCAAAGAAATTGCCTGGAGTGTTTCTTCCCATTTGTTTGTGTGGCACATGTCTCAGTGTGGCTGAGCTGTCAAATTTTCCTCCCTTCCTCTCACAAGTGTTTGTTTAACACAGGTTTGGGGGTGAGTGTCAAATCCTGTAGTAAGCCTCCTTGTTTTCTGAATGGCCCGCAGACAGCATTTCCCAAGGAATTAAAAGATTCATTGACAGACCCACTTGTCAGAGCACAAATTGTGCAGGGAGTTCAGCTTATGCCTCTTTTTAGGGCTCTAAACGTTACTGTAACCCAGTGCTTTAAACGGATATATAAGTGCTAATACATACACAAACTGTTTTATTACTCTTTTTTATGGCAACATTTAAAAAATCCTTCTGATGTGTAATCACTTTGTCAAAGAATTCAATTTTTACTAATCAATAAAATGTCACAGTAATGGAGTTTAGGAGATACTTAACCCTAACTACACAATATGGCTTGTTAAATACTGACCTAGGCCTTTCTGGTGTAAAACTACCACATGCCTATCTATTAACAGCTTTTTGGGGCCTCTTTTACCATTGAAGTTAGCATACGAGCCACAGATAACTATCCTGTCTTCCGAAAACTACTCAAGAGTTGGCTCTTTCCTTCATAACCACTATATTCAAACAGCTAAGGACTGCATATGCCGATGTTGATAAATATTTATTTCTGATTATGTGTATATTCTAGTTATATATAGCTCTTTAGAAAATATGTATCGCTACTATGTCACACAATAAACTACACACACACTCCTTAAACCTGTTTAACTAATGTATATTTACTCATGGTTTTAAATATGTATATATATGTACATATATGTGTGCATATGTGTGTGTATTCATGTGTGTATGTATGTGTGTATATATATATATATGTGCGTGTGTATGTTATTCTATGCTTAACATGTTCATAGGTCATTGCATAACTCCTAGATAAGTTGTTATACTAGATACAAATTAATCCTAGCTCTCATCTTATATCACACTTATCTACCCATCACCACGTCATGTCTGTATCACTCTATCCACCATTCCCACTCTGACTCATCCCAAATCCATTCTACTGCTTTAATCTCCTAAATAACTCTGCCTAAGCTCTTCCCTCCCCTTCCACATCTAACTCACCCAAACCTCACTTTACTACCTTGTTCTCCCAAACAACCCTACTATATTCTCCCTCATTTATCTCACCCTGCTACTATGATCTCCCTAACCGTTTCCACAGACTCTTCCCTCCTCCATCCCCCCTTTACTCATCCCAAGCCTAAATCCTATTACCATAAACTCCCAACTAACACTTCTGGATTCTTCCCTTCTCCTCCGCTCCATTACTCCAGTCAGTCTAACTAACAAACTCACATATCCGCGGCTCAAATTAACTTATAATAATGCTAAAACTGTACTCATATTTCCCTATACTAATCCACCACTAATTCCTTTTGGGTTCCGGAGTAGCGTGCTACTCGCCAAAAAACGCTTTGATGACTCGTCAGGGGTAGTAAGCGCTATATAAATACTATTACAATACAATACAATAACTTTGATGTAGTAAACGTGATTATTATAGAACTGGGCCTTGTAGGCTTGAACCACACTTCAAGTGACATATTTAGTGACAGGGTGATGCCTAAAAATGTCAAAAATGATTGGTTTGTAATTAATTTAACACTGGTGTTTTGGGCACAGTGGTACATGGATTTTTGCAGCCTATTTGTCATGTCGGTAACCCCATCTGTGGGTGTGTCAGACTACAGCGCGTCCAGCAGTAGATATTTGGCTGCTGAGCCATGTTTGCAATGCTGCCGCACATATACCAAGGACTTTCATGAAAGAACATGATGCCAGTTAGAATTTACCAATCTGGACTGGAGCCATGTTTTAGGTATGGAGCGCATTCAGTAAAAGGTTGGATAGCAGCCTCTCTCTGCTCAAAAGTCTTAAATCCCAAAAAGCAAAATGCATAAGAGTGAAAAATCTGGGGAAGCATACGAACAAGCACATGTTCTTACACATACAGTCCCTCCTAGCAATTGCACTGGACAAGCACACTCTACAGGGCAGTATGGCATACTTCTATGAAGAAACCCATCCGAAATGTTCTTTTTTTACCACCAGTTAAATAGGCTGCCTGGATGTGTCAAACTTTTCTGTCGACTTTCACACGTCTTGTTATATTTTACACTTTGTTTCTCTCTTAGCTGGCATTATGGATGATCCCTAGACACTGTGGTGAAAATGATTTAATAATTGTAGAGACATGGTACACCAGGGAGTTTAGGCCTTTTGTAGAACACAATAGAGAAGTCCTACTTAATTATATGTTGATCCTAATACAGTATCATAAAATGACAATGGGGTGAAGAAAGAGATGAAGTGAAGAAAACATTTGTGAATTTCAAAGGGGGTTAACCATTGTAGGTAATATTTTCCTTTCCCGGATTATGAGTTGTGGCAACTGGCTCTGGGGATCAGATGGCAATCAGGATCCACTATGCTCTAATGATGCTAATTATGGCCTCTATCCTCTGATAACCTGGGTCCAAAACAGAGCACCAAGTACCCACTTTAGCACATTACGCTCAAGGTAGAGAGCCAAAGTGTTCCAAGACTTACACAAAAAGTTGGTGTGTAATAGGTGCTTAGAACTCCGTACAAATTAAATAACACTTAAATAATCAACATCCAGCCAATGTTTGATCTGATCTACAGCTGGATACTACACAGAAAAATAGCGGTAGGCAAGAAGAATGTCAACCAATGTTATGATGTGTATCTAGCAGCCACTGCAAATGGATGAATGCTCTTCAGCTTGAGGTGTGCTCTCATCTACAGGAAGCAGGCAAGTAGCAACAACGAGCTGAGACTTTAGGAGTGGCAACCAGAGCATGGATCTTTCAGCGGTTTAAAAGGATCTATTTCCAGCTTCCAAATGCAGCCACACCACCAATGGTTTCAAGGCCAGGACAGTGAAGCAAAGTCTTCCTTGAGGTTTAGTGGAGGCAACTTGGGCTCAGCACAGAAGTCTGAGGGGGAAGACGGATCCAACAAGTGCATGTAGTAGCTACGTCTAACTTAAGTTCTGCATATTGATGTTACCAATGTTAAAAGATGTGGTTCTCCTCGGGTCATCTCCTCTTTAGGCAACTGAGCTGTGATCTCCTCCAGGCATCTTACTTCTGTAGAGGAACCTACAGCGCTTCTTTTGTACAAAAGCAAGGGTGTGCTTCTTTCTTGAGAACTGACTTAAGGTAGCAGGGGAGCTGGCTGTTTAGAACCACATCCCAGGAACTTAGAATTTATTTAGAAGTCTTCTACAGTACATCGATTTTTGCTGCCTAGACACTGATTAATGAGAAATCTTGACCTGGGGTTTCTGCGTAGTATTTATCCTTGGTTCATTGTGAATTCCAGAGGCTTTTTTGTATGACGATCTTTCGTAGTGTAATAAAAAAAAAAACTAAATGAGGTTTAAAGTCTGCCCATTACTTACCATTGGTTGGCTTCATCATCACTCTAATTTCGTTGCTTCTCATTAGTCATTGCGTCCAGTTTCACTTTGTCTTCGTGTGCTTCTCTCTTCCATGGAGCATGAAGCAAGTACTGATTGATTTCTTTATTGGTGCCCTTCTGCTGGTCAGACTCGGATTGAGGTACTTTATTTTTAATTCCTCCTATTCTATTGCTTGTTTTTATTCCTCCCATCCCCTCCAACTCTGTTGCTTGTTCGATTTATATTGATGAAAGCCAAATCTTGCACCAGAATACAAAGTGCAGAAAAACACTAGCACGATGCAGCTTGAGATCTCTGTTGTGCCTCTGCTATATAGGCATCCAAGTGAGCTAATCCCCTGTACTAAGTAACATTTAAACTACACCGCAAGTCTGAAGACAGACAGGCGTGGTGCTCTTTGTTGTGTTTTGTATGCTGCTTTTTTGAGTACGGAAGCCTTAGAACGTTCGTTCTCGATCTGGAAGAACTTTGAGACATTTCCTGTATGTATGCCACAAAAATTTGCCACACTTTCCCAGGCGGTCTTTACATGCATGTGCTGGAAGATGTGATAAGATGCCATGTCATGATCGTGTCATGCGCAAGAGTCAGTGGCGGGCATTCAGCAGTGACAGGCCGTGAAATGCAGGGAAAAAAACAGAAAACAAGCACTGGCAAAGCCAACAAGTCTCACCTTTGCAAGATGTATTGCTTTGTCAACGTTTTTAGCCATGTTTCACAGCACGGAAACTGCTGCGCATCATGACTGAATGTTTAAAAAAAGTACGTGCTCCAACCAGTACTCTTTTTATGGTGGTGGGCGCAACACGGACAGATGGGGCAAGGCAACAAATCCTGCTGTCTATGTTGCCTTGTCCCCGCCGATTCACATTGCCCCGACCACCATAAAAATAGCACTATGATGACACGGGCAGTGCTGTGCCACATCATAGTGTTTTTGTATTGCTGGTAGGAGGGCAGGGTAGGAGGCACCCACACTCTCATGTTGCACTGCCTACCAGCAATCTTAATCTGGCTGAGTCATAGTGCTTTTTTTAAATTTACAGCCATGCTGCATAGCCGCCACGCTGCTATGCAACATGACTAAAAACATTTCCAAATCCTATAGCTAGAAAATGTGAGATCTTTTGGCTTTACCATGCTTGTTTTTTTTGGGTGCTGTGTCATTTTATGGGTGTTGGAGAGTTTCACACTGTGTTGAGCAGCCACAGTCCTGGTCTTAGGAGGACCGACCGGGAGCTGAAAGGCAAACGAGGCAGAAACATTCTCTTTAACTACTACACAAACCTCTCTGCAGTAGCACTAACAGGGAGGGGGGAAGCAGAAAGGGGCGTTGTGGCCTTTTGATTTCAACAGGAGATAACCCTCCCCTCACTTTCACTTTAAGCTACTGCGGTGTGGCTCACTTCAGGGGCCAGACAGTGGAATGCTTCCCTCGATGAACAAAGAACCTGAGCCAGCTCACCTCTAGTCTGCAATTGGTGAGTCCCGCCATGCATGAGTGTCAAGATGGCTTCTTGCTCCCAAAGAGGATGGTCTATAATATACACTGTTAGGCCTGACAGCCTTTGGGTGGTCTTCCCCCAAACTTTGTTGCCTGCCTTACTTACTTAGGAGATGCTCGATGCTCTTGGAATGAGCAGGCTTTCCCAGTGATGCTGTTAGGATGTGGTCTTTTTTCATGTGGATACACGTTTTTGTATTCAGATGCTAATACCTAAGTTTCCACATAAAAATAAGCTGGGGGCCACAAACAAGAGTAAACTCGGAAGCTAGTGCTCTCAAGTGGGGAAAATTGGGGAGAAGGATCAAGGGAGAACATGGATTTCTTGGTGATTTAATTAGGGTGTCTCAGGTAGGTACAACAAAGGTGCAGAAAAGAGGATACGGTGCCTATCAATGGGCAAAGTACTATTGACATAAACATATTTATAGGTAGCCAGCCCAAGTTAAATTTTGGGATTCCCTCACCAAAGTTTGCAGGGCACGACATCATTATGAGTTACATCAATGTTTCCTGACACTAAGGGCCTGATTCTAATGTTGGCGGGCGGCGGGAGCCGCCCGCCAAGCTACCGCCGCTGAATGACCGCACCGCGGTCAAAAGACCGCGGCGGCCATTTAGACATTTCCTCTGGGCCGGCGGGCGCTCTCCAAAAGAGCGCCCGCCGGCCCAGAGGAAATGCCCCTGCAACGAGGACGCCGGCTCAGAATTGAGCCGGCGGAGTTGCAGGGGTGCCACGGGTGCAGTTTGCACCCATCGCGTATTTCAGTGTCTGCTTAGCAGACACTGAAATACTTTGCGGGGCCCTCTTACGGGGGCCCCTGCCGTGCCCATGCCATTGGCATGGGCACGGCAGGGGCCCCCAGGGGCCCCGCGGCACCCCCTACCGCCATCCTGTTCCTGGCGGGCGAACCGCCAGGAACAGGATGGCGGTAGGGGGTGTCAGAATCCCCCATGGCGGCGCAGCTTGATTCAAAGGGCAGCGGTAAACCGGCGGGAGACCGCCGGTTTGCCTCTTCTGACCGCGGCCGAAGCGCCGCGGTCAGAATGCCCTGCGGGGCACCGCCGGCCTGTCGGCGGTGCTTCCGCCGACCCTGGCCCCGGCGGTCTTAGACCGCCGGGGTCAGAATGACCCCCTAAGTGCCTTAGTTCTTGGCGGAGGGGAATACTCTGTCACAAACATGACGGATATCCTGTCCGCCGTATTACGATCCCATTATATCCTATGAAGATCGTAATACGTCAGATGTGATACCCGTCACGTTTGTGATGGAGTAACCCTTCCACCGAGATCTAAATCAGGCCCTAAATTACTCCAGTGGCTCCTCAATAAAGTTTGCGGGTCCATATCCAACAAACTTTCAGATGTAAATGTACAATTTTGACCAAAAATATCTGGATTTTCACCTCCCAGGAAGCCATAAAAAGAATTTCTGGCAGGTGTAAATGATCTTACTACTGTGGATTTCTCTGCCACGAGTGTGTCAAAATCTACAGTAGTAATTACTACAGACATGGCGGAGCGTAGAAATAACAAGGCACGATTAGTGTAGTGTACATTTAGGAATGTTCACACACTTTTACTTTTGTGTGCATTCCCCAAAATGGAATCTGGTCCTTCCCCACAAGGTAGGGGACGGGAACGGATTCCCCCTGAGATTTGGTAGTGGTGTAGGTTTCGAGTGTTCTCCAGACGGCAAATTGTTTACCCGCAGAGAAAAAAAATGCATTTGCACAGCGGCCTCCATTTCCTCTGTGAGCTGAACGCTACATACATTTCCATGCAGGAGAGAAAGAGCCTGGACAGTATGACACCTGACACGTCCATTCATACCCCTTGAATCTACTCCTGGCTCAGGCTTTCCAGGCATCCTGCTGGTAATGTGTGTCAGTTCCAAGAGGTAGTAAATCTCCATCCGTAGGTAGGATTCCTTTTATAGATGCAGATTTACTACCTTTTTTGTAACTCGACACTGAGTGTCCTTCAAGGGAATCTGCCTACCCCTCAAATGTACCCACGAGAGAGGCCCAAAATACATTACTAAATGGTGGCACTGCTTGCGTTCATCCAACCAAGTTCTCAAAAGAGAGTGCACCATACATATTGATGCACAAAAGGAGTCTGTGCCGCCTTTACAATACGTAGCCCATGGGCACCGAACGTATGCCGCCCTTACTATGACCTTCCGTACTGACAACACCTAAGCGCGCCCTTTCCACGTTCTCTGTGGAGCCACGGCATCGAGCCACGAAACGCCTCGAGGCGGTCTGTCATTCTTTCACTGACAACCTCCGTGAAGCCCCTGCCACACACACAGTTCGGCCGCACACAGGCCTCGCTGTACACTTCCCTCCTATTTTGTCCACCGCTTTAAACAGTTTCAGTAAATCACTTGTAAATTTGACCATTTGGAGGGGGAAATAAAACCTCAACAAGCCTGCTAAGCACAGCTGTAATTTATGACAAGAGTTATAATCCGGTCTGACAGCTGAATTGCATTGCTCATATTACCTTGTTTAAAATGCTGCCCGGCCCCTCGGAGGGCTTGTTCGCCTCCTCACATTTTCATGATTTATAGAAATGCTCTTTTTTTCTTCTGCAGTAGGGCTGTATTTTATTTTTCGCTTTTGCGCAGTTTATCGGCTCTGAACTCGCCTATTCATCGCTGGATTAGTGTCTCACGCTCACTTACCTCGCACTTCCTGCAGCGCTTTAAGACATTAAACAGCGCCTCTTATTTCCCAATAATTTGACCATAAAGCAGGCCAGGCTGAGATATGCTGCGGGCTCCGACTCCCCTGGTGCTCTGACTCCTTATGGGCACTGGGCCAATAGCTGTACATGACTTCGGTCTTTCTGAGATAGCGCCTCGAGGCAGAAGAGCACTCTGAAATGCAGGTAAATAGATTCTACCCGCTCCAGATGGGGAGCCGCACTTACCCGTGCAGCCAGGGAACCCAGTTTACAAACACAGAGGCTGGAAAGTAAGAAACTCATATTAGTAGGTGTTTGTATACATTTCCAGCCTACCTGGACTTGATAACGAATAGTAGGAAGTGCGCCTGGAAGCCTGTGACTCTTGCAGACAGTCTCAATCACTCTGAGAGCGACACAATCATCAGGACTTCTTTCCATCTGCGGGCACCGAGCTGGACTGACAACTCTGACATGTTCCCAAGGGGCTCCAGGGTAGGGAGCTGCTCTCGGAGCAGAATGGGCGCTCATGACCCAAATGAGCCCCCACGATTCCTTACTAGCCCCAGCCTCCTGCAATGTACGGCTTGTTTGAATTTTTTTGCTCGAGCTGATTTTGATGTCCACTTGGCTTTGGCTGAGAACTATCTGGATAATCTTATTCTTCTAGGCACCTGCACCACCACATCATACATCTGATTCACTCAAGTGCCAGAAGCAGTGGAAGTTGTTCTATATACCTCTTAGCACCTTGATGACATTAATAGGGAGAGCGCGGTCTGACCTTAAGGTTACGAAGTGCATCAAAATCCAAGCAAAAAGTAATTAATGCAATAAAAAGCTAAAAGAGAATACATTTTTATAGGAAGCAAATCTTTAACATGTCAGTGGATTTGTCAATACGCTTTTAAATTAAATATCTAACAAACACATTCTTTTGTCAAAGCTGGATAATTCTATAAATGCCTTTATAATGGCCACTGCATCCATTGGTTGCTTCAGTACTCTCTAAATTACACCCATATTTATCGCAACCTATTGGTCCTCCATAAAGTGCTGAAATTTGTAGGTCGAATAAGTCTGCATCAGAATTTTTTCTCCCATACCTAGACTGACAATGCTTCATTAGATTCCTGCCAATGATAATTTAAGCTATCACTAAAGCATCACCGGCTAATCTTTCTTCGATCCTCAGGACTGGGACCAAAAAATAGCTGTTCAAAACATATCATCTTAGAATGAAGATCTATTCTCAGCATTAGATCAGGCACTTTAAAAATCTCAGACCAGTAGTCCGACAGAACTTCCCAGGTGGAATACATAGGAATTCTGTTTGCACGGTGGGTAGCAAATGAGGACATGTTACCTTTTTAGCCTTATTCTTTTTTAATATTCCTGTTTGTTATATTGAAATCCTATAAATTAGGATATTAGTATGACCCATACTTATGTGTTCTATATATTAAATGTGGATGAAACAAAGATTGGTTTACAATAATCTCTCTGAAAGGAAAGTTCATCCTGTTGTCCTAGCTCTCTGCCTTAACCCCTTATCTGGCTATTTTAAGAAATATGCCAACATTTAAATCAAACTAAATCAAAGTAAATCAGAGTTCAGTTACCCAGTTTCTAATTGACATCTTAACAATATTTACGATTTCCGTGGGGTACCAGGGGCTTCTAGTATCTTTATGTTGCTGTCAGGGACTTTGCATAGGATACCTGGATTAATACCACAGAATCCAGGTATTATGGTATACATACGTCAGTTCACCTGTGCAACTGGGAGCCCAGTTTAGGCAACCAATTGAGTCAGGAGACCTACAAATGTAAACAGCTTTAAACTTGGAAGTACTAGTTGTTGAAAGATTCAACAAGGATGAATTGCAGGCGGGCCTCACTTTCTGCCTGTTAGAGACTCCTGTGACCTCAGGAATCAATACCATGGGACTTTTGGTGCTAGCCACAAAGGGTGTGTGAACTGGCTCCAGCTCCAAACAACGAATCTGTATGAACACAGTGTCCAACAGGGGAACCTCAAATACGAAAATCATGCACTCAGTACAGAGTGGCTCACAGTAGGACAGCTGCACTTCTGCACAGCACATCAGAGTCAGGGGGACCTAAAATATGGCTCCTGATAGTGTTCCGTCACAACAGCTAAAGTTTGTAAGGGACAGAGGTTCTACTGATACATGTCCAGATGGAGAGTAGTTGTTGTTGTGGGTTTGTGAAGGGTGTCAGGGGGGTTTCAAAGTTGCTCTGAAATACCTAATCTTGTGACCTTTAGCTGTTTGAAGGAGGCCTCTTCTAAGAACTCTAGACATCAGACTGGCAGACTGCAGTAGTGAGAGATTCAGGCTTGGTCCCAGCCTTTAGGGAACAGCATTCAGCTCTATTGCAAAAAGCACAACAATTCCAGTCTGATGTTCTTTAATGTATTTCTTAGCACTGAAAATGAGGCTCCTTCTTAAATATCCAACATAAAAATAAAATATGCTCTTTCAAATTCATTAAAGTATACTGATTGTTTGGGGAGCCCTAAACATTGTGATAAATACCCTTCATTACAATAAATAGACAGCATATAGTATTTTGAAAAGATATGTATTATGGACAAGACCATTTTTAACAAGACAACAAATGAGTTTAGCAATAGGAGTTCTAAGTGAAGGCGTGGTGCAAGTGAACAGTGAAAAAGTGATGGATGCACAGATAGAGATATATACACGGGTCACATTGGCAGCTCATTTGCAACCTGACATTCTAACATTTCCGAGGCATGCTCTCTAAAGTTCATATGTTACCGAGCAAAGCTAAAGCTGTCAATGTTTTGACCCACAAGACAAACTAGAACGGGTCTTCCTCTGGACAAAAGAACAGATAGCAAACTATGTTCCTCAAGGTAAAATATCAGATATTTCCAAGGCCAATCATCAGTATTATCTGGTGTCAAAGGTAGGCATTGCCAAAAGTTTATGAGTAATAAAACCAAAACCTGGACCAAGTCAATCCTGAATGCATCAGTAATACCTTTCTTGGTTACAGCGCTGCCCTCTGATAATGGCTCTGCAGCACATCTGTGTACTTTGTGGCACTGAAGTGGGCACTTAAATATCCAACATATGGAGGTAGAGGTGGGCAAGCCACTGAAGGCTTAAGCCAGTCATGAGCCAGATGCCAGGCTCTAACTCGGCTAGAGGGCTTCTAGGACCTTCGAACCCAAAATGTGCCGAGCTTGCATTTGGCTTCTTTCTGCCATTGAACTCTGACCTGATGCACCAAGAATTGCACAAAAGGCATTAAACTTTGAGGTCAAATGAGAGTCAGAAAACTATACCCATATATTGGCTGAACTGTAGAATGAGAATGTGGTACAAGAAATCCTGTGATAAATTCTAGCTGCCTACCTTAGCAAACTGTGTGATCCCTGGCAAATATTTTATTTTAACGAGCCTCTTTTTACTTCATTATCATAAATTAGAACACCTATAAATACATGAGTTCTAGATGTGCATTGTACAAAAACCTCTTGTGTTTGATTTAATAAAATATAATGTTGGCCCGCCTTTATTAAGGAGCTAGGTCACGTTTAGAGCATAAATGTAAATTAATGTGCCTGTTAGTTCGCTAATGACATTGTTGTCAGGCCGGGGTGCGCAAGAACATTTCTAAGTTCATGTTTAATAACTATCCATGTTAATAAATTCCTCTGAATGCAGTGATATTATCTGATGTACTAAGGTGAAGTCCCGAGTTAAATTAATACACTTTTTTTTACACTTTGAAGGCACTACATACTATTTTCACGTTTGTTGCATGATTTACATGCCAAATATTTTTCCAGACTAGGCTTATGCGCAGACTCTTACAGACAGGCCTGACCCTTGACTAGGTTCCCTGTTAACTTGTTGGCTCGCCCATCTCTATGTGGTAGTTGGCCAGCAGCCGGGCCTCAAACACATCTAATGCATTATTTAAATATTCAATTCTGGCTGCATCTTTGCAGGCCCTTTCCTGCCCTGGAGGTGTCTGACATTCTGTGGGCATTAGTGGATTGCTCTGCTCTCAGCATGCTGCGCTGGCTGCCATAGGTGCTTGCAGCTGGGCGCGTTTTGAAGGCTTCCTTCAATGAAACTACATGGGTGGGAGTATTTGTGGACTCCCCTGGAAACTGATAGAAGAAGAAGGTCCTGAACTATTGATTCTGCTATTAAAAGCAGAACAGAATCTTACTCCACACAGCCGGCAACAACAGGCCACTCTCAGGGAGAGGTTTACTAATTTATAGAGAAACGCAGCACCCAAAGTTGCTTTGTTGAGGCGGAGAGAGCAAGGCAACGCCGTATCTACTGAGATATGGCGGCGCGGCTCTTTCCCAAGTGCTTGCACTCTTTCAGTCTGTCAGCACCACCCACACTCTTTTACACCAAGTGAAAAGGTGTGTACATGATGTTTACCATATGTTCCTTCCAGTAAAAAATACTATGCTTAGACAAACTTTTAAACTTTTCACACTTTGAATGTGGGCTGTACAATGCAGCACATATGTAAGGTTAGTAGAAATAAAAACATTTCTCTTTGTTGGTAGCTGCCTCCAGAAGGCATTATTTGTTGGCACAAAGCACTGTCTACCATTTTTAATAGCCAGGGCTATGCATCAAAAACCAAGGATGATAGCGTGGAAAGGCCATGTACCGCCCGTGGGTCTCCCCCTTACTGAAAAGTAATGCAAAGCAGCACAAAGCAATATTTGATTACTTTTAATAATACTTTCCAGCAATACAAAAGGTTTGCCCTGAAGGTAACCACTTTGCACCTGCACGACGTGTTGATAAATCTGCCCCGCCGTTCCTCCGTCATTCCTCTGTAGAAGGAGACATACTCCATCACAGAGTGGGTTATTGGAGTGTAGTGGGGGTGATTGGTCACACCCCTGGGGTACATCCATACTAGAGCGCTAAAATGGCAGGGATTACCAGCAGCCAGGGATCACACGGTAATGTAAGCAGAGGGAGATGGTCGCCGAGGACAATGTTATAGGGTCCCCGTCTGACAGGCTTCGATCTCGGTCCTTCCCCCTTTCAGTGTCAATAAAATGAAAACCCCTGCATTAGGTACCGATAGCAGGTATTATGTCGGTGCTGCGGTCTCTGTAAATGAGAATATTTCCTATTTGCGATACTTAGACACAGCTTTGTGTGTGATACAGCCTGACCCGAGAGGGGTTTGCAAATCGTCGACGTCACCGAAGCATAAGCCGAATAGGCTGTGAGAACCAGAAGGAGCGATGCGTGGATCTGAATTATCTGGCAATCAAATGCTTTATTATTTTGCGACTTGACAACATCTTGTGGTTGGGTTGTACGTGAGAGAGGCGGGGTCTGAAATGTGCGTCAGCTGCTGTGGTGTCCACCGCTCTGAAGGGTGCAGCGCTGAGCCGGGGCAGGTCCCACAGTGACTCGGACGTGCCACGGCTATTTATCACGCCGCGTTAATCCACCGAGGCGGGAGCAGCTCACTGCCTTCTGCAATCATTAACCCGTCTCTTTTCTGATCCATAATGTGTCCTTCGCCGAGGTGATCGCTCAGCAGGCGTGTGCTGCCTGAATATGCATGGGGTTTAAGTGTTTTTACCCTCCTTCCGGGCAGCCGAGTATATCTTTTTTGTCTGTATCTGAGTTTAGTTCCATCATGCTGCCTGAGCATTGTGAAAGATACCCCTATGGAGGAGGACTCACGGAATCACTAGGGGGCTCTCCTTTGGTGCTATCTCTAGGTTCCTGATATACCCCCTGAAGTGGAAAGAACACAGCTCCACCCTTGCTGCTTGCAGCTGAACAGCAGAGTCAGAATGGCCTCTCAGGCAATGCGGTAGTCAGACAGGCCCATTTCACAAGTGTGGTGGGCTAGATATTTAGCTATGTGTGGCCTGTGGTCTGATGGGATGTTTTCGTCAGTGCTTAATTTGAACAGTACTCGGAAGCCGCCAGTGGGCTCTTACCCCCAACACCGGTCATACACCAACCGACAAGACAATTTAGTTTGATGGAAGAAGTATTTATTTTTATATATACTTTCATTAAAAATCATAGAAACAATTTATGCAAGTCATCATATGCACATTACTCTAATAAAAAACATTTCACTGCAAATTTAATATATACTGTTATAGAAGATACTTTTTCATTTGTAACCATAAATTATTTTGACAGGATCCCTTCCTGTCCTGAACCTCCTTTGGACCACACAGGGACTAGTCTTCACCTGTATCCCTAGGGGGGGCGGTACCCCTGCTTCCTCTGTTCCTTGCCCCCATGCTCAGGGTTCCGCCCCCTCTCCAAACACCAATCAGCCAAGGGGTGTACCGGGGTGGCCCAGGGCATGAGCCCCGTGACCACCCCAGTGATCTAGTCTCCCTACCCCCCATCAGGTGTGTCCATCCGCAGGTTGGTCCAGGACTTCAGGATCCTATCACTGTTGTTATACCAGGGCCCCACTCTTGGGGTCCCCTCTGTTGCTTCCGGTTACTTTATTCTCTCTTCCTCCTGCCTAATAATAAGGAAAGGTGGGTGGGTTTCAACAACAGGCCCGTCCGTTAGGGCTGCCGCGCCAGGAAGAAGAAGGCCGAGCCTTCTGGGGGAGTGCTTTTATGCCCCCCCACTGGCTCGCGGCGACCCAAACTGGTCCGGCACTGCTGCCGACCAACAACATCCTGAGTGCCGCATTACTTCCGCTCGCACGCCTCGCGAGGCGTGCAAGCGGAAGCCGCAGGTCAGCCTGCGCCCAACTAGTGCGAGGGCCAGGCCCCCGGCGTCCCCGACCCCTAAGGGGCCGCGCTCCCCCCATGTTGGGGGGGGGCGCTTTTCCAAAAGAAGGAGTTCTGGGGCCCAAAACTCATCTCAGAAGGCCAGCGCAATTAAACATTGGCGCACCCAAGGCTGATTCTCTTAAATCCATATCATGCCTCTTTAATCCACCCTCTGCCGGGTTATTTTACTCTTGCAGATTCCTTTCTCCCTTTATAACGGGTTTTCCGTCCTTCTCGTCCTCCGTCTTTTCAATCAATGTATTTTTCCCTCTCTTACGTTTCAGTAAAATATCTGATGCAGAAAAATAAGTGCCGGTCCCCAAAAATGAGTGCCGGTTTACTCACTGTTTGTGGGCCCATTTTGTAGTTGCAGCATGAGTCAGCACAGTGCAGACGTTAGTAGGTTGCACTGGGTGTACAGAGCAGTGCAGTGCGCTCAACGCCCATTGGTAATTCATACAGCTTGAAAGAGTTTCTGAAGTCCCCGGAAAACAATTTCGAAAGTGTGTAAATTTTGGGTGTGCATCCAAAAGACCTCCCACCCAGTGGTCCGGAAGGGCTGTGGCCCTATGAGTATTCCGAGGTCAGCAGTATAGTGAAGTAACATAACCACCGGACTTCTAACTCCACCTAAGGTGGAGGTAGGCTGTCCACAGAGCTGCAAGCAGGGTAGAACAACGCTCAGCGACAAGTGCGCATACCAGCGCTGAATTTCGAAAGGAATTACGGGTGTAGCAGTGCTTAATTTGTGCTTGATGTTTCTGGTGCTGAGCACCTGCACATATTTTTTTAGGGCCGGGGCTTATTCTTTTGCCTCAAACATTTGATGAGACCAAAAGACACATATGAGATAGACGGAGGAAGGGAAAAACAAAAAAGCGTCACAAAGGGAGAAAGCAGAAAGCTGGGAGAGTGAGCTGAAGGGGTGGGGAGTAGCTATAAATGCATTGAAGAGGCCCGACATGGCTTCAGGATTACGCTGCCTCAGTATTTTGTGCTCGAACATTTAACTGCAGCAGCCGCGTGTTTAAGAGGAGGGCTTTGAGCACCTGCACCTTTTTATTTACAAAATAAGCACTGGGGTGTAGCTTCCTTGGAAGCAGCAGATGCGATGACAGCGGGGCGCAGAAGCCTGCAGGCCCCACAGAATCCTGATTTTTTGCTGTATTTTACAATTCAGACAGCAGCCATGGGGCCCGTTTCCTTCCACTCGGGCCCATGCCATACTGGCTTCATCATTGTTCTGGATCAGAAAGGGCTGAAATAAATTCGATCCCCAAAAAGGAGTGCCAGTGGGCCCCGCCTGCCGTCGCCTGCCGTCTTCAGCACGCTAAAAAAAACATTTTTGCATGCGTTGTTGGAATGTTTTTAAATGTGTATTTCATTTATTCATACTGCGATCAATAATTATTTCTTCAATTATTGCAGTGCTTCAATTTTTGAAAGGTAAAGACAAATTTCGAGTGACTGTGGTGTTGAGCGTTTTTATCCAGCAGGCACAAAAAAGGTGTTAGTTTATTTAGTCAAATGTGGCCAAATGTTGTAAACTTTTGTAACTGAGCCTGGTGTCACCGAGCACTTCTTGACGCGAACAGCAGTACACTGGGCTCGTGCAGCACCTGGAGCAGCAGCGAGCCAGTGCTGTGGCCAAAATTCATTGCATTGCATATGCCTGCCAAATCCCCGGTGTGCTTTTTGGTGCTATATATGGTTCTGAGAGTTCCTCAGCACTGTGTACGGGCCGGATGGTTCTTGGTGGCGCACCATGAGGCATACAGGTTCTGAGTAACATGCGTATAAGTTACTGGTGCCAAACAACAACAACTGCAGTCAGTGCACAGCTGCTCACAGGACCAGTGCCCACCCCAACTAAAGCAAATTCTATTACAAAAACCCAAGGATTTCTCTCATTCAGACACTACACCTGGGGGCATATTTACAAAAATAGTGGCGCAGCGCAGAAGTGAACTTGCTGCGCTGCCCTGTGGCACAGGGAGAGGGCAGAAACGCACCATATTTACGAAATACCATACATTTCTGCCCCATCAGCAAGGGTGCTTGTGCTGCATGCAGGATTGTTTTTGTGCAGGAAGGAACACCTTCCTGCAGAAAAACAATCCATGGAGGCGTTTTCCTGTTTCTATGTGTGCTGCAAAATGCAGCACACGTGGAAAGAGGAAAAAACGAGGAGAAATGAAAATATTTCTCCTCGTTACACCTATCCTAGGGAGGCATACAGTTTTGACTCACGTCTTTGTAAATATGGGAATGCATCAAAACCCATGAGTGTTGCATGGGAAAACCCCCCCTGCAATGCCTATGGAATGCCACCTAGACACAGAGTAAGGCAACGCAAATGACTTGTGCTGCCAATCCTTACTCAGATATCTACAAGGCCATAACAAGCCAGGTAAGGTCTGCACTCTGTGCTGCCGGAGCTTAAAATAAACTGGTGCACCAGTGGGGCATTGGGGCTTGTAAGTATGCCCCTTGGTTCCTTGGATGAACTCAGGTAATCTTCAGTGCTGGGCATGAGTTAGAGAGCACCTTGGTGATGTGTGTAGTATTTTTGTCTGGGTGTGTCAGTGTGTGTGTAACCTTTCCCGAACTGCCATGTCATGTGGTGTTTTAGTGTTATGTAGTGCTATTTAAGGGTCGTTCAAAGTTGTCCCCAAATTCAGATTAAAATCACGCTGTGTATTTGTCCAGAAACTGGTTATGCAGGGCACTGATATGAGTAAGCAATGCCCATTAGGCTTAAAGTTCCTTTAGTCCCTCTCAGCTGCTGCATCATCCATCATATGTCCTAGACCGGGCTGCTGCAGCTTCCAGCACAGGCACAATTTCATCAGCTTATGTGTCCTCTAAGAAAAACACGCTGCAAATAAAAACAAGCATATGCAATGGGTCTCACATTTGCTCGAGTTAGAGCTTTTGGCATTGTAAATACCTAACAGGACTTTTCTTGCCACGAAAATTGAAAATGAAAAGTAGAACAGTTGACATTAGCGAGCTGATTCAAAGTGCAATGGCCACCATGAGCATGAGCGCAAAGGATAGACACAAAAGAAAAAATAAGTCGGCTTGCAGTCAAACGTATGGGTAAACTTGCATGTATCCATGTAACAGGGACGGTGTCCAAGGTGGTAACAAAATCGCCCCAGCGAGGGACAAACATAAAGCATTTACCAATGATAACATAGGATTTTTGAAAGGCAAGCCCAGTAATGAGTGAAAGTGCTGGGTGTGCGGTGGGTGTGGTTAAAAACCCACAGATAGATTACAACAGTTCAAAGCGCTTGCGCGCTCGACCTAAACAGTTTATTTAAATGTGAGCACAGACAGGGTGATCTGCTGAACACAGCAGGCCACCATCCATCCCTGTGATAGCCTCCAATCATAGTGAGTTGCAATATAGACAGGTAGTCACCGATGTCCCCTAGGAACCTCCCCCACACCCTATCCCCCAAAAACCTCACTGTCCCAACTAACCCATTTCACTGATAAGGGTCCACACCTAGTTCTTTGGGTTAGAGGTTGTAAGACCCCAGGCCATATTTATTTACACATATATATGAAAACAGAATTTCATCACTTTTAGGCACAGTAACCCACAATTTTTTACATTTTGTTTACAGAATTGAGTCCTAGCCTTAACAAAGATGCTAGTACATGGGAGTTACCTAACCATAACTAAGATTGCTCCTGTGCATCCATCAAAAAAAGAACCTTTACGAGTGAGATCATGACTGGATGTGGGACCCTTCCTCTTAAAAAACCCTTGTCAATAAAAGGGCATGGATGGGTTCCTCCTTATGGGAGGAACCCCCCCAATGACCTCTCATACCATCTTCCTCCCCCCAAGGGCCTGTGCTAGCTTGCACCAACTGTGCCATGTGGGTGGTTGCCAGGTAAGGACTGCGTGTCAGTGACTGCCCCCAACGCCCTGCCATTGCAACCTCCTTTCAACTTACTGCGATCACCTCTTAGAAGGTCCAGTGACGCCGCTTTTACAAAAGTATAAAAGGATGCCTTACCTGGACCTGAAATGTCCAAACCAATCATGACCTCACCCGCCAACCAACATAACTATGACATACTAATAAGGCCTGCAAGAACAGAGGGGTATTAGACATAACACTAGCTATTGCCATGATTCCAGATAAATCCCAGTTGAATCCCACAAAGAAAAGTGTATAACCTTACACCTGCTCCTCCTGTTATACACCTGCATCCTCCACAGAGTGCCTTTTGCTCTGGGGAGGGTCGGCAGGGAAATCAAGCTTTCTAACCCATGCAGCTCCCTGAAAACCTCTGCTGCGAGGAGGGCTGTGGCTGCAGAGTTGTGGCAGGGGAGCATGTTGTTGCTGAAAGTGGTGGGAGGAGTAGCAAGGAGGACTCAGTGGGCGTTGGTGCGTCATCTGAGGCAGCGAGAGGGAAAGAGACCTACTCGCACCCTCACGGCAACTTTCAAGGGGCTAGGGCAACCGCATTGCTAGGAATGACCACAGAAGCACCTTAGTGCTTCCGGTTGCCGCGCCCTGGCCAACCAGTACTGCTACAGCCATCCCCAAAAGGCCACGGTGAATTGCACTGTGATCCCGTTTCAGACCCTAGTTTCGAGCCATAAGCCCAAGTTGGGGGAGCCTCTGCAATTTGTGCTATACCTCAAGAATATTGATGAAGTAGGCAATATTGTGATCCACTACGATTTGTAATTTTGTAAAAAGACCTATTAGTACACTGGTCAGCTTGCAAAATTATTTTCCGTTCTCAAAATGTAGTGTACAATTTGCAGCCAGTTATATTTGGTACATCAGGCACCTGGGCCCAGATTTACAAAGCTCTTGCATTGCCATTACATCACACAAAGCGGTGAAAGGAAAATCAAGGGCTTCTGTGAGATTCACTAAGTCAGGCAGAGCCACCTTATGTGGCTCTGGTGACTTAGGAAATTCAGAGTAAAGCACAGAAGTGCAAGTCACTGCCTTGCATTACTCTGTGTAAAGAAGGTGTTACATGGGTGGAGCGCGGGTGTTCCCATACATCCACACATTCATGTGGTGCATTCCCAGATTTACTAATATTAGTAGGGGGAGGCATAAAAAGGAGAAATATGTTTATTTCTCCTTTGTTTTTTTCCTCTTTCTAGATATGCTGCATTTTGCAGCACAGGTAGTAAGAGGAAAAAGCCTCAGAGCATTGTGTTTGTGCAGGAAGGTCTTCCTTTCTTCACAAAAACAATTTTGCCTGTAATGCAGGCACCCTTGCAACCTGGTGCAAGGGTGCTTGTGTTGGCGCTTGGTAGCCACAATTGTGCCTGAGAAGTCTTGCTGCATTGCGCCAAATCTTAGTAAATTTAGTCCTTAGAGTTTAAAATAAAACAAATGCATTAAAAATCTTTTAAATGAGTTTTGTTTCGAAGGGCGCACTCCAGAACGAGGCTGATAACACCCTTAAATTACTTCTCAAAAAGAATAATCATATGTCACCATAAAGCCTCGATTGACTTTAAAGCTGCATACTGGCTCCCAATTAGCCTTTAGATTTGCCTATTAACCCATTGTATGTAAACATTGCTTCTTCTTTTGCTATCTGCCTCTAGTTTAGCTTTTCAGAGCAGGAGACCACCTCCCTTCCTTTTCAGCTAGAGGCACCTTCAGGTCAGCATTACCCATCTGGAATGGTGTCTTTTTTAAGTATGTGAACTGCTATTTTTAAAATTAAAAAACGACTAGGAATGCTGTTCCTAATTGATCTCACCCACTTCAACCACTGAACTGATTGAAAAGCCATTTACAGGTAGAAGAGGCTTTATTTCATTTCTTCTCACTCCCCATGGTTCTACTGTCTCTCTGCCAAATAAGCCGACTTGCAAAGTGCCCATGGGCTTCAATTGAGAACCATATGGAGAAGAATCCCCATGTGGAATTCCATACAGCACAATTATAGGCAGTGCAGTAGTCCTGCTTTCAGATTTACTGGCTGAGGGAACAACAAATCCGATTTTACTATCTGGTAAAATCCAGCAGGTGAAATTGCTGCCACCTATTTCTCACTCATTTTCTCTTCAAATTCACACAGTCATAAAACAAAACATGTTTAGAGCATAACTCTGGTCCTGACACATAACATCACAAATCTCCCATCATAGGCCATACGACAAACAAATATCTTTGGCATGCCACAGTGTGGCATGCTACCCTTTTTCAAATGTGCTTTGGCACTTTGTTAGAGTATGAAATGCTGTACAAATACAAGTACAATACAATACCACATACTCTAATCATACAGCATTGCAAAGCCTTAAAAATGGCAATACAAAGCTTTGTAAATTACTATTGACATAACCTATCCCTGCCAATCATAAACATATTCATTTTACATTTAACCTGATTCAAGGTTATGTTTTAAATTCTGATCTCGCACAGATGAATGTTTGCGCAAAGGTTGGAACTCTGAGTCGTGCATCGGTTACCACATTCTGCAATTTTCTCCTGACAGATTTCCCCAGCAAAGGCTGAGGACATATATCAGGATAAAATGCTAAGATGTAAATGCAAAACCTGTAGAAATCAGTGGGGTAAACAGATTTCACTTGTAAGGCTTCATAGGTGGGGAACTTAGAAGTTAATTGTGTTATCCATTAAATATCGCACACTAGGTTAATGGTAATTACCATGTGCAACAATTACAGTCCATATCAATTACAGTCCATATACTACAGAACGTAAGATAATGGCCTTAATCTCCAAACCTATCTTTGTGGTTCTATCATGATGATATCTATACAGGCACATATGATTCATTTTAAGGCACTCTGATTTGCACACAGAGCCTATTATGCAGTCCCCATGATGCATATGTGTTTGTGTAAAAGTCCAAACAATCTCTTCATTGAGGCTGTTCCCTTCTACTATCAGTTCCCTGATTTAGAAAGGCTCATTGGGGGTGGGGGGAGGTGTGCTTCTGTTTAGTTGCTTCATATATGTTGAATGTAATCTGTTCTCTTGATTATCTTTATATCTTTTCTGGTGTTAGTCAGTTCAATGCCCAGATGCATTAGAGTGTTTGTTGCACTTTATAAGTAATAACTCAGCTCATGCCTTGCATATTTAGGTATTCAATACATTTAATGGGTGCCCTGATGCCCTAAACACACAAGCCATGGCAACTTTATAAAAAATTGGGCAGAAATGTTAGGTTGTGGCTCTTGTACTTTGGTAATGGATCATTGTCACATGAGGCTTAGCAAAGGTGTGTTGTGCCTGACCTGTGGGTAGACTGAGAGACATCTCAAATATGTTAAGCCTGAACATATAATTTGTGTCTAACTAGAGGCATATTCTGATGCCCTAAGCAAACACTTCTGTGATCAGATTCTCAAAGTGCATTGTAAGATAGATGAAGAATGTGCTTTAATGTGTGGCATGTGTGTTTTTCACCAGAATGGTACCCATACAGATGCATTACAACTAAACACCCATGCTTTAAAACCTTATTCTGGTGTCAATCGTAGCCTGGGTATGTCTTCAAAAGCAGCATAATCCTGATATCGTGTCTAAGAGGTTCCAATGCAAAAGTATTGTACAAACACTACTTTGTTCGCTACTTGTTTCAGGGTTAAAATGGCAAACTGAAAACCATGTTGTCTGTCTGGTGTATGTATTGGGCCACATTCAAGGCTGTCCCTTTCTCTCCTGAGGCCAGGTCATTTCTGTAATTAGTTTAGACCTTCAGGAATGACCATTACAGAGACTATGGCCATTCTTCTCAAAGGAAGCTTGGAGAATTTTATAACAAATGTTACATTTCATGATGCATATTGTGGATATAATAAACAATATTTGCTTTTTAGAAGATTTCAACAATTTTTGCTGGAGGCTTCAGATCAGAACTGAAAACATGGTTGTTATTATCACATATGCTATTAAGAGCTACTGTTTGTTTGCAGAACATTGCCTATAGGCCACATATTCTAAGAGTTCTGAAGTTTTACGGAATACTTATAGTCTTTGCATACTAGAAGACCATTTTCTGCAAAGTTATTTCAAGGCAACTAACTTTTTTGCCAGTTCTTTAGGGTTGGTGGCTTCCTGCATGGACATAGCGCTGTCATCCCATGTGAGAACTGGTAGTGTTGGTTTCTATAAACAATGATTTTATTTTGTTTTTGAATAACACAGTTTCCTATTAACAAGTGGTCAAATTGCCAACTGATTGGCGCTCAGTTATTCAATCTGAGGAGGGGAGGAAGATGCCTTAGGAATCAAACTTAAGACTTGCCAGTCACATATCCCAAAGTCAGGTGTGTTATCCCACTAGGATCAATATTTTGACACCTGCAGATGTTTGTGGTCTCAAAAAAGCTTATGTTGCAATGTCTCCATGAGCAGACTGAAAACATCTTTTCAGGAAACAGTCAGACAGTAGCAGCTTTCTGAAGATGGGGTTAATAATATTGTGTAAGCTCATTGTCATTTCACAGAAGGGACTTTTAGAGAATTAGAAAAAAGGGACCCTTCTCTTGAAAAAACTTTGCGAAAATAGGTTCCAAAGTGTTTTGTATTGAAATCTGAGGAGGTGCTTCTTAGCTGTTAAATCACTAATTCCCCTTTTTAAACCAGTAGATTATAATCATTGTTAAGTGCACTGAAACATGCTTGTTGTAATTGTATAGGATTTGATCAATGTTTAAAATGCACAGTTTATCACACTATTTTCTTGTACTGGCTCTAATGATCGCTCCACCCTATTTCTTTTAGTATTAGCCATGCCTTCATTGGCTGACCTGTTAAACCCCCCCCCGAAATTTGGGTCTAATTGCTTCTATGGTGCCTGATGTGTGAGGGTACCAGATGGTTTGCAGGGATGTCTGGTCATGTGCAGATGTTGAATAAAGTCCTTTAGTACTTGATAGCATGCTTTGGTATCAGACAAAGTGCCTGGCAGTCAGAATGAATGAACAAATATCATTTTAATGGTGCACAAATACAAATAACCGTGAAGGAGCTAAGTACTCAAAACCTAACCAGGAAGGTAGAACAGGAAACCCACATATGCGGAGCATTACAAGACAGTAAAGAGCCATGTTTTTAAGGCTTCTCCTGAACAGCAAATGATTGTCTATTATAGTAATGTGAGGAGGTAGAGTGCTCCAGATTTTCGCTGTGGCATAAGGGAAGGATCTGCCTCCCCATGTGGTTTGCCAAATTCTGGTCAAAACCACTGAGTTGCTCACAGCCGAGCACAGCTCCCTTCTCGAGATATACCATTTGAACATAGCTCTAAAAAATTTAGAGGCAAGATTGTGTAACTCTTAGTGTGCCAACAATAGACAGTGAATGCAATTCTTTTCTTTACCATAAGCCAGTACAATTTGTTAAGCTCCTGAGAAAACATCTGATATTTGCAGCTACATTCTGCAATGTGTGTAGCTTATTAACTTCTAATAACTTTTACATTTAAAAAGAAATGACAAAGGGGACTTTACCAAGGCCCTAGCAGGACTTAAAACATTTTAGAAACATTTGCCAAATTCAAAGATCAATTACTAAAGATAATTTTGGAAGTTAGTCGTGTGATCAGATATTAACTGAGAAGTCCAGCAAATGCAAAGTCTTAGACCACACTGCAATCCACCAATGTAGGAAGCTGGTTCTGTATATACCGTATCAAAATGAGATATATTGTGCACAGAGTCCAGGGGTTCCCCAGAGGCTGAACAGAGGCTAAAGTAGACAATATTAAAGCTCTCTTTTGTTTTAGTGTAGTCGAGCAGTTAGGCTTATCAGAGGGAATTGTAAAGCATTTGTTGTACACACACAAACAGACAATTAAGGAAGCACACACTCAATGACTAACTCCAGGCCAATTGCTTTTATATAGCAAAAATATATTTATTTCCAGAACCACAAGATTCAGTTTGCAGGAAAGTACATTTGCAAGTAAGTATCCAATATATGTATCAATATCACTTTGTTTCAAATTGGGAATTTATACGTTTTTTGAATAAATAGCAATAATCTGTTTCAAAAGTTGACACTGCAATTTTCAAAGACAGTTTTGGGGGGAAGAAAAGTTAGCACAGTTTCACGCAAGTATAAGACTTACAGTTCCAGTGTACGGGGATTAGGATGTCCATAGGTTAGGGTTCAAGTTAACCCCAAACACCTACCACCAGAAACATGGGGCCAGCCGGGTGCAGAGGTCAAAGTTGATGCCAATTTAACATGGGGTTCCTATGGAGACTGGGGGCACTCAGAATCAGGTCAGCTTGCAGGTAAGTACCGGCGTCATCGGAGGGCAGACCTGGGGGATTTAGAGGAGCACCAGGGGGCCACAGGTCAGCACCAAACACACACCCTCAGTGGCGCAGGGGTGGCCGGGTGCAAACACAGCATCAGGCTCCCAATGCTTGCCAATAGGAAGTTTCAGGGGGTCACAAAGATGCTGCAGGTGAAGTCCAGGGGGTCAGTTCCGGGAATCCAGAGGCTGAACAAGGAGGAGTGCTGCCTGCTGGACGTTGTTGCACCAAAGGATTACCTAAGACCAGGGCGCTGCAGGTGCATGGGTATCTTTTGGAATCGGGGCTCTTCGTCCGGTTCTTTCACAGTCCAAGGGGTCCTCCGGATTCAGGCTGCAGGAGTCGTCGAGTTGGATAGGAGGGGTCAACCCAAGGTGGACACTAGGTCAGAATCACCTGGGGACCAGCTCTAGCCTGTTGGGCCACCTGGAGACGGGCTGTGGGCATTGGGTGCAGAATGGGCAGGACTTGCAGATTAAGGACAGTTCTGGAGTCTTTTGTTGGTGTTTCTTCTTGGACAGGGCGGCTGTCCACTGGAGTTTTGGTCCTCTGGGGTGCAGGCTGTCCTCTTGAGGCTTTTAAGAGGTCACTGGTCCTGCAGGATACGTCACCTTCTTGTAGCTGGGCTTCAGAAGCTGGAGACAACCCTGTAGGGCTGGGGCCAAGTCAGTTGGTGTCTTCGGTCTTCTCTGCTGGCGGTCGGCTTAGCAGTCTTTCTTCTTTCTTCTTGTCGTCTTCTTGAGGTCACCAGGAATCTGATGAGCTACGTTCAGGAGAGCCCTTATAGCCTGGATTTAGGCGTGTTACAAGGGTCGATGGCTACTGTCCCTGAGGGTGACTACACCCTTCCGGTGTCCACTCCCTTTGGGGCACTGTAACAAGAGGCCTGAGCCTGTGAGGTTCACTGCCAGGTGTCACTGTTCCTGCAGTGGCGAGGTGTGAAGCACCTCCAACCAGTGCAGGCTTTGTTTCTGGCCACAGAGAGCACAAAGGCTTTCACCCCATGTGGTCAGAAACCCATCTGTAAGTGGCAGGCTGGCACTGACCAGTCAGTCCTGCACTAGAAGTTTGGCTAAAATACAAGGGGCATGTCTAAGATGCCCTCTGGGTGCATTTTTCAATAAATCCAACACTGGCATCAATGTGGGTTTATTGTGCTGGGAAGTTTTTTTACCAAACTTCTGAGACTTCAGTGAAGCCATTAGGGAGCTGTGGAGATCGTAATGGCAAACTCCCAGCCCATATACTCAGTATGGCCACACTGCACTTACAATGTCTAAGAATTGCCTTGGACACTGTAGGGGCATATTGCTCAAGCAAGTATGCCCTCACCTATGGTATAGTGCCCCCTGCATTAGGGCATTAAGACCTGCTAGATGGGTGACTTACCTATCCCACAGGCAGTGATTTGTGGGCATGGCATCCTGAGAGGAGTGCCATGTCAACTTTGTATTTTTCTCTGCACCATCACACACAAGCTGCAATGGCGGTATGCATGGGCTTGGTGAGTGGTCCACCAGGGTGGCATAATACATTCTACAGCCCTTTGGGACCTTCCCTGGCCATAGAGCCCTGGGTACCATGGGTACCTTTTACAAGGGACTTAACTCTGTACCAGTGGTGTGCCAGTTGTGGAAGTAATGGTACACATTTTGGGAAACAACACTGGTGCTGGGGCCTGGTTAGCAGGATCCCAGCACACTGTCAATCAAGTCAGCATCAATATCAGGCAAAAAGGTGTGGGGTGGGGGGTGGAGTAACTATGCCAAAAAGGGCACCTTCCTACAGTGAGTTACTGTACTCAGAGCAAGTACAGAGAAACCAGAGCAAGTACTACCTCTTTGCGTGAGACAAGAGTAATGTATAGAAAGATTTTCTTTAGGGATCGAATTATAGTGAAACAAGCAGAAACAGTGCATCTAAATTGTGCATCAAAAGAAAGATTGTTAGCGAAGATTACCCCAAGATTTTCTGCTGACCTCACTGGTGTTGGAGGTGAGCTAAAAACCTCAGGCCACCAGTTAGTAGTTGAGATGAAGTGCTGACCGCTGAAAACAAGAATCTCCATCTTGTCAGCATTTATTTTAAGGCAGGGGTTTTTCATCCTGCAACAGATTTCTTGCATACAGTTTTTGAAATTAAGGTCCACTAAATGAACGACACCTGTAACGGTTACAATAATTTGTGTGTTTAATGCATAGGACAGCACATGGAGACCAAAGGACTGAAGCAATCCAGCAATAAGAATGACGAATAGGTTGAACAATGTAGGTTTAAGGACGACCATGGAGGAGCAACACAGGGCAGAGAAAAAGGTTTACAAAAGACCTGTCCACACATTACTAATTGGGCTCTTTCAGATAGAAAGCAACCAAGTAGGCTAAGTGCCTTACCTCTGAGTCCTAAATGTGAAAAGCAGGATACCAGAAGTGAGGGTGAGACACTGTCACAGGCTGGAGACAAATCTAACATAATGAGTGCCACTGCCTCGTCATCATCTACCAGGGATATAATACTGTCTGCTGCTATTCCCCTTATAATTTTCTAAATAGCAAAATCTTGGGCCAGATGTACCAAAGGATTTTACCCATTCTGTGTCTATGGGAAAAAGCTTTTGTACATATGGCCCCTTATCTTTATACATCCCCCCTTCCTGTAGTTCCTTATGGTATATTCCCACAGTTGATAATGCCTTCCACTGTGCGGCAACAAGTGTTGCTTTTAGTAACTTTTGTTCCATTTGTACTAGAAGCACAAATCATTTTTGCTAAAGTCTCCTACGTCGTGTGTTGTCTTCATTACAACAGGTACCATTATATGAGACTCTTTTATTGTCACCAAGATCTGAAAGGTGTTAGGTATTGCTATCAACAAATTCAGAATAAACATCACTAATCTTGGTTTATAAAAAACTGCCAAATTGTTGCAGAAGGACTGAGAGCAGTCCACATTAACTGGGTTATTAGGGAAAGATAGCATGTTAACCATCTTATACAGCCTTCTTCGTGAATTATGGAAATTTATAGTGTTAAAAATACAGTATTTGCCCTCTGTTTCAAGAATAGCACGTTAGATTGCATGCCCGGGTGTCTGATGACAGGTGTTCATGTCTGATGATTGGTGGGTCCATGGAAGCCTGCCTGTGTTTCTAGTAATAAGCATTGGGCTGCCTGTGACTCAGACAGTTAAGACAGGAGCCTTGAGAATGTGCCTGGGTGTTAGAGGTATCTGATAGTGTGTGTTATTTTACGCATGCCTGATGTTATGTGTGATTGACCATTGGAGGAACAGCATCCTCAGGGCAGGCAACACATCTCTGGAACTTCTTACCAATTAAGATACAAAATATGCAATCTGATAATCAGAAAGAAAGTAAAGAACCATCTTTTGCCATAATAAGGATATAGAACCAACGTAGTGTATTAGCTATGCAAAACTGGGCAACTTGGGAGTCAAAACAAGATACTCTGCTCAAGAGTGCTCCAAGACAGATCATACAAGAATGTATCAGTTTCAAGATGAGACACAGAAACTACCAAAATATTGCCTCACTGGGTCCAATTGTAATCAGTGCAGGCTTTGGACAAAGTGTACATTTCTCTGGGTGATTGTAATAACCAAATCAAACTGAAATATATTTCTTAACCCAGATTGGATCCACAGAAATCATTATGCCAGATTGTACCTGCAAAAACAATAATACCAGGGCAACCTGTAATCAGCAACGCCACAGGACATCCCTATAATTTCAGACAACCATCAGCCCTCTAAAAGAATCCACACAATACTAAGAGGTCATGCTTCAGGTGCACAAAGAGATCTGCCACCTATGAATATGACTGCTGTGAGCGCGTCTGACCTTACTTTGGTTCTTCATTTTTATTCATAAGGGGACGCGTTAGAGGTTCGATGGACCTTTTGACTTCGCTTAGAGTAAATCCCACGATAAGACTCAGTTTCAACACCAATCAGTAACAATATCAATCAATAGAACCAATAATCTTGGGAGTCAGTAATTCCCATGCACCATGACCCCTTTGGCCATGAATAACCATACCTTTTTGTAAAAGTTATATTGTTTATTTCCCTATAATAACAATGCTAATATCACATAACTTAGTCTCAATACCAAGCGATACACATACAGAAACAACACTGGTTGCCTAAATCTCCTAAAGAATCTCAATTTCATCAAAGCATGGATGGTTATGCATTCTAGGATTTACAGTACAACTCAATAGCAAGAATTACTGCGCAATTGAAATAGCATACATTTAGATTCAGCAAAAGATACGACATCAACTGTTGTTAATAATTAGCAAACATTTCTTTAGGTCTCCTAACTAACCTTCTGATTAGAATATCATGTTTGGGCTTCATGCAAAACAATTTAGTCAACACAAATGTGGAAAACATATAGCTATGGTTCTATCAAAATTACATCAAATAATAACATTTGGTTAGTACCTCTCCTCAGTATGGATCAGCAAACTGCAACTGTCTTCGTCAACTGGACATCTGTTCGGTCAGCATCAGCATCGGACCATGAAAGGAAATGGTTCAGAACAGGGGACTCTAAGTTATCCAAACCATTTTTAATGCATAGTCTAAGGATCAGCATTCAGCATAAAGTCTACGCAATAAAGTTAAAGGTAGAATTCTCTCAGTAAAGGAAATCAAACTGAGTACACCTCATCGGTGGAAAAGGAAAACAGAAAAGCGTGTCTTGCCTGGGTGCGGTCAGGCTAAGTTAAAATCCTCCAAAACTCTTCCCACAATGCTATTGGTCAAAGAATCATATGTTTACATTTAGTCCACTGAAAGTAGAACTCCAAATCTAAAATATAACTAAACTGTCTTTCACTTGTCGATGATGGGGTCCTCTTCCAATTGTCGGACTCGTCAGGTAACAATTTTGTATCTCTCTGTCCTTCAGTCAGTGCATCCATTGTTAGCTCCTGGGAACATTGCTTTCACACACACTAAACTCTACAATGTATTGGAAGCTAATACAGCATTTTCTAGCAAGCAGTTCTCATGAGAAAGAAAACATTTACTAGTGTTTGGTCAACGCAGTGGAACAATACAAGTGTTAATTTCTCTTAACAGCCATTTTATGTGAATGATTTAAACAGTGCAACTTAACATGAGGCTGTGCAACTAGGCCAAAGACCTCGCTAACTTAAGGCCTACAATTAATAAAGCAAATACATAATACATAATCATTAATATAACATACGACTACATTAACCTAAACATGAGTTCATCTTTTCACATTAATTAGAAATTAATAAGGACACTTCGTGATTCCTGACAGCCACTTTCAAGTTGTGTGTTGTTTTCTATATTAATTCATTTTCTATGCAAATTCAACATTCAGAATACATGAATATTTATTAGTAAAAATTCAGCGTTCACATTGGTGCTGAAAAACAATGACAATTATACCTATCAACATAACTGGTTAGCATCTCGGATTAACTATAGTCCATCCCTTCAGGTCCTAATCAGCCCTCACACTGTAAAACTGAACACTGTATGCTCTTTGTATTCCAGTAGCACAATGGCTTGCTGCAGGGGTGGCCTGTAATGCAGACCACCCCAGGAATCTCTACCCTCCTTTTCCCCAACAGAGTCCACAAACTACGCATAAGGGCTCCATCTAAGGGTTGATGGTTCAACAAGCACACAAAAAATTACTAGCTGATTGTTTTGCTCTTTTACTCTTTTCCGCCAGACAGACACTATTCACTACGACACAAGACTTAATAAGCTGATCTGTATGCCCACGAACGAACAACACAAAAACATTTCCCACATAAACCACACTGCAAATACAACAGCCTTCCAACCAAGCACTGACACACAGTAGACATGCTATTCATCCTCTGTCATTTTCCAAGGTATATTAAGTGCTGTACAACCGCAAATACAATTACTGTAGAATGGCATATTTAGTGTTTTATTTTCAGCCAGGATTTGCTTCATTGCTGTATACTGGTCAGGTGCAGTGCAACACTGTGTAAAGGCTAAATGCTCTTTACTGCTGCCTAAGGGCTAGCATGGTCATAGTGTTGTGTCCAGGGCAGGTGCTTCCAACAGCGTGGATCGGTTTGATTGCAGTGTTTCACAGTGCTATTCACGGATGAGGACAATTCAGTGCTATGTTGCTCGAGTGGTCCTTAGTGCTGTGTATGGATCGTCGGGCTCTTCTTTGCTGTCCATGGGCGTGGCTGTTTATCAGTGCTGTTTGAGTTGAGTTGATCTTTCATGCTGTGTATATACAAGGGTGCCCCCTTGTGGAGTGTATGTGTCTGGGTGCTGCTCTTCTGGACTGTGTATAGTTTGAGTTTACATTATTGCTAGGGCCACTAGAATTATGTAAAAGTGTAGTTGCAGCGCATAATGACAGATTTTCTGCCTTTGTCACATCATCTGCTGCATAATCTTCAGATTGTAGCAAAATGATTTGTGTTTCTAGCTCAAATAGATCAGAAGTTACTAAAAATGAAGTAACACTTGTTGCCGCACAGTGGAAGCACATTGCAAAGGGTGAGTGGTCTCTTTTCTGTGGATTATTGCTCTATTTGGGTGTTAAACTGGTACTAATGAGGAACAACCAATGACCAGACATTGTTAACAAATGTAAGAATGACAAAATAACTAATACTATCACAAAATGTACAACATTAAGCCACATAACTTGCCGTTTCTTGCTGCACAATTTACTCAAACCTGCTGCATAATTTGGACCTCCCCTGCCACATGTTTCCAGTAGCCCTGGTTATTGCTGTGTAGCCCTTCGGGACTCTATAATATCAGGCTGTCCTCGGGTGTTCTCTGATCTGGTGTTCTTTGGTTCTGTTTCTGAGTAAGGATGCCCCTGGTGCACTGTCTGTCTGAGCTGCTTCTCAGCACTGTCGGGATGTTCCTCACTGCTGTTTGTGGGTCGGGCTGCTACTCCGTGCTGAGTGCTGTTTGGGGTTGCTTCACAGTGTCGTGTGCGAGTCGGGGTGTCCTTCCTTGCTGTCTTTGGCTAGTTAAGCTCCCCTGTGGGCTTGAGGGTCAAGCAGGGAGCGGGCTCCAGTGCATGAAATGAGTCTAATCTGGGATCCCAAAGGCCTCGTTTCTTGTGAATGATGGACGGACGGAGAAGGTGGAGCAATGACCTCTGACCCATCGATCCTCTCTCCGGCCCAGTCATCTGCAGCGAAATTGAAAGCCTTACCGCTCGGGCCCCAGTGAAGCACACGGCCATCAATAAGGCTTCTATGAGTACCAGTGACAACTGCAGTAAATACCAGCACACTAAAGACCGGCGCAAGTTGTGAGGTTGGAGTTGGAAGACCAACTCATCACCCCAGTGCCTCTGCCACGGGGAGCAGCGCAGGCCCAGCGCCCGGAACAAGGCACGGTAGGATGAGACTGGCGCAAGAAACACGAAGCGGAGACCAGAGACTGCTTTACAAGCGCCAGGTCAGAACACCGATGACAAGGTTCACCCATGGGCGGGGCATCGGTGTTTTTTTTTTGGGGGGGAGGGAGGATACTTGGGGTGTTACACCCCTCTAATAAATGTATTTTCTGAAAATAGTTGGGTAATGATGCTTTCAGTCGGGTATGATGAGGCGTCTGTCGGATTTCACAAGAAATCTTTACATAAACACAAACGAAAACGCACACACCCCCTCTCTGCTTGGACAGTCTTTAAAAATGTTGGTTATTTTACAAAATATTGTGTTTTCTTCTCTTAGTACACTGCAAATCCACATTCTTCTCTCTTTCCACTGCCCCATTAGTGCCTCGCATACGCCCCCCTTGTGACATAATGTGTTTTGACATTGTAGGCCAGCATGATTGTTGGGAAATCTGCATCTCCTCCCACACCTCTTCAGTCTTACCGACCAAGCTACGCACTTTGGCTCAGTGCTAGCCCCGACCAGAGCTACGGGTATAAACCGCGGCCTAGAGTCTCACTGTCTGCATCACAAGGAGAAACACCGACTGGATCTGAGCCCGAACTACACGCATCACCTCACAGTCCCAGAGCTTAAAGAACAAGGAAGCACCAGTGACAGCCCTGCGTTTGGACAATAAGGAGCAGGGCAGGCCAGGAACCTGAGCCACAAGGATAAGTAGAGACCCAAAACCTAAAATACAATTATAAGCCGAACCATAGGCTGGGCCACTGGAACCATGTGGCATGGAAAAACCAAATTCTGCATCCTGGTTGACTAAATTATGCTGCAAGAAAAGGCAAATTAAGCCACCTTCTACAGCATATTTTGTGATTGCATTAGTTCAGAATTTTGTCATTATCTTTTACAATTTAACACTATCGCCAAAAGTTTCACCTCATTAGTACCAGTTGAACACCCAGAGGTGTCGATGAACAACTGAAGGATGACCAGTCAACCGTTGCATAAAGCCTTCCACTGTGCCGCAACACACGTCACCACCATTTTAGTAACTTTTTATATGTTTGAGTTAAAACTGTTTTTTTTGCAGATTATGCAGCAGTTGATGGATTATTATGGCAAATGTCGCAAATCCATAATCATGCAAAAAAACTGCTGCCGCAGAATTGCATAATTTCTAACCATAGGTAACAAGAAGCTGTGCCAGGCTAGTACCTAAAACATGAAGAGCAGCTCATTTTCAGCTGATCAGATTCACTGCACACACCCTGTTGCAAAACCCTGGAGTGTGAAATTTAGCTGTACATGGATCAACTACAGGAAATTATGATCAGTCACAACGCATCAGGACTATGCCTGCATATGTAGGCAATGGCCAATTTAGTAATAGGACAATAAGGATCAGCCATTGCAAGATATTAAAATATACCACACTAAAATCAGTGGCAGCCAACAGTGTGCAAATCCATGACACAATGATCAAAAATTCCTCATCAAGGTCAAAGCAAGCATATCCACCACAAAAGGTGCACTCACACACGAATGCTCATCTACCACTCAAACACCATCACCAGACAGTAGCATGCTAACCAACCTTAAAGACCACCACAAATGCAGGATAATTCACTACACAAGTTAGCACAAAAAAAGAGCATGGAAATCTAGCCTATATTTGGCAATATCAGGCATGATCATGCAGATCCATCCAAAGGACTCGCACCTGCCCAAACAATGAGCAGCTATTCCCAAAATATCTGTATCAGCAAAGACTATGGCAATGCACTACAGAAGGAACACCAACGGCACAGATAATGTAAAGCCATCATGAAAAAAACGCACCAGCACAGGGAATGAAATACACCTCACAGGTACCAATCAGTGTACATGAGAGCATGTACATCTACCACCACTGTCAGTTGCAGCCCTCCCTAAGTACACCCACCACTCCTAGATGAGTGGTCACACAGACTTTCCAAATCCACTACACAAGGATCAGTGCTGGCTCACAATGTGTGAATTCACTATACCAGGACCTACACAGACTCAAATGATACAAACCTACCATAGCAGGGCCAGCACAAGATCTGAGCATGCAACTTCATCACAAAATAATCTTTCCTGGGCTGGAGGATGAATTTCTAATTCACACAGGACAGCACCAGACCATAACATCAAACCATGTCACAGATATACGAGGACCAGCTTTTGCCTAGATGTTCCATTGCACTTCACAAGGGGCAGCAACAGATAAGAGTAAGCACATTTACAACAATACAAGCACCAATTTCGAAGCATTCAATGCCACAACATAAGGAGCTTGCACATCAACCACTGAAGGACGTGTCATGAAAAACCATGTAAATCCACCCTATAAAGACCAGTGACAGCCAAAAGCATGCACGTCCACCCACCACACACGATGCACCACAAGCTAGAAGCAGGAAAATCTACCACACATTGGCTCAATGACCCTCACAATGCACAAATGGATCAGCAGCAGACGAGAATAAGCAAATCTGTCTCACATGGGGCAGAGTTATCACAGAGCATGCTAATCCATCACATTAGATCCAAAGCAAAGGAAAATGTACTTTAACCACACATGGACCAGAATTAGACTACAAGTTTTAACTCAAACACATTGACCAGAACTGGCCCAAAGTTACAAAGTCACTACACAAGAGCATCCACCTGAATTCAATTCACCACAGAAAGAACATCATTACCAGTTAGTGGGTATATTCAATGCACATGAACCTGCATCTCCTTAGATCATGCAAAGCCACAGCATAATTACTAGCACCACCACTATGCATACACATTTACCACACCAGTACCATGGTCAACTCGGAGCATGTACGTCCACCTCTCTAGTGCAAGCACCAACACAAAAATCAACCACACCCAGGACCAGGTCACTTCACAGAAGGCAGTCCACCAGACAAGATCAAGAGACGTCCGCAATATGCTTATAAACCACACAGGGAGAGGCACCAGCCAACATCATGTAAACCCATTATCAACCACAGAATGCAAATTCATTACATTAATACAGGTGGAAACCCCGAGCATGCATATCTACCATTTGTTCAGTGTATGCAGCATCACTACACAGCTACCAGCATCAGCTTGTGACATGTTTATATATCGGGCCAGGAATAGGAATTGCCACAGCATGCAAAATATCTAAATTCAGGTCAGTACAAGTACAATCAATCAATCAATCAATCATTGGCACAGCACAAGCACAACTGCCATGAAAGGACTATGGTAGTAACACCATGATAATCTATCACACCAACTCCAACTCAAAACACTCAAGCGGATAACAAAAGCGCTAGCTCAAGAACAGAATATGTAAATAACCCATGAAAAGTCTGGCAAGAACTCAGCAAAAAAAAAAAGCATACAGGCAAACACACCAAAACCCCCAGTATATGGGAACTTGTATGTGTAGCACACAAAAAACAATGTCAACCATCAGTGGGAAAATTCAACATACATAACCTGTGCACCCCAGAATGTTCAAAGGCAGAGTGTACAAATACACCACTGTTAGACCTGCATCCTTGGCATATTCTCCCCTTTCTTTTTTGCCTCTGATTCCTATGTTTTGACTGTGTGCTGGACTTTGTTTTGGCTGGTTTTAGTACTCTGGGCACTTTGCCATTGCTGACCAGTGCTTCCTGTGTAAATTGTATGTGTAATTGGCTTTTCCATGCTTGGCATATTTGATTTACTAGTATGTCCATAGTAAAGTGCACTAGAGATGCCCAGGGCCTGTAAATCAAATGCCATCAGTGGGCCTGCAGCACTGACTGTGCCACCCACATGATTAGCCCTGTAAACATGGCTCAGACCTGTCACTGCAGTGTCTGTGTGTGCAGGGTTTCAACTGACAATTCGACCTGGCAAGTATACCCACTTGTCAGGTCCAAACATTACCTTTTTATACATGTAAGGCACCCCTAAGGTAGGCCCTAGGTAGCCCCAAGGTGAGGGTACAGTGTATGCTAAAGGTAGGTCATGTACTGGTATGTTTTTACATGTCCTAACAGTGAAATACTGCCAAATTCGTTTTCACTATTGCAAGGCCTATCTCTCTCATAGGTTAACGTGGGAACTGCCTTTAAGTACCTTTTAAGTGTGGTTTCTGTTTGGGACACATGGGGATCCAGAGTTTGGGGTCTCTGAACTCAAAATTTAAAAATACAACTTTTGCTAAAGTTGGTTTTTAGATTGTCAGTTTGGAAATGCCACTTTTAGAAAGTGGGCATTATCTTACTTAAACCATTCTGTGACTCTGCCTGCTTGTGTATTCCCTGTCTGGGTCAGACTGACATTTGGGCTGTTTGTGAATCTCCACTAGACAGTGACACAAAGGGAGCTGGGGAGTAGCCTGCATATCCTGATGGGCCATGTGAGCTAGAGTAGAGGGAGGAGTGGTCACCTACATCAGAAAGGGCGATGCCTGTCCTCACACAATGCAGTCTCCAACCCCCTGGTGTGAGTCTGGAGCCAGGCCTGGGCAAGGCAGGATCTTGTCAACAACAGAGACTTTCCTTTTAAGTTTGCAAACTTCAAAGGCAGAAAGGGGTATAAGTAGTGGACCCAAACCCCCAGATTTTTAGATTACTTCTGGAACCAAGACAAACCCCTGCTAAGCAGAAGAGCTGAAGGAGGCGTACTGCCCCTGTAACTGTGCTTTGCTGGATTGGCCCTCAGTTGCTGCTTCTGCCTGAAAGAGGACAAAGACTGGACTTTGTGGTATATTCCTGCTTGTGAAGTGTCACCAAGGGCTTGGACTGAGCTTGCCTCCTGTTTTGAAGTCTCAAGGTCATGAAAGACTTCCTCTGCCAGCACCTGGACTCTCTGTTGAGACTCCTACTCTGCCAAGTGGTGCCCTATCCAGTCCCTGTGCCCTTGAAAGGTGAAGCTGATGGAACTAAGGTATAAATACACTCACAGGAGGTGTGCGGGGAATATTTGGACGCACGACCTGCATCGCGGCTGGGAAACCAATGTATCGCCTGCATCACGACTGGAGAAACGACACAACACCCGCTTTCTGTTAAAATTGACTCAAACCCCACGCAGCACGGGTCCTTATCACCGTGCGGCCAGATTTTGCACGCTTCGTTGCTCGGCGTCAAAATCACTGTGAACCTGCCCGGACTTGAAGTGCCCATCTGGAAATCAATACATCGCTCTCTTGCAGGAGAGAAAAATGACGCATCGTCTACCTGACTGCATAAGAAATTACTCATGGCCTCTATTGTGAGTAAGGAATCGACACATCGCTGACTTTTCTGGTGCACGCTCGCCCGTGCAGCTTCATGTTTTACACAAACCAGGTACTTTGTATTACAATCACATTTCCATTGTTTTCTATGGAGTAAGATTTTAAAAATTAATTACTTTACTTGTGTATTCTTTGATTCTTGTCATTTTGGTCTTGTTTGATTTAGATAAATATTGGCTATTTGTCTAAACTGGGGTGTTGTCTATTTTGTAGTGTTTTCACTGTATTACTGTGTGTTTTGGTACAAATACTTTACACATTGCCTTTGAGATAAGCCTGACTGCTTGTGCCAAGTTACCAAGGGTGTGAGCAGGGGTTATCTTAAGTGTGTATCTCCATTGCCCTGACTAGAGTGAGGGTCTCTGCTTGGACAGAGTGTAAACTGACTGCCAACCAGAGACCCCATTTCTAACAACCACAAAGATACTAGAATACAACATTCCTTAGTTGACATCATACAAACCCACCACACAAGAATCAAGTGCATCCCACAGCATACAAATATACCATTGAGACCATAGAGTTTACATCACACTATTTGTATTAACAATTGTAATTAAACTATATACCTGCTTAAAGGCCACTAAAACCTTAACATGATTACATATTCATTTATATTTTAAATGCACTGCCGTTTCGTTATCCTGTATTGTACACTGCACATTATAACTCAACCATCCTAGTAAGCATAGCTTTGTTCTGAAGTTGGCACAATGAAGTGAGAACTGCAGAAATTAATGGTCAGTTTTTTATTCGAGAAACTTGCATTGTGGACTACTTGCATTCTCCCCATGAGCAGAGCCTGGCGTCAGCTCATTAGTGCCTATCTGTAGTTTCTAGTCATCATGTGTTCATGCATTTCATTCATTTGTATTGAAAAACAGTGTCTAAATGAAGCACCAAAATGTATAGATTTTAGAATTGTACTCTACAGCTGTGCAGGAGGTAAGGCTCTGATCCACTGATTTGAAATGTTGCGTTCGTCTTTGATTTTTTGATGCTTGATAGCTAATTTTGCACTTAACATTTATTAGACTTCTATGCACTATGCCACAAGTCTGTTTTCTTTTAAAACCACACAAGATCAGTGTTAGCTCAGAGCTTGCAAACCCACCACACAAGAAGCATCCAAGGTAAATAGTATGAAAATCTACTACAGAAGCATGAGTACAGTCCAGAGTGCACTCATCAACACCAAATGGAACAAAACCCATGCTGCTGAGCAAGAGTGGGCAAGTGCCTGTCGTCAACTGTCCAAAATTTGACAATTCTTTACACCATCCAGTCCAGACTGTACAGTTCTGCCTCACAAAGAAAATGGCATTTGCAAAGCATGGCAATCAACCAAATAAAGGCAAACACCATCCCTGAGATTGCAAATTCGCTGCAAAACAGTAGACAACCAACCATTTGCTGAAACCAACAACAGTCAAGAGCTAAAAGCCATCTCATAACCTTCAGTGCCTGTCCTACGAGTACAGTTCAACTTCAAAAAGATCAGTGCCAGACAGGAAGTGCAAATCAACCGCACAAGAATCATCACCAGGCAACACCATTTTAATTCTTAACAAAGATGACAGGACATGCACAAGTCATGCAAATCAACATGCAAATCTAGAATAAGTGGACAGAAGCCATTGTACAGCATAACAAGCACGGACAAAACAAATATTCCTGGTCCTGGCAAGTTCGTGCAAAGCCTAATTTCTTTTTTTCAAGTTATTTTATTGCCAAACGTTTGCAGCAAATAAGAAAAAGAAAGCATATGGTGAAATAAACATGGTCTCTGTATATTCGTATTAAAAAAAATCATTAAAAAAATCACTAATGTGGCCATTTTACTAGTAATTTTTTATATATAAGGCTTTCACTTGTGTCGTGCATTTTATTACTATTATTATTTGTGAAGGAGACAGGAATACATCACTACAACTACCTAGCCAAACACTCAACCAACATAAGGCTACAATATTACAAAACAACATTTTATGATTTTCAAAATGAACATAAATCTCCATCTAACTGGACAGCCGAAGTGCAAACACAATAAATAGCCACTCCTATAGTTAATATAAATGCGAGTGAAATGAAGCTCAAGAAAGCACAGTCCTCTCGACTCCGCTTACAGCTTTACCCCTTGTGTAGTTAAAAACCAAGCTATTTTCAAAACAAACTCAGTGAGATGCTCCCATGCAACTTCTTCAATCAACTGACAAAATTAGCAGTCAAGTTCTCGACCCCACAATAGCACGAGAAGCAACTGAATCTAAGAAGACATCACGTATAAAAACAGAAAGCAACCTCTTGTGGGCCAACTAGGTCCCCGAGTCTAAAACTGAGACAGGGTCCTGAAAAAGAATAAATATGAGGGCAAGGGGTATAAAGAAGAAGGCGAAGTGTGAACCAGTGAAGAAAATGAAAGAAAGAGAAACAGAGGACGCACCCATACCTTGCTGATATATTCGAGAATATCATGCAAAGGATGCATGAATGGGTAGATAAGCAAAGAGGAGGGCGGAGGAAAGGAGATTCTTGAGAAGGTGGGTGTCTGCGTTGAATAAACCCTTAAATCTTTGATTGAGCCTAGTCCTTTGGAGACCTCCCAGAGATCCCACTGCACATCCTCCATAGAACCCTTTCGGTTGGTGATACCCAACTCCACTTCTTGCATGTAGACGCCTACCTAAGAGTACCTGGGGGAGTCTATCAAAGTGCTCCAGGCTGGTCAACCCCAACATACAGACAAATATCTGAAGGCTCCTGGGGAACTGCAGAAGGAAATATTTAGCCTAATAGCAGAGCGAAATTGCCGGAGCTATTACTACATGATCAACCTTTTTGTGGTCTAATCAACAAATGAAAAGTTGGTAACAATCACGTCTCCTTAAACTATTCTTAGGAGTGGGCGACCTTCACGAAAATGCAGCAACAGCAAGATAAGTCTAAATTTATCAGCCCTCCCTCTCCACCCACTAATGTGAAATGAGAATCTAGACCCCTTCTACTAATAACAGGTTTGTAATCACCCTCAACGCCTCAAGGTGTAAAAATGTAAATGTAAATTAGCACTTGTATAGCGCACTACTCACCCGTTAGGGTCTCAAGGCGCTGTACTCATATCACTATGGAACCCCTCCTGGCTTTTCCCTGTGAGGTTCCCACTCCTGAGCACCCCCAGGGTGAAGTCAGGCATCCAAGCGCTGTTGGGGCCATTGTGGAGATTAAGCAAGCTATTGCCCAGAGTTGCAGAGTGGGACCCATGAATTAGATTAGGCACCGAGGCGAGAATTATCTGGTCAAGGGGAATTGAGCCCAAGACCTGCCGAAGCGGGACTTGAACCCTGGTCTTGAGCCAGATCTCTGCTTCAGGGTCTGCCGCTCTAACCATTGAGCCACACTTCTCCTCCCCGGTGAGCCAGTCTCACTTTCTGTCAGACCGGTTAAAAGAAGCATCCTACTAAATAACAACGTTGTTGATCAATCGACTCCTGTATTGGTTAATTTAATTTCTTAGAATTGAGAAATCAGTCTCTGAGAGGACCCTATGGACTAAAAGCATAATGCCTGCAGTGGATGATAACAAGATATTTGAGCAGATAAAGGACTTGAGAGTACCCCAAATTGGACACCATATTGAGATCGAAGAACAGTTTTTTAGTAGTACTTAAAAAACCCTAGGTGGGTTATTTACTAAGGTTGTCTGCATCTGCTTGCATGAAATATAGTGAGTACAAAGTGTTGTGTTGATTTACTAATATAAAAGCCTGCTGGCACAGTGAGCCTCTGTGTAATGTCGTGCAGGGGCCTCTACAACCCTCAGTAATAACCCCTATTTTTTTAAATGTCTGAATCCACTAGATCTGCCCTCTCTCTGTCCACTATTTCCATTGCTGTGCTCTTTATCGATTTAGATAGTTTTAGTGCTATGCATCACCATTTGGTTACTTGAGTGTTAATATTGAGACAAAATGTAGGCCTCCCACAGTTAAGCTATCAGTCCATTCATACAGGGTGATGATGGTGTCTGATATTCTTTAATTGTACCCCCATTCTCAACAGAGTTCAGATGAAGGCTCACGCATAACTTTACACTGAATGGACGTTCTTATCTTTTGTCCGCTCAGTTGTGGATTTGTGTGTGGTCCGCCTAATTTGGAAGTTCAGAGGTACTCCACAAGAAGCCGTATCTAAGAGCGTACACAGACATTAGAAAGTGAACAGGAGAGGGGTGATCCTATGAGCACAGCGCTAGGCACTGGGTATGTGGATGACTGAACTGACCCTATCCTGAGTTTCCGTCTGCAGATGGTGAAGAATGATTGATCCATAGCAGAGTAGTTCCATATATGCCAGGCAGATTTTCCATACCATCAGTGGTATGTGGTCAACTGTGTCCTAGAAAATAGAAAGATTGGGAATAATTTTCTTTCATCATAACTGGCATACTTTTAACACCCTCCCATTGTCACCAATTTTAAAAATTATAAGGAGTCCTTCCCATTTGCAGCCTTTTCTAGGACTTTAAAAAAAACTCCCTTTTTAATGTATTTTCCTTGGCGTGGTTATATCCCCTTACGTGTGGCACTTCTCTACAGGAGTCTGATTGACACGATAGTCAGTTTTAAGGCATTAAAGAGAGCATCCTTAGCCTCCAAGAAGAGTATGAAAAAAACACTCCTGAGCCACAATACTTCCGAGGCTTTCTTAGGGACAGTGAACACTGAAATTACTATGTTAGACAAGGTTTACAAAGTGTCAACAGTCAAAGTGATAAAAAGACATGAAACTATCTCCTCTTAGGCTTCTTTGACTATCGCTTAAGGTTGGCATCAATACATCGAATACTGACCCTTTTCAGACTCCTAAAATTATCTTGCACCTTTGGCTTTCCTGTGTAGTCAACATATCTTCTTGTTGGTGCATGTGATGATTAAAACTACAAGAAACTGTCTAAAGCAAGGTTTGGTAATAACCTTCTACCCCAGTGACTATTTCTATATCAGTAGCGCAAAGAAAGTATTACACTTTGGCAATAAAGTAATCAGTAATACTTGGATAGCCATTCAAAATGAACGTAAGGCGAACTGGCCTCTTAAAAAAGGTTTACAGTCCATAGGTCATGGTAGGCTAAAATAGCTAAGAAAGGTTGTCCTTGTCTATCTATTCTGTCGTCCTGGATCATGGCTTTGTAGATGCCCTAAGTATTGTCCTCCACTATTTCCACCTCAGAATCTATAAACCCTTAATGAATTTTAGGACTTAGCCATTTCTTCAAACATCTGAGTGCTCTTTGTGGTTATCTCTTAGCCAATTCGGGCCAGTGAATAAAATTACTAAAGTTAATACCTCTTTATTCCTGCAGTTACCTAACAACACCAAGATCAAGACAGATTTAAATAAAGTCCACCACAGTTTTTTGGCCTCTGGAAAATGTCCTCACCAAACCCAAACCCTAACCTATTTTCTCCCAGTGACAGATGTTAGATGAAACATTCAATACGTCAGCCTCCCTGCCCCACTTTCCTGCTACAATCAATTTATCCAGTATGTAGCACTCCACCCTGACACATAGGCATGCCACATGTCGGTCAGGTTTTGAATGCCCCAGTGTGTGTCGGGCAGACACGCTGCACAGCATACATTGCCCAGTGTGCAGAGAAATTTGCTATATTGCTCAACAAGTGGTACAACACCTTTAGGAGCAGATTTAAGAAAAGCGGCGCTGCATCCAATGCAGCACCACTTTTCTTGTGCCCCTTAGTGCCCCCCTAATGCCCCATGTGTTCACCGTATTAAAGATACAGTGTATCATGGCGGTAGTTAGGGAACTAGCGTCAAAATGATTGACGCAAATCCTGCAAAGCACATTGAGCCCATTATAAATAATAGTGTGTCTCCTTTTAATGCGTGCTCTGTGCAGGTGTTAAAAAATGCCACAAAAATGGAGCAAACAAATTTGTTAGATTTCTTTGAGCCATTTCTTTGCCCCCCTTGCATACATTATGCCTGATGTCAGAGTATTGAGCAAGGTCTCTGTGTCGACTGTATCACAGGCTGCGTAGAGAACACTGAGGACAAGGGGACAGGTATGGTCACTTCCTGTGATTAGGGAGGTGTTTGCCACTGGATGACAGATGTATCTGTGCTGAACTGTAGTGTGAGATCTGACTGATGGCCTGGAAGGAGAAGCTGGTCTTTATTTGCTGATATAGCCGGTTTCCCACTTTCTTTTTGATGATGTTACCCAGGGTGCTAGAAAAAGAATTATTTCACTTACAATATTTTTCTCAGGTAATCCTATACACATAGGTATTTAGAAAAGTACTTTTGAAGTAGGTTGTAACTGTAGGCCAACTGTTGAAAGGGAACTTCGGTGTTTTGATTGTATAGTGGCCCACAATAGCATGTGCAGACTATATTACCAATTCTCACAAACTTCATTGTGCTATACTTAGAGAAGCTTCTCATTTTCACTGATATGAGTAATCTTTCAGATGCTAAGAAAGCCAATGTTTGTCATCACTGCCTCTAAATCTTTAATATTGCTGGTAATATTTGATTAATTATTTTTGTGCTTTTCAACACTTTGATGCCAAACATAACCTGGGAATCTGCAGTTTCAAATAAAAGTTTAATTAACTTTTTATGTATAGTGCCTGTCAGAAATCTGCATTTTCTGCAAGATCACCTCAAATTTTTTGCCTTTTGCTGGACCCTACATTTTTGCTGGCTTCACAACTCTGGGCACTTTACCCCTGCTAACCAGGAGTAAAGAGCCCTTTCAAAATGGCTGAATTGGCATATTCCTATTCCCATATTGGTATATTTAACTAATCTGTAAGTCCCTAGTATATGGTACAAGTGGTAGTGCAGACATTTTGCAAACCACGAGCCAAAGGTAGAAAAGCAAATTGCACCTTTTCTAGAGTGCCATAATGAAAACGCTGGTGCACACGCTTCACAACACCAGCCGTTGTGCGGTGCTGCTGCAGGGCAGAAATGCTTATAGAGTTAGAATGGAAAGGTGCACTCAATAATGCCAAGTCCGGAGATGACCACTTTATGTAAAAACTCTTCTCTATTTAGAAAAACCACAGCCAATGTGTTTTGCTCATATACTGAACTTCTTCAGGGCTGAAATATGATTCCGTGTGTGTGCCACAAATGATGATAGAGAAGCTCTTTTTCTCTTGATCCTCAAACTGTTGCAGTCACACTCTCCCTATATTAGTAAGCTTCATGGATAAACATCAAGGTCTGAGTGTAAAGGGTAAATCATATCCCACAAGGACACCAGAATCCATGTCTGTCAAGCTGTGTCGCATATCATGAGTGAAAATGAAAAACATGGCTTTTGGCCAATCTTTGTAGCTTTAATGTTGCAGTTTTAAACCTGCAGCTCAACCTATCAAAAAGGTCATTTTTGACAAGAGCAAACCCTCCTCCTAAATATTAATAAGTTACCCTTATATAAGCCTTGTTGCCCGCCAGATAAGGTGCAAAGTAATTATGTGGGGCACACAGAAAAATATTAAAACCATGCCTCTACATTGACAAGGCCCAAAAAACTATGTCGAAAACCAGAGTGAAGATTATTAAAATCATGTTGTTTCTCAGAAATAGAACTTGCTAGAAAAATAAAACTAAACAACTATTTTTAATAGTTATTAAAATCTAATTTAATTGTTAAGTTAAATTGTTAATAACTATTAAGAAATAAACAACTTTTAGACAGTTAGGGGCAGATTTAAGGAAAGTGGCTCTGCAACTAGTGCAGCGCCACTTTTCTTGCACCCCTTAGCACCCCTCTAAAAACAAAATATGTGCCCCATATTTAACATATGATGCACCCTGGTGGTAGTTAGGGAACTAGTGTCAAACTTTTTGATGCTAGTTTAGTGCTTTGCAGGATTAGCATGAAAATGTTGACGCTAATCCTGCAAAGCACCTAGGAGGCCCACTGAAAACAATGGGTGCCTCATTTTAATGCCTGCTCTGAGTATGCATTAAAAATGTCGATAAAATTGACTCAAAGAATTCTCTTAAATCACTTTGTGCCATTTTTTCGGCCCCTCTGCATACATTATGCCTGGCGCATGAAAAAGTTGGAGCAAGGGGTTACAAAGTGATGCAATGCATGCATTGCGCCACTTTGTAAATCTAGTGCAGCGTTTTTGGCCACGTTGGGCCACATTAGTGTAAAGAAAATGACTTTAATGTGGCACAAGGAGGCGCTAGGGGCTCCTAAAATATGCCTCTTATTTTTTCCCTGCCTAAAGATTTCTGGGGGCAAAATTATATTGGTTCTACAGTTTCCCCAAGCCACCGATAAGCCTTGAATAGGTGTGAAAAAGGGGTTAATGCCTCCCAGGAGCAAACAATAAGTTGACCTGAACGGGCAGAGATGACTCTCTAAACTCCACAGAATATGCAAGGTAGAGGGTAGCTGTGGGCATCGAATTTGACTCAACAGTGTCAAATCCTGATTCACAGGTCTGTTGCATTTATGCATAACACTGGGGCACACTTGAAAGGGACAGAACAGGATGGCAATACAATTCTTGTGGATCCACTGTCTGGAAGTCATAAATGTGACTTCTCCAGGCACCCACTTCAGAACATTTTCTGGACCTCTAGAAGATTAGAAGAGAACTGGGCATGCTGTATGTGAGCTAAGAGGATTCCCTGCTCTCTTTTCCATTCTGGGCAAAAATGTGGACTCCAAAGTTCAGTTGGCTGACCTCCTGTGTGGCTACAGGAAAACAAAAGCTGCAAAATGTCTTCTCCTGAAAGTACCTGGCTGATCAGGGCAACTGCACCTGGAATGCATCCTGCTGCTGGCCTTTGCTTTGCACCACATGAGTCTCTAGGTGCCTCCCCTGGGGTCCTGAGGTGCTTTAGGTCCTATGGTGGGTTGGGACTTAAAAGACTAAGGGTGGAGTTTACAAGTACTCGGTCAAGCTGATGGATTCTTACCCGCCCTATTCAGATGTATGGTGGCTGAATCTCCGTTCTCGCGGACAGAGTGTCTTCCGGCACATAAGCAGCACACTGCTGACAACGTGGCGGACTCCTACGCCAGCTAACATTACTCCGTCCCCGTCAGAGTGGTGGGTTTGCTCCAAGCATTTTTAGATTTCACGGTCGTGCAGGTTGTGCTGTAGCTACTAGTTACTGTCGTGGGAATCCGTTGCAGGACGCATTTAACATTATACAATATCTGTGGCTTGTGGATGGATGCTTGCCACACATACCTGATGTGTGTTGGCTAACTGTTTTCACCTGCATACCACATTATAAATCACCCTATATTACAGACCATGATCCTTTGCCATTACACTGCAGCACAACATTGTGAAGCAGAAATGTTGTCATAGGAGTCAGGCTTTTTTTATATCATGCCCCTTTTTCTCCTGTATTTTCTTTTTCTTGTGGGTAAACGTTTTTATTTCAGTAGGTTTTTTGATAATGGTAGGGAGGAGAAATCCCAGTATTACAGAGGAAGAATTGTCAATCATGGTGGATGAAATCTTTAGAGTAGAGGCACAGTTTTTTGGAGTCCATATACAACAAAATGCAACCATAGTTCAGAAAAGGCAAATGTGGGCCAGAATAGTTGACAGAGTGATTGTTGTAGCAAACAACCTGTGCAGAAAGAAGGAAAATAGGATGACCTGTGGGGGAAAGTTAGTTCACTTGCCTCCAAGTGTCACCTGGAGGCCCAGAGGACCGGCGGTGGTTCTCCCAGCCCCCCCTTTTGCAACCTTTTCCTTTGGAGGAGAAGGTCTTGCGGGTCCTACATGCTGAAGGCTTGAAAGGAGTCCATGGTGGAGTGGAGGCTGGTAAGTTATACCTTTGAATGTCTCACTAAACATAAAATAAATTTTTGGTTTTGAATTAGCTGTTGTTAATGCGTTTTGCTCCTTTGTAAAACATTCAAACCCAAATGTGAAATTATCAAATTTATTTTTATCACCACAATAGTAGAATTATGATAGTATCTCTCATTTTACTACTGGCCAATAAGTGTTGTCAACATGTATGCTTTTATTCGTGGATTATTTGCAGTATTTGTTTTGTTTATTTGAATTTATTTTGTTGTAGGTACGACAACAGGTTTCAAACTCCCTTTAATTTCATGTGAAGTTCTGGTGCTTTTAAGTATTTATTTGACCCAATAACATACTTTACATATGTTTTTATTTTGTAAATGTCTGTTCATCTTCACTGTATATATTTTACTAGGTATGTTCAACTTACAATTTTCCAAGTGTTGTTAAAGTATAATTGAAATGACCCCAACTACCATGATTCTTTGTTTTTGTACCTGGGAAATAACATTGTAATATGATGTTGGTCATTCTCTCTTTTCTTTCATATATGCACATATGTTAAAGTGTTACATATTTCACAATCTCATTTTTATGCTATGTATTTAGTTTATTTCATTCTGTATGTTGTCACTTTCTTGGTATTTCATTGAATTAATGTAATTGGTTTCACAAATCAAAGTATATTGGCTTAAGGATTTTCATATACATTATGTTGTATGTTGACTATAAGTTGTATTTATCATAAATGTAATCTGCAGTGTTTATATGATGGCTAATGTTATTAATCCTTTTAAGTTAATTAATAGTCTGAAGTTTAGCCTGCTAGGCCTTGGAATGGTTTATTTCTAATTTCTCCCCTCTATTGTGTAGGAATGAATGTTTGGTATAAGTGTAGTAGTAGTAATCTTTATTGTTTAGTTAATAAAAACCTTAACAATCAGCTCATTGTATACTATATATAAAAATTCTATAAAATCCTTTCAAACACATATTTATAATCATATTTATACAACTTGAGATAAAAGAAAAGCTAAAATGATTTGATCTTGTCAATTAAAGGTGTGTCCTTGATAGCAGATTTACGTTAGTGGTGTGGACGGTCAAAAATTTGATAAATCTATAGATTGACTGCGGATCATGAGGGCCAAACATTGACATCACTGCTGGCCGACAAGAACGAGTCCCATTCCTCTCAAAAACTGGTTTTAACAGTTGTCGACGTGCTTCTTTTAAGGCCGGGCAAATACAAATCAAGTGGACCATGTCTTCCTTGGGGCCTTTACATAACCTACAGGAAGATTCTCCTCCGTTCTTCCACGACGGTTGGTCTGCTCTAGATGGTAGAGTTCCTAAACAAAGAGCCAGCAAACGATGCTTGATATGTAGTGCGAAGGTTGAGATCAGATATTGTGATGGCGCCAAGATAGTATAAGTGTGCATGAGAAGCCAGGCGTGTGAGCGTTGTGCATACTTGGATTTATCATCTAAAAAGGACTGCAATCCTATTTCCTTTTTTAGCGCTCGACCCAATAGTGGATATGAGATGTTGGAGTCCCATAGGTACGTTGTTTGTGTCTCTTGCAGGGAGTTATGCAGATACCTATTGTATGCTGATTTTGGATTGCTACTCACTGAATTCCATAAAGCCACGACTAGAGGGCTGGTTGTGTTTTTACTTATTTTGTACCAGGTCTTTATTGTGTGCGCTTTCCTGCCCAACTGTTGTTGTATTAGGCCAAATTCTAACCTGACCTGTGCGGGGGAGGCGGAGCGAGGAAGATTAAAGACTTGCTTATAGGTTTTTATTTGTTGCTGGTCCAGTAGCAGGGCGTCTTTCCCGTGTAGAGCTGCGCTTCCATATGTATTGGCTGGAAGGAATTTGGCCGACATTACAGACAGTAATGGTTTATACGATTGGCCTTTTAATCTTTTTGCTAGGGTACAGAAAGCAAACGTATACAATTTATATTTTATGTACGCTTTCTACATAAAATATTTATTTTCAGGATATCTCTTTACCTGCTTTTTTGAAGTTTCCATGTGTGTAATTTAAACTGTTTGTGAAATTTATGATAAAACACTGAAATGTCTAATCATTCTGTTAATTATCATTTTCCTTTTAGGTTGCTTCATGTTTAGCTTCAAGCTCATTTGATGTATAACCTTTGACCCTGCTTGCAGGTAAGTCGCCCCTTGCTCCGCCTTCCATGCCACCTCCTTCTCGTTCCCTCTTTTGCTTTTTTCCCTGCCTGTGCGTCCCCTGCGGCCACTCCCGCCTCCCACCACCTTCTCTCATCGCTCCTTTCCATTTTCCCACTGCTGCGTATCCTGCGGCCCCTCCCGCCTCCCACCTCCCACCTCCTTCTCTCACCGCTCCTTTCCATTTGCCTGCCGCTGCGTCCCCTGCGGCCCCACCCCCCAGCCCTCTCATAGGACAAGCCCTCCCGCCTCCCAGCTGCCACTCCCACCCTCCCCTCCTCTTATGGCAGCCGCAGCCCGCTAGCAGGGAGCAACCTTTGACCCTGCTTGCAGGTAGGTCGCTTCCCGCACCGCCTTCCGCGCCACCTCCTTCTCGTTCCCTCTTTTGCTTTTTTCCCCGCCGCTGGTCCCCTGCGGCCCCTCCCACCTCCTTCTCTCACTGCTTCTTTCCATTTTCCCACCGCTGCGTCCCCTGCGGCCCCTCCTGCCTCCCACCTTCTTCTCTCAACGCTCCTTTCCATTTTCCCACCGCTGCGTCCCCTGCAACCCCACCCCCCAGCCCTCTCATAGGACAAGCCCTCCCACCTCCCAGCTGCCACTCCCACCCTCCCCTCCTCTTATGGCAGCCGCGGCCGCGCCAAAAGCAAGCCCATCTGTGCCCGTCCACACCTGGACCACGCCCAGCGCCACGCCCCCTGGTCCGCGAGACCCCTGCACCTCCAGACGCCGCTACACGGCCGACCAACTCAACGCCCTCTATCCCGGCCGCATCACAGCATGCTCCCAGTCCTCACCAAGGAACACCCACGGACCCTTCGCATGCCGCACCTGCAGATTCACCTGCGACAGAAAAACGAAACCAACAAAGACCGAAACTAACCACCTCCACTGCATACTCCTCAACACTCGCTCCGCACGCAAGCATGCCATCGAGCTCTGGGACCTGCTCGACTCCACTGCCCCAGACATAGCCTTCCTGACCGAAACCTGGTGGAACGACTCCTCAGCGCCCGACATCGCAATAGCCATCCCAGACGGCTACAAAATCATCCGTAGGAACCGCAACAACGGAATTGGAGGAGGCATAGCCATCGCCCACAAATCCTCCCTCAAGATCGACACCCACACTGACGACTCCCTCAAGACCGCCGAACACCTACACTTCTGCATCCACACCGACCCCAACACCACTCTCAGAGGAACGCTCATCTACAGACCCCCGGACCACGAGCACCATTCAGCGAATCCCTCGCCGACCTCACCAGCACCCACGCACTCACCTCAATGGATTACATCCTCCTCGGGGACCTAAATTTCCACCTGGAGAACAACAACGACACCAACTCCACTACTCTGATCGACAACCTCACCAAACATGGCCTCAGACAACTCGTCAACACACCAACCCACATCGCCGGCCAGATGCTTGATCCCATCTTCTCCTCAAGTGCCCACGTCACCTTCAACCATACCACCGTACTCCACTGGACCGACCACCACTGCATCCACTGCACCTAGAAGAAACATACCGAGCACCATCACACCCAACAACCACCCCGCCGATGCTGGAGCAAAGTTACGGAAGACCAGCTTACCAACGCCCTCGTCCAGAACCCACCCCCCGACTCCATCGACCCAGACACCACCACCAACAACCTCACCCTGTGGATCAACAACTGCGCCAACACCCTCGCACCACTCAAAACACCCACCAACAACCAAGCCAGAAGAAAAGCCACCTGGTTCACCGACGAGCTCCTAAATTCCAAACGCGACTGTCGGAAGCTAATAAAGGAATGGCTCCTCAAACGCACACCTGACAGCCTCACAGCCCACTAGGACGCCACCCGCAAGCACCACCAACTCATCAGACAAGCCAAACGATCCCACTTCAAAGACCGCCTGGACAACAACGCACACGACAGCAAAGAGCTCTTCAGCATCGTGAAAGAACTCTCCAACCCCAGCACCAACATCAACGACATCCCTCCATCCCAAGAACTCTGCAATGCACTGTCCACCTTCTTCCACCGGAAGATCACTGACATCCACGACAGTTTTGACGCCACTCCCATGCCAGACCCAACCCCCGAACACTCCACCTGTGCAAACCACCTGACCTCCTGGACCAACGTGAACAACACAGAGACACGCAAGATCATGAACTCCATCTACTCAGGATCTCCGTCAGACCCCTGCCCCCACCACGTATACAACAAAGCCGACTCCACCATCGTCCCCCAACTACGGAAGGTCATCAACATCTCCTTCGAAACAGCGACATTCCCTGAAAAATTGAAACACGCCGAAATCTGTGCCCTCCTCAAGAAGCCCAAAGCAGACCCCAACGACCTCAAGAACTTACGACCCATCTCCCTGCTCCCTTTCCCAGCAAAGGTGATTGAAAAAATCGTCAACACACAACTAACCAGCCACCTCGAAGACAACGGCATCCTAGACCCCTCCCAGTCCAGCTTCAGATGAAACCACAGCACCGAAACCGCCCTTCTCGCTGCCACAGACGACATCGGACGCCAAATGGACAATGGCGAAACATCAGCCCTCATCCTCCTGGACCTATCTGCCGCCTTCGACACAGTCTGCCACCGCACCCTGAAATCACGCCTCCACGAAACTGGAATTCAAGGAAAAGGCATCGACTGGATCGTCTCATTCCTCTCCGGCAGAACCCAGAGTCCGCCTCCCCAACTTCCGCTCCGAAGCCACCAACATCATCTGCGGCGTCCCCCAAGGCTCATCCCTCAGCCCGACGCTGTTCAACATCTACATGGCCCCCCTCGCACAAGTGGCCCGACAACACAACCTCAACATTCTCACCTATGCCGATGACACCCAGCTCATCCTCTCACTCACCAAAGACCCGCACACCACCAAAACCAACTTCCATGAGGGAATGAAATCCATCGCCGAATGGATGAGAAACAGCCGTCTGAAACTGAACTTGGACAAGACGGAGGTCCTCATCCTCAGACCCACCCCCTCCGCCTGGGACGACTCCTGGTGGCCCACCACACTAGGAACCCCGCCGACACCATCTGACCACGCTCGCAACCTGGGCTTCATCCTCGACTCCTCCCTCACCTTATCTAAACAGGTCAACGCAGTTTCCTCCTCCTGCTACAACACACTCCGCATGCTCCGCAGAATCTACAAGTGGATCCCGACAGAAACAAGAAGAACAGTGACACAGGCCCTCGTCAGCAGCAGGCTGGACTACAGCAACGCACTCTACACAGGCATCCCAGCAAAAGCCCTACTATGCCTCCAACGCATCCAAAACGCCTCCGCCCGGCTGATCCTCAATGTACCCCGCCACGGCCACATCTCCCACCACCTGAGAAACCTTCACTGGCTCCCCGTGGACAAAAGGATCACTTTCAAGCTTCTTACCCACGCTCACAAAGCACTCCATGACACCGGGCCAGCCTACCCAAACAACAGACTCAGCTTCTACACCACCACCCGTCAGCTCCACTCCACTAACCTCGCCCTCGCTGTCGTCCCCCGCATCCGAAGAAAGACCTCTTGCGGCAGATCCTTCTCATACCTCGCCGTCAAAACCTGGAACACCCTCCCCACCAACCTGCGACAGACTCAAGACCTACTCACCTTCAGAAGTCTCCTCAAGACCTGGCTCTTTGACCAGTAACACCAGCTCCCCCCCCCCAGCGCCTTGAAACCCTCACAGGTATGTAGTGCGCTTTATAAATCCAATGATTGATTGATTGATATAATCCAGACTCGCCTGCTTTTTTTGAAGTTTCCATGTGTGTAATTTAAACTGTTTGTGTAATTTATGATAAAACACTGAAATGTCTAATCATTCTATTAATTGTTGTTTTCCTTTTAGGTTGCTTCATGTTTAGCTTCAAACTCATTTGATGTGTAATCCAGACTTGGTTTATGTGTTTATTTTGTAATGCACATTAGGTCCAATATTCAGAGCATGTGGACAATCATCTGCCACCAAGGATACCTCCACTCCAGACCAGGAAGCAGCCTTCAGTGAGGACTCCACTCCTGCAAGTTTGGGTGATGAGGAGCTGCCTGGTCCATCTGGTCTTCCTGGCAGGCAGCTCCAGTGAGTCTCACTCGGCCCACATATACACCTCCCTGCCCAGCTGTTACCACACCTCGCCTACGGATACCTCCACTTCCTATGTCCCGCAGTCCAGGCTGCTGTTGAGCCAACATCACCACCTCCATTTCAGCCAGGTCCTACTGGGATGGAGCACACTGGGTCAAGGGCACAGGGTAGTGGGGTTTGGCTTCATGGGAGGGAATCTGTGGGACCGAAAAGTGTGGCCACTGGGTTTACTGTCAACCAGGCCACCATTGATCAAGTATTGGGATCCCTATATCAGTACCAAGAAATGATAGTCCAGGTCCTTACACAGAATGTCTGGGACATGAAACAGTTGCAGAGGAGCACAATGTAGAGATGCAGGCTCTAAACCCAAATTTGAGCTCCCTAACTTGGGTGATGTATGATATTGTCCCCCATATGTGCAGGTTTTTTTCCAGCAATATCTTCCCTTTTCTGTGGTCCAGCAACATTTGGGTTGACTATATCTGCCTCAGCCACAGAAAGGAAGGCCCTGCCACATGATGAAACACTTCCACCCACCTCAGTCCCTGCAACTGGGAACCCACCAGCTACTCTCAGAAGGAGACTTTCATCCAGACCACTGGGAGAGGATGGCAAGACCACCACCAGCAAGAGACACATAACCTAATTACCTCCAGTGTGTGTATACCATTCACTGTGGGCTATATTCTGGACACATTTACCTTTTTGATGCCAGTTGTATTTTGTGCCTTGGATTTCTAACGATTTTGGTTCTAGAAGTAATAGTTTCATTCACCATGGTTGACTCTTTAATTTTTTTAATTGAGTTTTTTGGTTTCATTGTGTTTCAGTTTATTTGGAATAAATTCTAAAGTAAGAAAGTCAAAGACCGGTGTTGTATTTCTTTTAACAATTTGTTTATATTTTACCTCCCAACATACATTTTAAAATATAAATAATTAAAATAATTATTATTGAAAAAAGGATTCCATGTAGGCAATGTTTCTCGCACTTTTAAAAATGACAAAAAAAACAAACACAACAAATCTAAAACTAATATTTTTATAAAATGCAATAAAGAATTGTTTGTGATAGTTTCCAAAAAACATTACACTTCCAGACCTTGATACCGTGGAAGAATGGGATATAATCTAAAAAATCAGATTCAACAGGAAAATTATTATTGACATGTCATCAGCTGGATCATTCCAGTACTCTGTGGCAGTATCAGGTGGAATGTCACAGCCAACTTTAATTGCTGTGTTCCATGAAGTTATTTCTACAAAATCTTATACTTTTTTAAAATAATTTTTCTCAAAAATTCCGTCAAAGGAAATAGAAACAAAACTGAGCAGCTGATGCATTTAACCACAGCACCGCACTACTTAATACTGTTTTTTATTTTTTTTAAATTAGTAACATTAGCATTTTGTATCTGTGAGCAAACTAGCCACCGTTTTGAGGGGTGGTGACGCACATAACATTGACAAATACACTATTGCGCAATCTAAAATGGCAGGAGCCTGACCTTGCCATCAGGATATTTGCAATTAGACAGCAGTCAGTGGAGGCTGACCAGGTAATGGGTGTAAAACTCCACGATGGACACAGCCATAGGCTAATATGTGTGGCAGAAATGTACGAAAGTCAATGGATGTGTCCATCTTTGTTGGCAACCGCACAAATCATGTAGATATATGCAGTGTTTTGAAAATAAAAACTCACTTGCCTCCTAAAACTGCAGCCAACAACTTCTCCTCAACTTTTGCTGCTGTTTCCAAATTCTGGGAGCCAAGATGCCAGGAAAAGAAGGTTAAAAAGCCCCTAACTTCTCGCCCGAGAAGCTGGAGTTGCTGGCTATGGAGGTCCTGTCTCTGTACAGGCAGCTGTATGGCTCACCAGAGGAACGGGTACATGTTTAAAAAGAAATTGCAGTTGTAACTAACTTGTTTTTTTATACAAACACAGGCTAGAATGTCCCTTTTAGTTCCTGAGTAAAGTGTAGTAATTGAAGTGAAGTATCAGGTCTTTTTTGTAATTAGACAATACCAAAATATGAATATGTGTGGTGTGTATTACCATACATATATATATATATATATATATATATATATATATATATATATATATATATATTTATGTATATATAATACATTCATGTGAAATCTAGAAACTGAACATCATGTTCATTTAAAAAATATATTATATTTGCAATACAAATTAACATATGTGTATATTTGTGACATACTGAATATAAATGTTTTTTGCTTTATATATTATCCTACAATCATTCAGCCTAGGTCAGGTGCCTCCAACCAGTCAGTTCAGAGCTACCAATAGCTCCCACACACCTTAAGTGTACCTCACAGCCTTGAGTTCATTTTTAAATAAGCACAAGGTCAAATATTCCTTTTCAAGTTCAGGGAAGGCTGTGTTCATTTTTACCTTATTATCATCAGGCGGCCCATAGCAGGGCCTGATAAGGAGCAGTGCTCAGTCAGATTTATAACCCAGGCTGGGTCTGGGTCACAGAGGTGAACAACTGAAGCCCTGAGGTATTTAGCTCTTAAATAAAAGTCCTTGTTAACTCAATATTGGAGTTATGAACAACATTGTGTTTCAGAATGCTTTTGAATGTCAGAAAATTTAAATGAGAACTTACCTTGATGGTTAGGTTAACTTTTCAGTTCAGTTTTATTCCATTTCAAAGTGTTGCATGTACAAACAGCAGGCCCCTTACTCCCATTGGCCAGCAGACAATGTGCTATAAGTATGAGTGAAAAATTGAGCCATTTTTCCAAATGAGAGAAATTTAAAGTGCAGAAAAAATTATTCATATTATGAACTTGCCTGCAAAATGTTTTTATGCATTTTAAATATATCACATTTAAAAAATGAGAGTATGTTTGTGTTATATATGTAACAGTGTCACATATGGCGAAAGGTATGTCCTTTGCTGCGAGTACATACGACACAGGCTCTCGGTCACCCATACAAATATATTTCATTCCTACACACACATGATTATACTTCATCAAAAAACGAGCTTTCACTGACACACATGGCAGCCCTTTCATAGCGCCCTTAGTTACAGTATATGGTTCAAACCATAGTATCTGTCTCTATGAACATTAGGCTTTAAGCCAATAAAGCTGGGCATGGAGGTGTCTGGTAACAATGCACAAATTGTTTAGCCTTCAGTAGCTCACAATGATTTTCACTGATCAGAAGTTGGTCTCACTAGAAAATGTTGCAAACCCCTGGCCTAGATGATGTAAGTGGCCTGGGTTAGTAAAATAAGGGCATGAAAAGGGATAAAGGATACTCTACAGGTCACTACAAATGTTTAGTTTCATGTAAGACAACAACAACACAAATATATGTTGTTCTAATGTTTTAGAAATGCTGGTGATGAATTTCTCAAAATTGTATTACATCAGTACAAACAATGAAAACCTCACAATTGTTTTATTTGTCTTTCGTATCCATACAAGTCAATGCCCATTAGAAAAAAAACATCTGGAAGGCCATTGCGAAGAAAGTGCAGACCCTTAGAGTCTACAAGTGGTGCAGCATCCCTTACCCCAAAAGATAGGAAGACCTACGATGCTGGTCCAAAAAGTCAGCTGAAGTCCAGCTCAGCCAGTCCTCCCAACATGGGAAGTGTACGCTGCACCATTGACCACCCGTAATGGCCCGCATACTTGCATTGGCCTATCCACAACTTGATGGGCAGCTGTGAGCCTAAATATGCAAATCTGTCTTGACCCTGTTCTCCATGGGAACAGTCCAATCTGAACTGCCATTTGGCTGGGTCCAAACTGGGGTGGCATGCTGAGCAAAAGAACAATGGATTAAACCCAGATCTGTGACTGGGGTGAGTGTTTGAAAAGTTTCAGCACTCCAGCCATCATCCTTTTGTGTTGCAAAAAATGTGTAATGGACATAGACATTTTGGTGCAAGCATTCATCATGATAATTGACACACACCAGTTTTATATTTTTATTTATATTAAACATTTTTATATTTTTAAGTGTTATTACAGGTGTGTTTATTTTAAATTGGTAAGTGACTAAAATAAACATATGCATTACAGATTTACATTTTTTAGAGTAAATTACAATTTAATAATATACAGAAAACACAATCGACGAGGGGAAATTTGACATTAATACATTTATAAGATGGTTTAAGTTTTAAACTAACAATGATTTCTTATTTGTTGTAGACTAACTTTTTGCCTTGTCTAGCGGAATTTCTACATTTCATTACATTTATATTATTCCAAAAATGTGTAATGCATATGTATGATTTGATAGTTTATGCAAATTGATTAAACACACATGTATGGACACATTTTAAATTTGGGATTAATGTCACTTTTTGTGTAGGTATCCATTATGATGAATGCAGCTTCCACCAAATTTGTAAATTAAATTAAATTATAGAGGTGTGTTTCTTTATATTTCATAAATGACCACGTTACACACACATTAATTGCACATTAGTAAAATAGTGCTTGCAAGTGTGAATTAAAAATTCATAAGTTCAGGCTAATGTAAACAAACAATTCAAAAAGCAACAGGTTAAAAAAACAATTAGCTTCAATTCTGGCGATGATGGGGTTGATTTTCTTCATGGTCAAGTTGCAGCAGCCAATGAAGAACTTGGACAACTGGGTTCATGACGAAAAGGAAGTGAAAAAAGGGAAAAGGTTAAGTTTCAAGCTTATATCCCTTACAATCCGCTAACTCAGCTATGGAGGTTTACCCACCACAGTTATGTCAGCGGGAAGGCACATTGTAATTGGCCCAGTGGAAATGCTGGCTGTACTCCCTCCGACAGCCACTTTTGCCTATGGCGCTGTAACTGCGGGAGGAAAATTCTCACAGAGACAACTGCACTCCAACGGACTTTCACTCATCAGACTGCCATCATCAAAATAGAGCAGGTGGACCGCCCTAGTAGGCGGATGTAGAAACTGATGGAAAAATATTGGCCTGACAAAATTCACCAAGATCTAAATCAGGCCCTTAGTCAGAAGGTAAAATGTTTGACCAGGATGAACCTGTTTGATGTACCTGACACACACTCCATCGCAATCAGTCTCAAATTGCGCCTAGGTCCCGGTCTACTACGACCACTGACTGTCATTGTCGCTTTCTGCTTTTTAGTACTAATTATGCTTACAAATTTTTTAATTCATACCTTAAGATTCTCTATTGAATTTTTGTCATTTTTGTATCACTTTGTTCATTACATTTCACTCTAATTTATTCTATAATGTGGTTTGCGGTTTTTGTAATTTGACACTGATTGTATTACTGTTTTGGTACTTCATAAATACACATTGTCCTAAGTTAAACACATCGACTTTGTGCGGGGGGAGGGGGAATTGAGCTCAGGTTAATTTAAAGACTTTGAGTGTTCACCCTGACAAGGGTTGTGATTATTCCTGAAGGTGGGTTATCAGCCCACTATATTTATTAATCCAGTTTCATACAACAAAAATAAATAAAACTGACAGTTGAGAATACTCTATTTTCCTTGTTCTGCTAGAAGAAAACTTATGATCGCACACTATGGGTTCTTGTAGCCACAGATCAACACATTTGTAGTATTATTTAAAAAAAACACATAAGAACTGTGTGTGTGTGTGTGTTTGTGTGTGTGTAAACAGACACATAACAATGGCAAACTAACCCTGTTTATGTCACATAGCTCAATTAATATTTTGGATTGACTTTGAGTTCTCTTGAAATTGCAGCTCACTTTTGCTTTCAAATATTCTGCCAGACAGCTTCATAAAAACGATGCAATGGGCGATAATATAATAAGCACAGGCATGTCTGTGCTAAATCTGTATCTGAAAAGAGGCAAAGTGCTTTCTTTCATCGCTTTAGTCACTGTGCAAGGTGAAGCCCGTTATTGGGCTAATGTCCCACCCACATGGTGCCTTGTGTCCTCTAATGAGGAGTGACATACACCCGACAGACCTTAGAAAAGGACTGGATAAGTTCAAGAGTATCGCTGAGATGGGGGATAGTCAGGGTCTTCTCTAAGGGTCTGTAGACAACCAAATCAATTGTGTTCTCTGTAGCTGTCATACGGCGCCCTTACTTTGGAAATCAAAGTGGAGCTTAAATAATGCAAAACAGTTGAAGAGGAACAGTGTCAACAAGAAAAGATGTCTGCCAGCAACTGTGAGCAGACGGTGAGAAATCCTGCTGCAGTCATGAAGCAGAGGACTAGAAATATCTCCAGGGCCGGGGAAAATGAAGTCCTCGGGGATGCCTTTAATAATTCTTGTGAGGGTGGCGTGGGTGCTGGTGTGCGTGTGTGCGATATGTATAAGAACCACGTAGCAGTGGAAGGATACGTAAGAGGTCCAGGGCCACAATGTAGAGGGAGGGATCCTCAACAGAAGTGAGGGCCACGTGATAGTCAGAGCTAAGAAATCATTGATGAAAAACAGAGTCCAGTAGTTCACATAGCGCCAAGAAAGGTAAACAAAGAGAAACAAAGCAATTTGAGATGCAAATCAATTAAAAGCAAGACTGAGGAAGTGGTTATAACGAACTGTAATCCAAAGTGTCTCCATGTTGATGAGATTTTTCATTAAAGCTCTACAGTTGCGATGCAGGGGGTTTTGTGACATCTGCTGCAACACAAAGGATGATGGAGGATGATGGACGGAGTGCTGAACAATGCAAACACTCACCCCCAGTCACAGATCTGGGTTTAATCCATGGTTCTTTTGCTCACCATACCACCCCAGTTTGGACCCAGCCATATGCAAATCAGTCTTGACACTGTTCCCTCATGGGAACAGTCCAGCCCGAACTGCCAAGCCAAGTCCTCCCTGGACCAGAAACAAGCATCCTGGGATCGGTTTCAGGGTTTCACCCTTCATCAGCCAAGCTAGCTTGAATCCAGTGGCACAGTGAGCAAGGGACCCACGTCTGGGCATACCCTTCCCACTTAGGGCAACTTTAGCAATACAAAAGGATGATGGACGGAGTGCTGAACAAAGCAAACACTCACCCCCAGTTACAGATCTGGGTTTAATCCATCGTTCTTTTGCTCACAATGCCACCCCAGTTTGGACCCAGCCATATGCAAATCAGTCTTGACCCTGTTCCCTCATGGGAACAGTCCAGCCCAAACTGCCAAGCCAGGTCCTCCCTGGACTGGAAACAAGCATCCTGGGACCGCTTTCAGGGTTTCACCCTTCATCAGCCAAGCTAGCTTGAATCCAGTGGCACAGTGAGCAAGGGACCCACGTCTGGGCATACCCTTCCCACTTAGGGCAACTTTAGCAACTGCAAAACTCTCTTTTGCGCGTCTTGTAATGCGTTCTCAGTGATTCCAGTAGGTCTAAATCGTAATTGTAAACACTTTCAGAGGCATATTAGACTCTAGATACTCTGAGTGGTACTGTCTCCAAGCAAGTTTTTTTCACACTAAGGGTGAGAGCAAAAACAGGGAGCCTGTAAGGGATCCGTCTGAGTCTTGTTTTTAGAATTGCTGGTGCTGAGTACCGACAGGACCTGCCCACTCAAAGCCCTGGGTTATAATTGCTTTAACCTCTATGACAAAGAAGTGTTTAATTGTAACTATCTAACCCTTCGTGTGTGGAATCTGACAGAGCCCAGGACTGTCTCTTTTAAATTCTTTCAGGACTTTAGCTATGTGTTGTGCTGGTATTCTCCACTGAAGTATTGTGCAATATTGCTTATTGGCAAAGTCACTTTAACAGTCTCCCATAATCAACACCAGTTGATCATTTTCATTTAATGACTTGAAAAGACAAATGTTCTCATTCTTAAAACCTATGGCCACATGAAGGAACAGGAACATTTGTGAGTTCCTATTTGCAAATCAGTACAAACTGCAAAAAGGAACTCACAAATCCTCATGTACATACGATGTGAGGCCTCAAATTGTGAGTCGGTAGTAAGTCGCATTGCAATTAGAGGAATCACAAAAACGATTATCTAAATTTGTGAATGGTGCTGCAAATTGCAATTCGTGTCACAAATTGCGAACAGCACCACAGAATAGGAAAAAACACTTACTAGTCATGGGTGATCACCTCTGAACCAGGAAGTGTCTCATAGAACCTGCCTGGAGGCCAGCCTGAGTGGAAGAGGAGTGAAGTTGCCATACACAGCACAGGCCAAACTTCCCAAAAGGAGGACAAGCAGCAGACATGGCCAGCCAAACTGCTGAGAAAACGCCTGGAGGGAGAAAACAAAAGCTGAAGTTTAGTGAAGAGTTGGAGATTCTCACAGAGGAGTGCTGTAAGAACCATGATGTCATGTTTGGGAGGGCATCAATGACAGTTCCTGAGTCACAGAAGAAGATCTGGCAGGAAATCTGAGCCAAAATAATTGCCATTGGAGTCACACACGGCTTCATTGATGGAATTCACAAGAGGTGGTATGACCTCTGGTCACGTACAAAAGAAAGGTGGCTTAGTGACTCACAGAATCCCAGGGAACTGGAGGTGGGCCCCCAACAGTACCACCACCTACTCCACTTGAGACCATGTTAGAGACCACATTGGAGTCAGAGGCTGTTGTGGGCATTGGAAACATTGACATTTCTGCACCAGGATCTTTACAAAGTAAGTGTAAAATATTTATTTTTGTCACAACTCAGACTCCACAGCTATGTCCAAATACAAATGGTCTAGCAGCATGCATCTGACTTTTGTTTCCCAAATGTAAAGGGAGTTACTATCGCAGAGCATTTTGGGTGATGTAGTCAATAAAGTCAGCTTAGGAGTCATATGCACATTTATTGGGAAAGACATCAAAAAGGTGAAAAGAAATGTATCGCATTTGTCGTACAGATCCCCTGAGGTACAGAGTGAGGATGACAATGTTGAGAGAGTGGATGATGCCAACATGGCAGCAGAATCACCCACTACACTGTACTGTCACTGACACCAGAGCCTGCAGCAATGGAGGACAATGATGTCCCTCTGCCACCAAATCCAATCCCACAGTCAACGATGAGCCAAGACCAATGACTTCCAGTTCGAAGACACAGGAGGTGTCATGAGGAACGTGATGCTGTTGAAAATGCCAGCAACACACAGGTGTTTGTTAGTTTAGTGGCATCCCTGCTCCAAAGTCAATGGCTGCAAAGCAAACATTTATAAATTATCAGCAGGAATATGCAGAGCATGCGGCAGAACATGTCTATTGGCTTTAACAACATTGGGACACAATTCACAACAATGAATACCAATGAAGTGAGCTTGACCACTACCATTCAGGAATTGTGCCAGCAAATGAGGGTTGACTGTGCCCACCAGAGGCATCGGGATCGCAGTGCTGCAGCTAGAATGGACCCGCTAAGTCATTCCATAGGTAGATTGCCCACTTCTACTACCAGTCCCTCCAGGAGAACCATCACCTTGCAGATGGAAATGGGACACTTCAGCTGTGATGTTTCCAAGGGCCTACAACAGATCACTTCTGCCGTTGAACTGCTACATATGACACAGATTGCAGGTGATGCCCCTCCAGTTGGTGAGGAGAAGTTAAGTGTGAGCAGCGTATCAGACACAGATGCCTGGGCCTTGCACTGCAGTAGCAGCCGTGTCCCTGTTGGTGAACAAGCAGGGAAAGGGCATGTTGGACGTAGCCACAAAAAGTAGTAATGCACACTTATCTGTAGCTTGCCAGTTACACCTGGCTATTATTTGTTTGGTGATGTAACCAACACTATTTTGTATTTCACTTACCACTTGGGAATCATATAGTTCAGAATCATACAGCAGAAAGAGTAGGCTGACATTAAAAGTTGCTTTAGTTACAAAAAACGTGTTTACTTGCATCATTTCTGTGAACACAGTTACCCACAACTTACCTTGCAAAGTAATATGTTGCTATGTGATCCCATCAGCATCTCCACTCCACTGCTGTGGTCCGTTCCCCAGGTTGTAGTAGTGGTGCTTCTGGTTCATCTTCTTCCTAGTCTGTGTCCTCCAAATTGAGGTGTAGCCTGAGCTTGCTCACTATGTTATGTAGGATGGCACAGGTTGCCACATTTTTACTGGAAGCATCTGGGGCATACTGGAGTGCACCTCCACGTTTGTGTGGCACTGAAATCTTGACGAGCATCCCATAGCTATGTTCGATTACAGCTCTAGTGTGGCAGTGGGCACTGTTGTATCACCTCTCATTGTGGCCTGTGGGAGCTAGGTATGGGGTCAAGATCCAAGGTCTACTGGGGAAACAAATATAAGTGTGGGCATGGCAGTACCTGCTGTCAGACAGACACATATATGGCATTTGTGTTAAGGCATCACATCACCTAGTAAATAGCCATCTACAAATTCCCCACGTTTCAGGTGTTGGTGTACTCCACAGTGCCTGGAGTGTATGCGTCATAGATGCCACCTGGCTATTTGGCTAATATATCTGTGATGACATTATGGTCGTCACATACCACCTGGATGTTGAGAAAATGGGTATTTTTCCTGTTTTGGAATAGGTATTCAAGATGTGATGGAGAACAAATAGGAACATGTATCCCATCTACACACACTAATACATAGGGGAATTTGGAAATCCTGTAAAAGTTGATTTTTGTGCTGTGCGTGTCTGCTGCATTCCTGAGGAGGTATATGAAATTGTTCATGTGGATGAGCATGGAGTCTAGAAACTGGTTAAAGAAACGTGACAGTGCACAACGGGACACCCCACCAGCAACTGCAATCACTCCCTGGTATCTACCTGAGGCCAGAAGGTGCAGTGAGCATAACACCTGTACATGAGTGGCGATGAAGTTGCTGCTCGGAGTACTGTTTTCCATATGGGGCTTTAACATAGCTATCAAATCTAGGATCACAGTGCTACTCAGCCTGCATTTCTCATAGATTTCCCCCTCTGTCTGCTGGAATATGGTGAGACTGACTCTGAAAATCCACTTCTGTCTCTTTCTCCTCCTTCTCTGCTTGGCAGCAAGGTATCACCTCCTCACAGCAATCACATAAAGTGCAGCCATTGTGGAAACCCTTGGTGCATTCTCGGCCTCCTTTTATACTTTGTACACATTTACCATCTGTTTGGAATCAGTGTAAAATTGCATGTGTAAACAGACAGTCACAAATACCGATTCCTTATTTGTGAGTTGCAAAAACCAGTCGGTTT